>NW_028186488.1:375024-467149 GCF_003343005.1 Rhea americana
GGCCGCCCGCCCCGCCTCTGCCGCCGGCGAGGAAAACAAACTGCGGGCCGGGATTAACTCCCTAGCGCTGGGCTGCCCGGCACCGCCGCCCGGGGGGCCCCAGCCTGGTGCCCACCAGCCTGGGCGCCCACCTGCCCCACCAGCTTGGGTGGCCCATAACTGGTTTGGGTGCCCACCTACCCTACCACCTGCACGCTGCCAGATAGGGTGCCCACCACCCTGGGTGCCCACCACGCTGGGTGCCCACCTACCCCACCAGCCAGGGTGCCTCCTCATCCTGCCAGCCTGGGCGCCCACCTAGCCATCCCCGTGACTCTCCAGCCAAGGGGCTTGGCTCTTCCCCAGGGCTGGCCAGGCAAAGGGGGGGCTGCGTTGCCTCCCGCCTTGCCCCATAAGCTAGGAGCMGTCCTTTACAGGTTATGGATTGGGCAACGAGGTGGTGGGGCTGCAGGGCTTGCAGAGGGCTTGGGAGACAGRAGGTTTCCCACCCCCTGCCCGGGACACCCCGCTCTCCCAGTGGGCACCCTTTCTCCGGGCCATCCCAGTGTCATCCCAGTTCATTGCACAGTTCAGGACTGTGAGGCAGAGACACACCATCAGCGAGGGGACAGAAAGCAGAGAAAATAGGGGGTGTTTTTCCCCCCTTCCCCCTCCCTCCTCCCCAAAACCCTCTTCTCAATAGTTCTCGGAACTGTTCCGAGATGGGATCAAGTCCAGGGCTTTCCGCAGGGTTTACATTAGCAGCTGCCTTTGCATAACTCCCAGGCATGAAAATAAGTCACCCTGGATAAACAGGGCAGCAGAAGAGAGGGAGAAATTGGAGGGCCCCCCCCCCCAAGCCCAGGCCCTGGCTCTGTGTTTGTGCCTGTGTTTTGGAAGGGGAAATAGGCAGAGCCTGCAAGAAGTCCACCTTTTCCCTTGAAGCAGGAATCAGGCTCCAGTGCCTGGATTTACAGCTGAGTCCCTTGCTCTAGGAGACAGTTGAGGGAGAGAAATTCTCCATCTCTGCAGTTGGTCTCAGAGCACCCGCTACAGCAGCATACAGATAGCAAGGGGCACCCGGGAAAATACAGGGACTGCCCAGTAGTTTTCCATCCCGGGAGCTCTCTCTTCCATCCTTGCTCCTGTTCAGCCCTTCTCACTTTCCAGCCCGGACATAAGGGGCAGGATACAGATGCCAAAACTAGCAGAAGGAGCTGCCTGCCATGCACGTGCATGTGCCTACACGTGCTCACAGGCACCCGGGCGAGCACACGCCACCCAGCACGCCCGCCTCTGGAGCTGGGCTCTAGGCGGCCCCCTGATCCCATCCCCACATCAGCGTCGGGGAGCTGACACCAGAATTGCAACCCTCCTCGCCTGCGCACGGCCAGAGGCCGGGCAGGAAGTGTCCAGGGTGAGCTGGATGCACGGCCAGGAGGAGGTGGTGAAACTGCTGCCTAAGGACTTGCCTTGATTTATTGCCCATCCTAAGAGCCAGCTTCCCTGTGGGCAGAGCTGGGCTAATTCTTTACCATTGCCTTGCAGCAGCCACAAGCTGGCATTAATCCCCCCCCCCCCCAGGCTGTCCAGGAGGGAGGTGAAATTCAGGTGCTTCTCACCTTCTATCATGGCTTAGGCAAGGCAAGGCACCTGCTCGCAGGCAAGGCAGAGTGGGGTGACTGGCGACCCAACGCTTTCTCACTGCGACATCTCTCCTTCCTTGATGGACTCTGTTTCGTCCTCCCATTCCTGCACACCTGCCTTGTTCCCCGTTTCACCCTCCTCAGTGCTGGGTTTTACCCATAGAAACTGGCCCAGGGTCACTGAGCAGAAACTGAACCCCAGATACAGACCAAGTTCAGCTGTGGTCACCTGAATCTAACTGCTTGGCTGTAGGAAAAGGAGGAAGGATGTACTGTTGAGACCCAGTCAGGCCAGCTACAAGCCATCCAGAGGGACCCAGCAGCAAAATAGCTCCCATTAAGGCAGACTGTCAAGCCCTGGAGCTGTGTAAAGCTCTGCCCAGCCCTAGGTTTGCAGAGAGGGTTTAATCAGGACACTAACAGCTCTGATAGCTCTGGTTTCTTGGAAACGTGCTACCTGCAAATTTCCGAGAAACTTTGGCCACCAGAGCTGACTGCAAACAAGCCCAGGGTGTTTACGGGGGGAAGTCACTTTGGCGTAGGGTGCCCCTCACGCTACTCTAGTCACGGGGTCAGGGACCTTCTCTTTTGCCCRCTGAGCTCTGAACAGCCCAGAGGGCAAAGGCAGCTTGCAGTCCTCTATACCTGTCCCCTCTCCGCCTGCCAAACGCACACCGGCCAGCAAAAACCCCCGAGGAGACCCCGAGCYGCTGGGAACGGTTTCACCGCGGGGACGGCTGGGCCCCGCGGCGTGAGGCTCCACGTCCGTCCCCCAGCCCCAGCCCGGCTCGTCCTGCACGACATGTTTACGAGACGGCGGCGAACGGCCCTAGCCCGGCTGCTGCGAGGCCAGCGCCCTCTCCCAGGAAGCTGGCYGGGCAGAGGAGTCCTCTTCCCTCCTCGCGGGGCTCTTTCCAGCTTGTTTACTGGCCTGCCTTCCCCTCCTCCCCTTGCAGGCTGCGGGTTTTTTTGGGAAGCACGGATCAGCCTGTCCCTTCTCCCAGCTGCGTGCTCCAGTGACCCTTATTGTCGTCAGCRCTCAACGAGACAAAAACCTCATCAGGGAGCTGGAAAAGGCGCGATGCCAACAGGTGACACCTCCCAGGAGCGTATTTAAATCAGCCTTCAAAGCCTCCGCTCTAAATGCACATCAAGCCTGCGAAGGACAATGCAGCGCTCCAGGGGCGAGTCCCAACTGGCACATGTTTTTCTTTCCTCCTACTATTAATTCGTGGGAACACCTCTACTCGCCTGCCCCCGACACTTCCCTCCGGCTCTGCTTATATCCTGCGAGAATTGCCAGGGCTGAAAAGCGCGAGTCTGGTGAGCTCGGAGGGCCGGCGACGGCTGGACTCCGCAGCCTGCTGCCTCCGAGGCAGCGATGCGAAAGCCCGGTGCCTCCGCGAGAGCRCCAGGGACGGGGCCGGTCGAGCCTCACGCGGTCCGCCTGAGACGCGTGCCCTCTCCTATGCACGCTCCGTCCCATACGAGCTGGGCACCTCTCTTCACCGCGGGCAGCAAGCAATGCTCTGGGCACGGGGAACCTGTTTTCCCCCTGCCGTGCGGGGGCTTTTCCCCAGCTCCGCGGGGAGCCCTGAGCCCAGCACCATTTCTGGGGGTGGCTCCTGGAGCAGGGCCTCGCTGCGCACCCTCCAGGCAGAGCTGGCCACTGCGAGGGCTTCACCCCAACAACGTGTTAGCACAAGCCACTAAGGGCAGGCAGCCGGTGCCTTTCACCAGCACTAGAACACCTCTTAAATCAAAGTTAACGATTTCCTTTTACACAGAGCTATCCCATGGGGAGAAGGGATGGTCTGTTGGGGTCCCACAGGTGAGCTCCTAGGAGGAGGCCTGATGCACCCGAAATGCCCCCTGCTTCTAGCAAGAGCACAGCTAGGAAGGAAGGAGAGAAAGGCGTCTCTTCTCYTCCAGGTATGCCCAAAGTCACACGTGCAGTTTTTATACCCATCCGTCAAAGCACACTGGGCTGCAAGGTCCCCTGTAAAGCTTGACCCACCTACACCCAGGCAAGGACAGGCGCAGGCTGGATGTCCTGACCAAGCATCACCTCTGTCCCTGCCACCGCCAGCTCCGCACCACGGCCGGGCACAYGGCCAGCTCAGTGTGCCTACCGCCGCTGGGAGCTGGCCTTCAGCACAGCGGAGGGGCTGACGGGGCCAGAGGAACTGGAGATGCAGCCCCCTATAGCCACAGCTAGTGAGATTTGGGGAATTAGCCTAATGCCCCGGCAAGAACAGCAAAGTGCTTAATTAACAACTCACCCCATTAACAGCCAAACACCAGAGTCACCGAACGAGGCCAAGGATAGGGAGCTCGCTACATGGCGGAGGAAACATCCGTGCTGTGCAGACTGACCTTGCGCAAGCAGCGGTGGCCGACCGGTCTCCCCGGGAGTGCTGCAGGAGGCTGACGAAATGCCCCAAAGCGGGGAGGCCACACCAGCTCACCCGATAAGCGAGCAAACATTGCAGGCTCCGCAGCGGGCCCATGCTCCCTTTGAAGATGCTGCCAGGATCGAGGGTAGCCGAGGGCTGGTCACCAGAGGGCTTTCAAAGGTGGAGCAGGCTGACGATTACCTGGGCTGCAAGGGAGGGCAATTTGGGAAAGCAAATTACTAAATACGTGCAGACGCACACGCTAAAAGAAGGGCCCTCCCCATGCAGTTTGGCTRCAATACGAGCAAATGATGCATTCAGGGGAAGAGGGGCCTTGGAAAACCCCAGCATCCAGGAAGGCCTGGTGCAGAAAACCTCAGCTGCTGGCATTTCCCATTCCTCCCCTTTCTCTYGCCGTTTGTGGCCCCGTAGCCACCACGTGCTTGCTTGCGCGTTCGTGGTGGTCATTGTGCCCAGCTGCCCACTGGCGCCTAGGGTGGAGAGGGACTGCAGAGCCCCTGCACATCTTGCTCTCCACCCTTGTACGAGACATGGCATTGCTGCATGGCTGCACTGGTCCCTTCCCGTGCACGGGGCCCTCCTCGTCTCCCCTCGCCCAGCCYGTGGCCAGGAGCTCCTTGCAGAGGGGGCATTGCAGCAGCCAGCTTGGGGCCTGTCCCCAAGCAACCCTGCAGCCCAAACCTACCTCTTGCAAGCTCTGTATGGCACGCGTGTAGACCTTTTGCAGAAGCAGAGAGCCTTCAGTAAGCAGGGGACGCTGCTGAGAAGCACCACATGCTCTCCTTCAAAAGTGTCCAGGGGAAGCTGGAAGATGAGAATGTTAGCAGCAGGCAAGATCGGGGATTTGAGACCTAGAAATTGCTTGGCTCCGTTTGCTCTGTACAAGGGTGGAGAATATCCCAGGGACTGGTAAGCGCATGTCTTTCCCTTGCAGTTGGCAATCGGTCACACTCTGCATTGGTAATTTTTTTTTCTTTATTATTAGTATTATTCAYGCTGCTAAATGTGCTCCCAGCTAGGTCAGAGTCTTATTAACTGTGGCTGGCAGATTAACTTCAGCCTAAATACACTTCACAGCTTAGTAAGGGTGCAGAAATCCTCAGAGCGCTGCCTGAGCGGGCTCAGTGGTAGGATCAGGGTCTGGCCTTATAAATTAAGGCGGGTAATTGCTGTGCACTACTGCCCGTGCAGCTCGATYGTGGCTGAACGAGGCCCCCGTCCTGCCACCGCACACGCTTAACCTGGACTCGTGAAGTCAACCGACCCAGCCACGCGTAGCGGGCTACACGCGGGACTTCTCAGTTGGAGAAGAAACCAGCAAACGCAGGGCTCGTGCAGGGACCGTCCGACGCGGCCCGGGCAGCTCCTGGCTTTCCCCGAGCCCCGTGGGAGCTCCGGGACGCGCAGCCCCGTCGCCGGCTGCCCCTCGGCCAGGCGCCGCGGCCCAGCCGGCCGAGGCCCCTCTGACCCCACGTTCGGGCAGCCTTGGACTTCGTCTCCGCGGCGAGCCGTGCCAGGTTACGTTGGGTAAGAATAAGAATACGGAACGCGTCCCCTTCGCAACCCCACCAGCGTAAGAAGGGTCAGCTATGAGGAAACCGCTGGTGCCCCGCGGAGGTGCCCCGGGCTGCTGCAGGGGGGCTGCTCCAGCACAGGGGGGCAGGTCCCAGAAGCAGCAGGGCGAATAGCCTGGCGCGGTCAGAAGGGGAACGAAGCCCGTCTGACGCGTGCGGTGTTGCAACGCTGTCCTTATCTGCTCGTACAAAGAGTCCGGCCGCTCGGAGCTCCTCTCTGAGCCACCTGCTAAATCCGGTCTTTGCTCACATACCCACCTCCTTTTTTAAATAGTCATCTCTCTTGAGGAAGCTAAAACCGTCTCTCGTGCCTCTGCTGAAAGGTTTCCCGGAGAGGAGCTGTCTCTTTGCCCAGCRTAACACAGCACAGAGATAAGCCACAGCAAACAGAAAAGCTAAAAATRCAGAAAGAACAGAAATGGGGAACTGGGAAAGGGGCAGTGCTGCAAGGAGGGGAGAGGACAGCGCTGGTTGGCCTTTCTGAAGGGGGTCTGTCCTCATGCTAGAGCTGGCCAAGCAGTGCTGAGGCTGGACTACAGCCCCAACGGCTACCACCCCACAAGAAGACAACCTGTGTGCTCGCTGCGAGGGCGGCAGGCTCCAGCCCRCACCAGGCTAGGTCCTGCCAGGCAGCCTCAGCTTGAGAACAGACTTTATGGAAATGGCCCCATGCATTTCCATGGTAACCACATCTACCTTTTCCAGAGTACAACCTGGATCATCTTCCAGCAGAAACCAGCGGAGTCTCCCTAAAGCCAAYCCAGAGCCACACTGGGATCAATGGAGCTACACCAGTCTCTGAGGATCTCATTCAGATTTCAGTTGCTAATTGGAAAACATACATTTTTTYTGACAGTTGCAAGCTGCCCCTGAGGACTTTGGAGCTGTTCATGTGTGAGACAGCTGCACCAGCTCTTCTCTACCTTCATCCCATCATCTCAGGCTGAGCAGCACTAATTCTTACCAATTTGTACTCAAAGCTACTCCACACCAGGGTCTCACATCTCTGAGGAGAAGCTAGAAAGCCTCATGGTCCTTGTGGGYACAGGGTGGATGAACGCACCGCACTGTAAGGAGGTTTTAACAGCTCGAATTACTGCAGTGCAGCTGGTACCTCGCTGCATGAYGGGACTCTGACTTCACCAGAGCACATGTTTGCAGAGGCAATGCAGGCACGAGCCCTAACATGCATCCTCGAGTCTGTCGTATCCCTCCCAGCCTGGTAAAGCAACATGACTGTCCACCTTGGACGGTGGGTCACAGAGCGAGTCAGCACCAAGAGCCTGGTGCCGTGACTCAGGGCTCCTGACATCCGCCCTGTGATTAATCCGTGAGATGCACGGTTGTCTACACCACTGCCCACCCTGGGACATCTGCAAAACGAAAGGCTGCTCCTCATTTCTCACTCGGGGGGATGAGGCAGGATTATCTGCCCTGGAAAGAAGTTGTCCCTTTATTAGTTGTGCCTGTTGAGTCACTAACACACCTGCACATCTGCTGTGACATCCAGTGTGAGACTGGAGATCAAGAGGCAGGCTGCTGTGCAAACCAATTTGTGGTGACAGCTTTGCATTCCTGATTTGACAGCGCCACCTCGTGAGATGACCCTGGCTCCTCTGCACCACAGCAACGGTGCAGGGACCATTTTCAGCACAAGAGCCRGGATGGGACTGCACTGGAGATACCTGTGGTCTTAAAAGAAGTGAGCCACTGCACATGCACGTTGAAATAGCAGTGMCAAGCTCACTCCAGGGACTGCAACCACTATGACAGAAGGAGTTCGTGATGGTCACGTAACGAAAGCGCATTTTGTTAATGGCCACACCAAGGAAGCACAGCACTACTTATAAACACAAGGTTCCCAAAGTCTATCCTGCAGCTCCCCTTAGGCAAGCACAGAAGAGATGTTCATCCAAAAGAGGTCACCACCCTTCTGCTCCACACCYTGCACAGGCCACGAAATGCTTTCCACTGCTCACAGAGAGCGCTGAGCCACAGACAAGTGATCCACCTCTCTTCAGGGTGCCTAAAACCCCGAGGGCACTAGTAGCCCTGCAGGCACATGGCCACTCCAAGGCAAACCCCAGAGGCATAAGCCTTGCTGCAGACAACCTGGGTTGAGGCATCAACATCCCAAACACGGACAGAGCCTGACCTGCTCTGGTTTTACACACAACCAAGGCAAGGTTAGAGCTGTTGGGGTCTCACCTCTTGCCTGCTTTTTGTGATCCTCTGGTTACAGGCTGGAGCATGGCATCTCACCAGGCTCCTTCTGATTTGGCACACCCCCCCCCCCCACACACACACACACCATGCCAAGTGCCCCTTCTTCTCCATGTGGACTTGAATTCAGCTACTGCATACAGAAATCACACGCAATGCCCACGACATTGCTCTGGGCACAACTCCTTACTAACATCCCCTGTGCCTCTTCAGTTTGCCACAGCATCACTGCCAGGTCTGACACCACAGTGTTACAGATCAGGAGGATCAAATATCCCCYGGGGGAGCAGATTCCTTATTCAAGTGGGGAAATAGGTCACCACTGGCAACAGGGGARGATGCAGGTCTTTCTTCTCCTCTTCCTGCTAGAGTCCCTAAAGCTGAATCTCGTAGTCCCAGACCAGCTGAATCAGGACAGCTGAAGAGTGGGCTGAGGTTTGTTTTGTCAAGGGTGCACTTAGCAGGGTCTCCTGGGAAACTTCAGTCACCACTTGAGCAAACACACTGACAGCTACCACACATCATACCCAAGAATCTTATTTGAAGGCCAGGAAGGTTGCCCAAATCATTACACGGTCGAGGAGAYGTTTCCTTTTGGGACTGTCCAAGCGTGCTCGCAGGGCTGGTTTTTAGAGAAGAGAGATTTCATGGAGAACCCAGCAGGAGGACAGCAAAGCCTGAGCTGTAGAGAGGAAGGGGCCGGGAGGCTGTGTCTCCATGGAGCTCGGCAGCAGTGGGACGAGCAGGTCACAAAGCAGCGCCATGCTCTAGAATGTGCCCTGCAGCATCAGGTCCCCTGGGCATGGCAACATGGCRGCCACAGGTGAGTTACCTGTCCTGGAGGCTTCAGCTTCTACAAGCCCATCTCAGCAGGGAAAAGCCCTAGGATTTGGAAACCTATATCCTGTCTGCAACACAGCTATGCTCTGTGCTTTCACCAAGGTGGACATTTTCAAGGGCATCTTTCCATCAGTAGGCTGCAGCCTTCTTGTGGCAATCCACTCCCCTCACATCCAATCACTTAGAAGTGAATAAAACTTTACAGGATAGCAGGAAGTCTTGGGTACTAGTAACCCTGGCTCTGGGATCCTGGGTAGACACAGTGTCTGCAGTGAGTCACTGTCACTCTAATCAGAGCCCCAGTCTGCCTCTAGCCTAATGACTGGTGATTTCTAGGAGCTTCTGCCACCTGAAGAGCAGCCCTCAGGACATCAGCATACCAAGGCAGAGAGGCTGGAGTAGCTGCATCAAAGCACAACCACCACTTCCTCATCACACTAGTGGGGTTGCTCCTAGGGTCTGGGTAAGGATGGAGGAGCRCAGCTCCTCTCCTCCCACCCACAGTGACTTTGTCTTGTCCCACTGATGTTTTTTTCTGAGAGAACAGCTTTACATTCTCTAAATAATCTGGTTGGGCACCCTCTAGCTTACAGTACAGTAAAACCTGGAGCTGATGCAGTTTAAGCTAAAGCATTTCAGAGGCTGCCTCAGATCCAAATCCTCCCCTGTGTGCACAGGTCAGGCCCATACCACATATCCCCTATCGTTATTCTGGCTCCTCAAAACTATTCTTTTGGTTCAAGAACGTGTCATACCTGATAACAAACACACCAGGTAATTTTCTCTTCCTCCCCTAGCAACCATAGCCTCTACGAACATGGGGGTTCTGCTGCAAGATGACGTTTTTGTCGACTTTTTCAACACATTTCTGAACCTTCCCGTAAGTTTACTCCTCACTATAAGTCCCAGGACCTTTCTGAACCTTTCTCAGATGAATTTTCAGGCTTCTGTGGTGTCAGAAGCCCCAGGAARTTTGGGGATACACCACTTACAGGCTGGTGAACCAGGAAAATCTGTGGCACTCAGCTTGGAAGAGGTGRTTGAGATAGAGGTCTAAAAGGGAAGATGATGCCCTCCTTCTTATGGGGGACTAACTGGAGTAGCTGGGATCTACGCTCCCCTGCTAATCTTCATCTCTTTCAGCTCTCCCCTTTTCTTTTGATACAGATTTTTGGCCAGACACCCATTTACCTCAGCAGCATTGGCCGGTGGAACCTCTGGCCAGAGCTACCGAGCCACCTGGTGAGAAGATACCCCCCCCTTCATGAGGCAGGAATCCTGCAGGGGAGGGAAGAGGGGTGAAGGAGGAGGCAGGAAAGGGCATCAGGCAGGGAAGCAGAGAGACAAAAAGGCAGTTTCACATTGCTGAGGTGACTCTGACTCTCTCCTATCTGTGCAGCTAAGGGATTATTTCCAACCCAAGCATCACATTCCTTCTGAGCTCCAGGAGGCCCTGGTGTTAGGCCAGCCTACAGGGTCAGTCCAGCACTCAGTAGACATTGGTGGCTGGGCCTCAAGAAGTGCATGTGCGCGGCAGCAGGGAAGGAGGCCTCTTGTGTCCAGGGAGTCACGAGGAGCAAAGTCCTATCAACCTCCGAATTGGCTTAGCCCCCTCCCGGGTGTCCTCCTTTCCCGTGGCCACAGGATGGCTTGCTGTGCTCACATTCCCTAGCAAAAGGGACCCTGCCTTTCTCCTCACTGYCTGAAAGCTGCTGTTCCCTCCTGCCTGGGCTCCTGGGAAAGAGGCAGGCTGCACAGAAAAGGAGCCYTGTAGGGAAACCTGCAAGCCCAGGTCTAACAAGCAGCAGGTTCCTGGGTAGAGTTGGCATCAGCCTCCCAGGGACCCGGGCATAAGCAACAGCTCAAATGTCCCCATCTTTCTCCAGTGCAGGGGATRTCTTACACTGCCGTTTAGCAACAGGGTACCTCGCCTGCCTACTTCCCCCATGGYGCAGGCCCGTTACTCACCCTCGAATCCTTAGGCAAGAGATGGCTCCTCTCTCACAGCCTTCTCCTTTCCTTGGGGTACGGGTGCAACGCAGGATCCCAGCCTCCCGGGTTTATTGACTTGGTTGGAAAAGCACCGGCTGCCTCACTTCTGCAAATCCAGCTTGTGCCTCCACTTCGTCCTCTGCCAGAAGCTCCTCAGTTTCATTCGGTCGGAGGAAGCAGGTGAGTCATAACGACACTGAAGAAATCGGAGCAACCACGCACGGGGCGGCTTCGCTGCTGAACGGGACTTCCTTTCACCGCGGCTGTCTCCGTCCGGCACCTGCCGAGTACAGTGGGAGGCAACAAAAGCGCATGCTGCGGCTCTGCTCCCGAGACGTGCTTCAGAGGGGGGCGACCTCTGAAACGCAAGCGTAAAAAGGCACTGCGGGTCCCATTTTTAGGAGCGCAGCAGCTCCTAGGACAGGCTTGCCAAAGAGCTAATGGGGCTTTACCTCTCAGCCTTCCCTGGAGGTGAGCTGCAATAGCTGCTTGACATCAGCTGCAGGATTTCCCCTGTGATTCATGGGCAAAGCAGGTCTGGAGAGCAGGCTTGGACCCGTGCTAAGCTGTCACTGTGAGCATAACCTTGGGGTCCTTAAATCAAAGCTCACATCTCTCYGGCAGCAGTGTGGCCACAGGGACCAGCAGGTGGAAGACTCTGGCCTGCACGTTCACAGCTGTCCCCTCCAATCTCTTCACAAGCAGAGAAGGATTTCAGCCCAAATTTGGCTCATCTTTTCAGTACACGGAGAAGTTAGAGTATGATATTATCAGAGTATCTACAGGCAGGAAGTTGAGATTATGGCATTTCCAGTTTTCTAACAGGCAAGGTTACCCAGGCTTCAGCACTTCATTGGATTATGCTCCTCTTCTCTAGTGTTTCCTATGCTGGTAAAATACYCTGCTGGCCTATCCCTTGGGTTGTCCTATGGGCAGAAAATCTGAACTGTGCTCAGAGACTTACTCCTAAAAGTCTTTGCTGCAACTCAGTTAAGCATAGTTACAGCTGCCCTTCAGGTTGTGAYGTTAAGCAGAGGCTTAGACTCAGGAAGTAATTTCAGGAAAAGMAGCAATTTATCAAGGCCCAAAGGCTTGCTGCTTTGCTTTTTCTGAMTGCATTGCTGCTTCTTCTCCAGCTGGGTTTAACAGCAGGATGAAGGAGTCCGAGAGGAAATCCCAAGTGCACGCAAAAAAGATGGAAATTTGCAAGAGCAGGAGGCAGGATGGAGTAGCTGGGCAGGTTATCACGGGCATGAGCAGATCCCACTGCATCTTACCATCACAACCCTGTCCAAAACTCCTATTTCCATGTGATTCACCGGGCTCCTGGCTTGYAGCACTGCTTCGTCCAGGGTCAGGGAGGGGCACTGGAGGATGCTGGTGGGGCTGAGGGGCCTTCTTGGGGGCTGTCCCTGCACGCACCCTTGTGACACTGTGCTCTGCACTCTCTCTCGGACAGCAAAACTGCTGAACTGGCAGAGCGCTGACCAATGGCTGCTTGAAAAGTGCATCAGCGGGAGCCGGGGCATGTGGCGGTTTCGGGCCTTCGTCCAAGGACTGGCAGGTGGGCACGGGGCACTCTCTCAGCCCTTTCTCAGTCAGCTGCTGCTGATCTYCCCAGCAGGATACCAGCATAGAGCTGGTGGACTGGATAAGCACTGGTGAGACACAAGAAACTACTATCTTAGACACCACTCCGGAAGACAAACCAACAGCAGAGCTGCAGCTTGGCTGCTGCAAGCCGGGGAGATGGGTAGCCCTCGCTCTTCTCTCTACAGCTCCTTCAGCTTCCTTCTTTGTGCTTTAAAATGAAGGATACTTTGCTTCTCAACAAATCTTTCAGGGACTCCCCCTCCAGCCCCCTCCCTCTGTCTCTTTYGGTCTGATCCGCAGGGGAAGAACTAACCAAGTTCTGGCTCACAACTGAAAGGATTCTGGGGCTCGACAAGTCAGATGCAACACAGAGAAAGCTCTACCTGTCCTTGCTCCATGCACTGAAGGCCACCCACCTGAGGGAAGGTTCCAGAGTTATCGCTCTCTGCAGGACACCCATTGGTAAGAAGCATCGGAGCCAGTGACGAGCAGTGCCCTTTCAGGGGGTCTGACGTTCTGCTGGCTGCTCCCAGCCTTCCTACAGCTCCCCTGCAGAGATGGGGTACCACCACTGGTACTGCCTGGCTGGGGAGCTCCGCTGGCACGAAGAGCCTGGATGGGGCTGCCCCCCAGCGTAATCCTCTGTGTCCGTTTCAGAGCCAGTACAGGAAATCACAGACTGGCGCAGGCAGCCTATTAGCACCTGGAAGGAGACCTTAAGCAGGATGCAGACACTGGCCCTGCTTAAGATTCAGAATTACTGGCTCCCTAACTTTTTCATTCACTGCAAGCTGAGCATGGAGAAAGAGGAATCGTGCTGGCCTCTTCTGCAGGAATATCGTGAGCGATTACTGGCCAACGCACAGGAGCCAACAGACTCTTTTAATGATCTCTTTACAATGCATATTAAAAAGAGCCAGGCTTTGTCAGGGCCCTACTGCAGCAAGAAGGCCAAAGAGGAGATCTGGACTCTCACCAAAGAGGGAAGAGTCGCCCAAGAAATGAAGATGCTCGGGAGTTTTGGGGGGCAATCAGAAAAAAAGCCAGGGCCAGCCAGGAGCACGTATAGTTCAGACACAGAGAAATCATATCTGGATGAGGATACTTTGGACCTGATTTCTCAGCAGTCAGAGCATCTTGCAGACACTGCCTTTGGAGACAAAGGAGGAGAGACCTCTCCCAAAAGCTCCTGCCCTGACATAGAGCACTTCCTTCAACTGGAAGAGCTCTGTGAAGAGCAATTGCTCTCTGACATGCATTTCTCTACACCAGTTGTCCAGCTGCCATCCCTGCTAGCCCTGAAAAGGCCAGTCAAGTCCTTTTCCTCCTTAAGCTTCCTTGCTTGGGCCCTGAGTGCTGAGGGCTGTGCAGGGCAGCCCTTCAGGGAGTTCTTGAAGCGCAAGGAGAGACCCATGGAGACTTGTCTCCTGGACCTGTGGCATGACCTCGAGGATTTTCTGTGCGTGGTGCTGGGCTGCAGCGGTGAAGGAAGTTTCTTGCTGCGCCATTTGATAGGGGTGAGGATATGCAAGACTTACCTGGAAAAAGGCTCCATTCATCATCTTCCTCTGGAGATGAAGACTCTCAGGAACTTGCAGGACCGCCTGCCTTCTGGAGAAGTCACTCCCTGGATATTCAAAGCCCAGGAGGAGATTTGTAAGGTACAGAGTGGCACTGGCAGTGCTCAGGCTGAGGTGCACCACTGGTGTTCACCCCCCCGGGTTGGTGGGAGAATTTAGGGGCTGTTTAAGATAGGTGCTTGAGTTCAGAAATAGGGCACAGAAAGGAAAAATGGAGATGAAAGCTCAGGAAGGAAAAAACTTTTAGTCACAGGTCACCTTCTGCTAGAACCGGTAACCAAGGCATGACAGGCCAGCGGAGAGGAGCATCCCCAGTGGTTTGCTAGGCTGTGAACCGGAGAAGAAACAGTCATTTAGCAGCCAGTGACCTCAGTCATTAGACTCACGGGCCAAGGGCCTGGGGATCATGGTACAGCAGCAGTCCTTTCCCATCTGAGTCACCGGTTCCAGCACAACACAATTAAAAAGCATTTATAACCCAGGCGTTGCTGGGCAGGCCCAAAACAGAGGGTATGGTGGGATGGGGAGCTGGGGAGGCAGCACCAGCAAGCCCCGCTCTGCTCTGCCTTCACGACGGCCAGCAGCAGCAGGAGAGCAGGGCTGCGGAAGCCCACTCCCAGCCCYATGCTCCCTTGCCACATGCCCCTCGCTGGCCAGCTCAGAAGTGTGCACCACTAAGAGCCCATCTTGCTTCTTGCTCAGGTGCTCGAATTCTTCTATGACGAGTTTCTGGCTGAAGATGATGAGACTTTCCTTCAGTTTATGGTAAAGAGGACATGGTGGGGGCCAGGGCAATCCTTGCGGGCATGCAGGAACCGGTGGGGTCTCAGAAGGAGACAAGAYGGATGGGAGGGAAAGCCCTGCCACTGCAGTGGTTGTACACCCCATGGTGTCCATGCTGCAATGCTGCCTAGGCATGGGAATAAGGCAGAATCTGCCCTTTTCCAGCTCCTCGGAGCAATGTTCCTTGGCTCTTCCACCACAACTTCCCATAACTCAGCAGCCATAGTCCTGTGTCGCAGGCACATAACTGACAAAACACTTCTGGGGAGAAATTATGTCCCTTTTTTCCTTGCCTACAGTAAATACTGCTGTAAGTCTGACTCATGGGCAGACACACATGCATACGGTCCTGTCCCAGAAGCAGTGCCTGGCCAGCATGCCAGGGAAAGAGGGCATGAAGCATTTCGGCCTATGATTCAATTGCACTCAGGTTTTCCACATATTTTTTCTACTGTGTAAAAGAGTGGTTTAAGGAAGCAGAGTCACATAAGCACACGTATTCCRAACTATTTCCCTTTCTGGCACTAGAAATCACGCTATGGCTTCATACTTCTCAATGGCCTGGCCTTACACCATGAAACCTTCTCACAARCAGAAAGCCCACAGCATCCCATCTACTCAGGGTCCCCRCARAACCTGTACATGCAGCTTTGCGCAYGCAGCCAGGATGCACATCAGCCAGTAGGGTTAGTCAGGGTCAACGCCCAAAGACCTGGCTTGCAGAGAGATCTAGGCATCTCAGCCAGTGAGAACTAACTGCTTACAGAAACACCACTTGGCATCTGTCAGCTCCTGACCCTGATTCATTAAATTCTCTCGGTTGTAAGTTAATTAGCTGCCCAGGTTTTTAAGCATCCCTTAGTGAGGAAATTACTTTTCAGAGCGCAGACCAGGTCTGGAAGTGCACTTAGCACTTCAGCAGGTGCCGAGGGCATGCTACCTGCAGGACACCATGCCCTMGGCCAAACTCTTTGTGGGTTTCACTTCTCTGGTAGTAGTTGAATTGCTCAGGAGCTTAGCAAGGTTATTTTTGGTGCTTACTCTCAGCAGCATGTAACTCAATCAGAAAATTGCCACTCTTAGCCCTCTGCTTGGTGAGTCATGCCAAGTGCTCGCCAGTGGTGAAGGGCCAAAACCTGCAGACGGATCTCAGCAGCACAGTCTGGCTGCAACAGGGAGGTAGAAAGGCACTCCCAGGGCCAGAACCCGACGCAGGGAAAGCAGCCAACCCAAAGGGCATATGAGGTTACCTGTCTGCTGCTATCTTCTCAGTTGTTTTCAGCCCTCTTGGCTGGCTGTTGGCCTCTTCAGGAAAGCCGTTGCCTTTTCCTGTCTGACCAGCCTAGAGAACCTGCTGCATACCCCTGTATGTTCCAAAAACAGGTAGACTTGAGCCAGCTTTAAACAGCTGCATGGTCAGGTTTAGGGGCTATGCTGAGTTCTGTACTCCTGCAGACTTCTTCCAGGCATCTTAAAGCCAGAGTGGAGATGCAACTTGGACAGATTTGTATTCCCCTGCCTAATAAAATGTAATTAGGGCTGTTTCAGAGWATATCCTAATCATCAGCTGTTTTCATGGAGGAATTTTTTTCTGCTTGACAAAGTAAACTACACTAGGTGAGCTCCTTGAACTGTGAAAGTCCTGTGGCCAGTGGCATCTGAGTTGCAGTGAACTACAGGCTGTATGCAYGACCTTGGGCAATCACATGGTCTGCAGTGAAATTCTCTATGTATAAAATGAGATAACACTTCTCTTCCCCCCACACCTGGTTCTAGGGAGAAGTAGGTGGGTTATTTAGACTACACAGTGCCTAAGTCTCCTTATACAGCAACTTGCAATATGAATTTCCATGCACTACTGGCATAAGAAAATAATAAACTCTGAGCATTGGCTAGAGTATCCAGACAGAGTATCAGCTACCATCAGAACTCTGCCTGCCCCTCTTAACACTCTATAGCCTTGAGAATGTTAAGATCTGATTTTTTTTTCTGTAACATAGAGGACACCCAAAATGCAGTTAGGCTACTGTCTGCAATGCTGGAGCAGTTCCTCAGATGGGGTATGTGCTCTGTGTAATTCCCCTCTGCTCTTCTTGCTGTAGTCCCCACAGAGCAGTTTCCTGATGCCCAAGATGCAAGGACACACTGTTGGGAAAGATGAACATTTTCTCCTACTCAAGCGGATAAACGAATCCTTGAAGCTGAGCCAAGCCCTGTATGGCATGAGGGACTTGGAAAGTCTCTCCTCTGAGCACTGGCAATTAATTGCCACCCAGGACCTCCGGAAAGGGGGCTCAATCCAGGTGCAGCTGGAACCTCCCGTGTGCAGGATCGGTAAGAGGAGGCTCTGAATGCCTGCGGGGGCTGAGATTGACTCAGGCAAAGCACAGTCTGTGCATCCATATTGACCAATGCCACTAGCAGACAAGTTTTGGCACATGGCTGGTTTTTTGGCTGTATGTGGAGTGGGTTGGGACAGGCTATCTGAGAGCCATGAGCTGTAATCCAAGCTTTGGCAATGACCTGTGGACCAAGTTCCCTCCTGTCAGCACCAGAAGCAGCACATGGTATGTCCCTGCACCAGCCTGGGTCACCAGGTCAAATGGATGCTATAGCAGAGAGAAAATGAAATTCAAAGCCAGGAACATCCACTGTCATTACACTTCCATACCTTGACCTGCTCCTGGGGCTCACCACACTGCTGTAAAACTTCCACTTTGTCTTCTCCCGTCCTCTCTGGAGAAGATCATCAGCCTTCTGAGTACCTGCCAGTGCACGGAGAGTGACAGCAGCCTCCTGTAGCAACTCTTGATAATTTATAGGGTCTTGGTCATATCTGAGAAACATAGTGTCATTAGTAAATGATGGAAAAAGGACAGAGAAGGAAAAAAGGGTAAATAGTGATCACAATACAGCACTCCGAGTAAGTGCTGGTGGGCTGTCCTAGCCAGCAGGAATGAACATTGGATCCATCCCTTCTTCTTTATCTTATACAGATTTCCAGAAGATGACATTCGATGAGCTGGCTGTTAAGAATCCATTGCTGGCTATGGATCTGCTAAGCGAGAATTACAAGTTTTTCTGTCTCAAATTTCCATCACTTGGTGAGTCGAGTCTGGACAAGCTAGAACCGTGGCAGGCCCACAACTGGCACACCCTTGAAGGTGTCCCGGTGTACCCTAAGGAGACAGGGACAAGCAGAGRTCTTCCCCACTTGCATACCATCACCTGGAAGAATGTCTCCAGAAGGAGAGAGGTCTAGCCATCCTYGAAAGGCATGTTCTTATGGATGTAAATCCAGCCAGAGGGCGGTAATGGGCAGGCTTCTCTTAAGCAGATGCCAAGGAAATCAAACCATGCAGAGGTAAGGAATTCCCACAGTATCCAGCATCTCCTGAGTCAGCCTCCTGAGCATGCCATCAGCATGTGAAACATCAGCATGGTCATTCTGGGGACAGTCTGAGCTTCTTTTGAGTCCTCTGCTCTGAGGACAGCTGTGAGCAGGCTCTGGGAATGATCTGAGGAAAGGGCCAAATCTGTTCTGTCCCAACAGCCTTTGACCTCAAGCATGAAAAGAAGAGGACCTTTCCTGTGAGCAGAACCAAAATAAACGTGCCGAAGTCCACTGTTGTCATATTAGAGAAGCCAACTGTAAGACCCAGGTCTGGCTCTTTACAACACAAGGCTTTGCCATTTTCTGACATTTCCACTCTCTCAGGAAGCAGATTTTTCCCAGTACTTTCCTGTAGTGTCAGTGATCCCTGCTTCAGAGTTGGGCTCTCTCAGATGTAGAGAGTCACATGGGTGACTTGTGGGTCTAAATGGTAGGGTAACCAGGGAAGATGATAAAGGGGAAAATATTTTAATATACCTTCACCCCATAGGCCAGATGTATTCCTYGTATCTTGTGCGTGTCTCATGAACTTGATCCTAGATAGTTCTCTGACATTCCACCTATGCTTCAGCCAAGCAACTCCCAAATTCCAAAGAAGTGGTTAAAGATCACCCCTGATTGTGCTTAAATCTCTGTCCTTGTGGACTGYGAAAATGTCCCATAAAATCCTCTACCACCCACTAGCAAACTTTTGCTCATTCTCAACATGTATGACAGAGAAGCACTATGCCCTCCTCTTCYCACCAGTCCTTCCCTCATGGTACCCCATCCTTACCTTCCTCCTCCCTGTGGTCTCTGAATAKCTGCCATGGTTCTGAGGTTCTTGCAGGTTCTGAGGTCTCCAGCACAGAGCTAAAGTCCTGTCTCCTCCTCAGTCCTCTGGTTAAAGCCCCCTGTTCTGACCGAGACCAGCTCCTCTGCATACATAGCAGCAAAGCTGGGAGTTGGGTGTACCCACAGCAAAAAAGCAGYAGCTTGTCAGGAGAGTCCCACTCTGGCTTCCCAACAGCTCAGTGGATGGGCAGGGAAGACRACAGGCTATGCTCCACCAGTACCTTCGCTGGTCCATCTGCTTCACAGATTAGGCACCCCACTGGTCCACGAGTTTCTACCTCTTCTTCAGGAGTCTCTCTCATTGAAGAGACAGACATACAGGTTCTGCCTCTTTTCTAGGGCACTGGCAGCACAGAGAGCATGTCTGCTGGTATATCCTTCTCTGCAGGCACTTCATGGAAGTATTGCACAACCCTGCCCATTTGGAGTTCTTCAAGCAGTTCCTCAAGGAGCACAACACAGATGGCCCACTGCACTTTTGGCTGGCTGTGGAAAAGCAGGTCGCAGAGACCAACCCCAGGCGGCAACGCATCCTCATCAACAACATTGTCAGAACGTACTTCCATGCTAAAATCCCAGCTGGTATGCACCCTCCCACCCTGTGCTTTACTTGAGTCATGGTGGAGCCCTTTTCTGTCTGAACTGGATACAGACACCAACCAGTTCTTCCTTCCCTGTCCAGTAGAGTACATGTTTGCTGAGACCTTCCACTGCCACCTATATTTCTAGGAAGGTTGTCTACTTCTTTAACAGCATCTTTGAAGAATTGCAACCTGTAATTCCTGCAGTGGCAGAAATAGCACTTCCCTRCCTTGTCTCCTTTAAATGTCCTTTTAGGTGTTTCACTCCTGAAGTATGCAGTTAGAATGGTATATAAAGGAAAAAAGGATGAGACAACCATGTTCAGCAAACAGCAGGTAGAGCAGGCAGAGATGGGGCACGGTGCCACTTGCAGATGTAAGAGTAGGAAGAGCTTTTTCCTGGTGGTTCTGGAGTGGTTGGCAGTAGTGGGCAAGCAGTGACTGCACATCTCTTTCAGAGGAGCTGCTGGACTGCTCTGCTTCTATCATCAGAGAAATAAGTGAGGCCAAAGTAGTCAGCTCTGCTATGCTGATCACAGCACAGACCTTTGTCCAGAAAGCAATGGAAGAACGATGGTGAGGACCTGGCTCAGGCTGCCCAAGGCTGGTTTCTAGATTGCCCGGGGGTTGCACAAACACATTCTTCTTATGGGACCCTCTAAGTGACAGGTAGTGACTGTTACATATTTCCATATTAAGTGTTAGACAGTGTGTCCAAATCCCAGCCAGGCCCTCACACTAATATAGCTGCCATCRAAGCTGGTAATGGATTTACCTGTGCAAGGACAGTAGGTTTCATCCCATAAGGACCAAATTGCTGCTGTGCTTTAGGACCCTGGGTTGGAGGAGGGTACATGCTACAGATAAGCAGAAGCAGAGTGGAAACTCCCAAACCTGCTGCCTGCAACAGCAGAGACCAAGGGAAGGGATTCAGTCCCAAGTTTCTTCCTCCAGCGCSCTCTACGAACAAAAGTCTTGTGGAAGCCCAAGACATACAAGCCTGGAGATCCCCGTCAGCTGCTCCCCACCATAGCTGCAGTTCCACCAGCCTCCCCTGCCACTGTCCTGCTGGTGTATCTGGCTGTCGTTCATGTTCTCTCTCTGATCACCCATCTGGCAGGTTTATGGACTACCAGGACCTGTTCCCCCCAGACAGTATCTGTGAGCCTCGCCTACTTTTGCGACACGGGATGGGGAAATTCAAGAGAGATGAGCTGGTAAGGAAAGACTCACTCCTGGAAGGCCTGGGCTGCTGTCCAGGCAAGAAAGAGAGATGTTGCTGATCAAGTGGCAGTCACCTAAGAGGTGAGGGTGGGGAGTGTCAAACTTGCAAGGCACCTGGAGGGTTGCAAAAAAGCAGATGATAGCTAAAGCTTTAATTCTGTGAGCTCTGGTGTGGAACTGGAGCCCTGCTCCACACAGAAGTGACTAGATTTAGCCAGGACTTGCCAACTGATTCACAATATCGCCTATGAAACTCAGAGTCCTGAAGCCCTGAGTGAAACCCAGAAATGCAAAGCTGATGGCTGGGTCACAGATCCCACTTCCAGGACTGAACTCTGGTGCTCAAGCTCACGGTGGCAGGTCTGAGCAGAAAGGGCTCTGCCCCAGCCCAGAGCAAGCTGCCACAAGATCACACSCCGGCCCTCCACTGCCCCGGCTCCTGCGGGGCTCTGGCGCAAGCTAACGTGAGCTGTGCTATGTCTCCACAGAGGAAGGCCTGGGAAGCCATTCGTGGCTGCGTCAAGAGCATCTGCAAGTTCCGGAGGGAAATGAACAACGAAAGAGCCCGTGCGGAGTTTGAGGACTTTCTCCGGAAAGAAGTAGGAAATCGAAAGGAAAGTATGTCTAGACTCCTGCCACCTCCCTCTGCCCCCTCCCCAASACAGCCCTGGGTTTAGGAAAGGTARAGGAGGAAGCTCGTGGCTTATCTCCCATCCCAATATCCTCTGCTGGCGGCACATAAAGAGCCAGAAAAAGTGGTGTCTCGGGATGACTGATATTGCTGTGCAGAAATCTGCTCTGAGTGAGCAGATGATGGAAAAGATGAGAGAGAAGAGGTACAGAATGGGGTTGTCTCTCCTAGGTGAGTTGTTATGCAGGTGGGCATTTAGGCTGACCCTTGACACCTAACCACAGTGCTCCTAAGCATCCAACGCTAGCTTAGAAAAGAAGTGGCCACCTTCTTCCAGGCACTCCAGGAACACCAACACTTTGGCGCTGCAGTCGAGCAATGAGGCCCAGAATTTCACACAACACGCACACACGCCTTCATGCAASAGCTGGCTTTCTGACGCTGGTGGCTCACCTGCTGCCCCTCATTTCTCTAAGCCCATGCGATGATGCCATTGCACGTCTCTCACACAATAACATAAATGCAGCAATTTGCATCCCTTCCCAAGAACAAGGAGGCTACAGTGAGACAGGCTTGAAATAAACCAAAGGAGATATTTTTTCATGCAACAGGTAGCTGACCTATGAACAATTTGCCAAACRATAAAGATCTTGAGATTTTATGCAGGTTTAAGAAAAGACTGGAAAAGCTGGTGGAAAAGAAATCTACTAAAGCTGCTAAATAAACAGAAACCTCAATTAGCTCAAGAGGCCCCTGGGTGTGAAATACTTGGAAGCTAGAGAGTATTATATGTGGGGGAAGTAACAGATGTTTTCCCTTTCTATTTCACTAGTCATCTGCTTGTGGCCTCTGCTGGAGAGGGGACATAGCATATGCATTGCGCTAGGCAGACAAACAGATATTATGTAACCTGCTATGGTCATCCTCCGTGAAAACAAGGAACATAAGCACTTCACGGGTGTGAACGGAAGGGTGGAGGGGGGGAGATTACAAAGCTAGGAGGAAGGCTGGACAAATTATTTGCATATAGGAAAAGCAAGCACAGGTGAGATGAGAAAAATCAGGATTCCTCAGGATCAAATGCCCAGTTGGCTTCAAATCCAGCGCTGGACGAAGCAAGAAACAGCACCTCTTCTCCCCTCTCAGATTTGCCCATCAACTTGACACAGAGCAGCAGCACTTCAGGCACTTTCCACTCACATATGACCCCTGCCAACATCCCGCAAGACACRGAGATGGTACTAGTGAAACGCCGCCTTTTTAAGAACCGGCTCATTACTGTTAACTTCCTCCTCAACGATCTCCACTTTTATCTGGAGATTGACAAGTAAGTCCTCCTTTCCACCAGGTTGTCAGGTACCACCAAGTCTCCTTTGGYTCAGGAACCCAAACCCATCTGTCAGATAGTGCCTGTCCCATGGCAGGGGATAAAGCCTGGTTCAGTGATTCATTAGCACACACTAAGGTCTACACTGCCACACCTAAACTCCTATCAGCACCTCTATGCAAGGCAGGTGTCTGAACATTAATCTTCAGCATAAGGCACAACCAAAGTCTCACCTCCAAAGGTGTCTATATCTAACCTGCCYGTGTTCACCTGTCCTTGAACCCCAAAGAAACCTCTATTTCAACCAGAAAGAGTYTCTGTGTATGTATCTTAAAAACATCTCTGGTTTGACAGTCCCAAGCAATCTAACCTTCTACCTAAGCCTTTCTTGACATTCTGATTGTGGCATTTCTCCATTGACCTCTTCTGGTCCTGTGACAAATCTACAAAAACAAGCTGTGGACAATACACAATAGCTTAGCAGTTATTACACACACACATGTGCATGAAACCAGGTTTCAATTCCCTTCTCTTCCTGAAGATGCACAAACATAACATCCTCTAGGCAAATGCTGGGACTAGGAAAGCGATAGAAGAGGGAAGCGGCTTTTCATCCCTCCTGTTAAACTGTTCCACACTTTGTGGATTGATTTTTCTGGCCCAGTAAACACTAARCTAAGCAAGAGTTTGATTCTAGACTAGCAGTGAGAGCACTTTTCTCAGAGCARGACACAAATACATGTCTTCACAGGTTTTCCAAGCTGGCTGATTCAGCTAAAGCTCTAGCAAACTGCAGCAAGCACCAAGACCAGGAAATTGCCTTCCTCAAAAACAAAGTCACCATCATCAGCAATCTCTTTCTGGACTCTGATATTCCCCCCAAACTGCGGGTAAGAAGCTAGGACCCACCCAGGAAGCCTGGAGGCTGCTCTCTGTTCATTGCTTAGGAACAYTGAGAGCAGCTGCCAGCAGATGTGGGGAAAGAGGAACTGGACAGAGGTTTGAATCTGCTCTAACCAAGTATGCTCCAAAGTTTCAGGGCATGCTCTAAGGGCTGGAAACTTCTGCTTGGGCTCTATGGGATGGTAACTCATCCAGCTCAAGACACACTGACACTTCACCCAGACCCATTCAGAACAAATGCATGGGCACAGAGGCAGTGCGCTCACCTCCCTGATAGAGAACAGCCATGGCTGAAGCACCAGGACGAGCACTGCACTCTGATTCATTCCTTTCACTCTACAGATGTCAATGTCACCGTGACCCCCTCCCCACCACACTGCAGCAGCCTCTTACCCCACAGCATGCCACAGTATAGCCATGACTCTGTCAAAGTTCCCTTTGGACAGCACAGCATAGTAAAATCAGCCCTTGCGTTCTGGACAATCAACCAGGACGTAACTGGTCTCTTCAAATACAYTCCTGAAATGTAATGCAGTCAGGAAGAACAACTTACCTCTGGGGTCCCAAGAGTGCCACAAACAGCTTTGTTTAAGTGAGGTCTCTTCTGTGGCCAGGTGAACATTTCTGAAGCACAGAAAGATTTAATCTGGAGTTTATCTTCCAAGGAGATACTGGACCGCAGCCTCTACTATGGGGCCACAATTGTCATCTTCCCCATCCTGATGCACTTCTGGAAAAGGTACTAATCCCACTTTCTTGAACTGCCAGAGGCTGGGTGGATGCCAGCCTCTATCCAGCAACATATTCTGACATAATGTGGATGCAGACAAGATGCTCTCGAGGAGCTCAGCTGTAGAGGTCTGCTGCCTTTGACTTTAGCATTTCTTATGCAGGTTCTGCATCAGGAAGGCAATGAAGGGCTTCTGGGTTCCCCGGAAAAGAAGGATGCCAATCTCTTTGCCCATTAAAAAAACCTCCTCCAAATCACCTATCATCTACAGTACAGGTAAGCTCAGCRCCTGTTCCCCCTGCACCACAATTGTCCTCTCAGTCCTGTACTTCCAAAGCAGAGGTTTCCAGACCTAGGTTTCTGGTGTCCCAAAAAGGTTCATGGAAACCAAAGTCCACAAAACTTCAGCTGTGGTTCCCCCTACAAGAGCTAAACTCCCTCCAGTGCTGGAAGCAGCCTTATTGCTGCTATTCATTTGTGCTTGATGCTRCTTTCATAACACACAAGCTTCTTGTAGGACATAGACCTGATGGTCCAGCTGTTACTCTAGTACCTCTATCGAGGGAATGTTTCTAGAAAAAAAGAGGGGAAGGGGGAAAGTAATTCTCAGAGAAGAACCAAAGCAGCCTGGCTGAGTCTTGCCACTGAGTTGAGCTTCTCATCTCTAGTTTGATCCCACGTGAATTTTCACTGAAATATTCTCAATCCTCACATCCCCTAACATGTCTTTGGCCAGCCAGCTGACCAAGCAATAACAACATTTTGGCCATGCCAGTGCTATGCAGTGTGCTCTGCCTCTTCACACAGCTTTGAGGCTATACGTGGTGCAGGCCTGTTGGAGAATGGATTGTCTTTGGAGCCATTTCCTCCTGTCAAATTCAGTCAAAATYGCCCAAAGGGTTTAGATATTTCTTTTGAGAATAGAGAAGTGGGTGCAGAGAATTCATGAGCAAAGAACAATTGCATAACTCATTTACTTCAAAAAACAAGTTAAAAATACTCACGCCCCTAAAACAGAAATTTAACCAACCAATCTTTTGGGTTGTGAATCAGATGGGAGCAGGAAAAAGGAGAAGAGACTGCTCAGAATCGAGCAGCCATACGCCAGATTTAGCAACATTACATCGGGGATGCTTTGAGCAGCTTGAATGGAGAGAAGGTTTCTTTAGGATTTGAGGGGATGTTCATTAAATAGTAGACTGACAGATCTTATATGGACTGGCTAATATCTGAGGAAAAAGAATTTTTCCCTCTTCATCCAGTTGTTTACTTTCAACATACTAAAGAATGCTAAACTGTGAAGAAACACAAAGAAAGTGGTACTAAGTACTGTCATTCCACCTACTAACTTGGATTCTTAACTGAATATTCATCTGGAAACAAATTGATTTTTCATTTTCCCTTTAATCAAAATAGACATGTGCTAATCTTGCTTCGATGGTGGAAAGGATATCAAATATCTTGAGTTCTGCTCCCTGTAATTTAGCACTGTCAAGTTTTGGCCAAAAGACTTACTTGTAAGTCTTAGATATGAACAGCAGATGCTTGAGTCACTGCTCATCAGCTGAACTAGGGCAAAAGACCCCAGTGGTTTTTTTCCTCCATCACTGTAATCGCAAAGACAAGTCCGTTAGCTTAAACCACTCTCACATCTGGGGTTTTACCCTCAATAAAAGGAGATGTTCAGCATGAGTCTCCACTTTGTACAACTGCTTGATATAGTCTCTGTGCCGAGGTGCACAGCAAGACATACTGATCCAAGAAGTAAATGTCAGCAGAAGTAAAACACAAATCCATACTATTCCTAAGACAAATCCCTTACCTTCTATCTAGACTAACAAATAATTACCCCTGCCTTCCCCACTGCACTTCCAGGGCCCCCTAAAACATAGCTGTTTTGATGTAAAACCTTATTGCCACTGACCTCCAGAAGAGATGGATCTCACCCATCAGACACATATTCTTAGCAAGCAACAAGCCAGAACTGTCATCTTATATAGGAGCTATCTGCTGTGTTATCCGGGTCAATGAACGAGCATTTGCTAAGCTCTTGTAAACTTACCTTAGTGTAAAGCCTAACAACCATCCACACAGTCACAACGCTGCCCAAGCACCACAGCCTGTTTTAACTACACAAAGCTTCAGAGGGTAAATACCAATCTGCTTGCACTTAAATGTTTCTCTGGAGAGAGAGAGCACAGGAAGATGTTGAGCTGGGACTGTGATCTATCTCACAGTGAATTTAATCCTGCAGTGAATGTCCCTGGAACAACCTCTTGTCCCCTAGCCACAACTCCCTGTGGCACCTGCTTCTTGACTGGGATAAATAACCAAAGCCAGGGATGGTTAAAAGTCCATCAGCGTCCATTGGTAGGCCACGGAAAGAGACATGTAATCTCTCAGAACTATTATTTCTGCTGCCCTATCCTGTGTCACTCATATTCAGCCTAGCTAACTGAGAAGAATAGGTGCTGTCATGCCTTGGCATGAGAAAGCCAAGACAGCTGCAGGATACAGCACAGACTGGCATCTGCTTTGTGTCACCTGCCAACCTGCAGGTCAGCTCCAATTGCAGCATCTATGTTGTCTGCTGGCAGCAAACCAAAACRACATGCAATCCAAAAATAGCTGCTGCTTCTGATGGCACCACTGATGCATGTGCCACTCTTTGCTTGGAGAATTTTTCTGAACCTTATCACACTTTTACAGATAAGTTTTATCTAAGAATCTTGCTTTTCTGACCTCTAAGGAGCTTGCTTTTCAGCTACATAAGACTGGTTATGTTATGTTGTCTTTATAAGGCAATAAAATTGCTAGAAAAGCCCTCTTATTGCCCATGTCTTGCTTTTGTCTTATGTTGAGGGCTGGCTCTTTGTACAGAAGCTGGTCATGGCACYGCTCTTGCTGCCTGGGGGAGCAGTACCAGCACAGTTAATAGGATGCCACACTTGAATTCATCTTCCAGCTGGTCACCAGGTGTCACTGCAGCACTGTTAGTGGCTTTAGATTGCTGGCAGTGAGCAGAGGGGCTATCTTCYGCTGAGATGGACGTATTACCTGAACCCCACGTCTGATGTGTGTGGTCACAGCACGCCTCTCGGGAGAAGCYACCCCTACAGGCACAAAGCTGGGAGCACGGCCGTGCATGGGGAGCAGCTGGGTACGTGTGTGTCCTTGTCTCTCCAAATGTCGTTTCATTCAAAAGGGAGAAGGCGTCCCCCAGCCCTCTGCCTCRTCCGAGGGCGCGGAAGGGGCCCTCGCGTCGGACACAGAGCAAGGGAGCAGACTCTCCGGGGCTCACCCGCTTACTGATCCTACCGCTTCCTCTTCTCCTCTCTAGGTGACTGCCCGGTCATTGAATTCACGCTGCTGAATGG
Organism: Rhea americana; assembly: GCF_003343005.1. Lineage (NCBI taxonomy): Eukaryota > Metazoa > Chordata > Aves > Rheiformes > Rheidae > Rhea > Rhea americana. The sequence continues at coordinate 402,653 of NW_028186488.1, forward strand.
GATCCAGGTCCTGCTGCCCCAGGCTCAGAAGGAAAAGGAACTGTCCAAGAAGCAGAAGGGTGAGTAGCTGCAGAAACCAGCATTTCRCCTCTGCTGTCCTGCTCCAGGAAAGGGAGCTGGGCTTTCAGGGCTCCCTTCCATCACCTCATGTCAGAGAGTTTGCACCTTTTGTTTTTCTCAGCTTCAAATGAAGTTCTCCAGAAAGGACAGTTGCCTGGCAAACCTGCATCTCCCATCCTGCAACGCAGGTGGGTAACTGCTAGGGCAGCTCACACTGGCCACAAGTACTGGGGGCAGACTCTCCTCTAAAACCTAAAGGYAATTGGGTGGGTCTGTGCAGGTTGCTGGCCAACCCCCACAGTCTCCAGGCAGACGTAACTGGAGTAAAGACATCTCTGCCTTGCCTGCCCTCTTGAATTTGTACCGTGGGTACCAGCAGATCCACAGTCAGTGCAGTGACTGTGAGGGAGCAGGGGGGAGGAAAAAAAAATATTGACATTGCATCCTAAGCTCTCAACTAGACCTGACATTCAGAGGTGCCAAGAATCCACCACTCTTGTTTACATGAGAGGTGGGTGAACTTTGATATACCAGAACAGTCAAAAGGACTAAGGGCTTCAATTCTGGCCCGCATCTAGGGATACTTTAGGGGTAGCTCACATTGCATCTGTTTACTCAGAGCCAGCCCAGAGGAAGGTGACTGCTAAAGAGGCAATGGTCTCTCAGGCATGGGAAAGCCCAAAGGGTCTAGGGAGAAGCATATGGAAACAGATTGTGGACAGTGGGAAGAGGCAGCTGGGATGCACTGAAGCTCWTCCCACATCCGAGGACTGACAGTGTCCACAGCAACACTGTCATTGTATGGGTCTGGACAGTATTTTCTTAAACCTATGGCCATTCCAACACAACTGTGTAGCCTGGGCTGGGCCAGCAGTCCAACTAACACTCCTTTTCTTTTTTCCTTTAGGCAGCAGACTTCAGCTAAGAAGTAGCTAAGAAGTTTATCTAACCCATCCCGGCCTTTCCTCTGTGTGCAGCATCAGCCTTTGTGCACATGGCAGCTCTTGCTCAGCTCACAGGCACCTTGTGAGCCCACACAGCTGCGCTGAAGCCAGGTGTCCTTCGGGAACAGTTCACCTTAGCAAGCCTTGTTTTGCATAGCACCATCCTTAGGGTCTTTAGTTGAACCAGTTTGTAAAGGAAATAAGCAGCAGTTGGAAGTCAGGTGTATTTGTGTTGCCCAGCAGGTCAGGTTTGGCATAGGGACCAGTGAGTCCCCCAACTCCAGGTGGGCAGTTCCTGCTCCCACCTCTCAGCAATCTCTCTCATTAACATATACGAGAAATCTGCAGTTGCTGCCCTTCTCCATGCCCCAAAAACACGCACCAGAATGTCACTATGTTGTTTGTCCCTGGGCCAGACCTTTGTACCCTTGCTGCTCCCATAGGTAAAAATATCTGTACAGCACAGCTTGGCAAAAGTGATGTTTGAGTGTGCTTGAACAGCTCCTCTGCTGCCAGAGATCCCAGTGCAGATGAGGCTAAGGGAGCTCACAGCAGCCCTGGTTCCCTGGTCACCTATGCCTTGGCCAGGCTCTTAGCAGCAGCAGTGGTGGCTGCAGCTCTTCTCCCCTCTCACAGAGGCAGAGGGAAGGGCAGGTGCCCTTACTTTATGTTCCCACCAAGTGGAGCAGGCTTGGGCTCCAAGGAAAGTGGGGAGCCCAAACACACTGTGCACTTTGCACTTAATCATCAACAGCACCTAAAAAAAATGAGCAACTGCCTGCCCAGTAACGCAGAGTGCCGGCTGCTGGGATCTCCACAGCCACAGCACAGCACGGCTCTACACATTTCTCCCCAAGGAGATGAACCCTTACCTGTACATCTATCTCCTTCCCCACATTCAGCTGCAAAGGACTCCGTTGCTCATAGCTGGAACTCAGAGTAAGTMAGTCAGGCCATGTGTACACCATAATGATACATTTGGGGCCTCCTCCCAACAAACTTGCCAAGTGCATTTTGCAAAACTAACACCCAGATCAGACACTCAACTGACCCCTCTGGAAAGGTTGCTTTAGACTGCTGTGGGACTAGATAAGGCCCTGAACGAGCAGGGAGCTGCTTGCTGTAACACCATTCAGTGCTTAAAGCCAGAAAAGAGTGATAGCAAATACTCTGCCCGAGGAAGGGTGTCCTCCAGGACTGCCACCTCCAAGCAGTGCGTCAAGCCCTGCCACARAGGGAGCAACGTTCGTTGCTGAGGATTTAGGTTGCTTTCCTGTTGCGTGGTTTCATTCTCGTTTCCTCAGTTGCAGGCTTGCAGCCTTGTCTCAGCTCATSGCCCCTCCGAACTTGCTACAGAAACAAAATACCTCCTGCGGGTGGAAAGGTTGAAGTAGTTCCCTTGCACTTCTTCACTATTCAGCTGTCCTGGGGGAAGTCAAACCATGGCAGTCTTGCCACAGCCTTTGCATCAAAATCAGCTAATGCCTGACTCAGGGCCTTAGCATGTCTTTAAATCGATGTTCAGTAGTTTTTGTTTTTTTTTTTTTTTTTTCCTCAGAGCACTAGCCACATCATACTAAACACCTTCATTTTCCTGTGTGAAACGGAGGCAGAGTGGCTTCGCCAAGTCACCAGGAAGCTACAGAAAACCAAAGTGCACTTCTGGCCAGATCTCAGAGAAAAGGCTGCGACCTTTATCATAACTGCCTCTTAGGGCTCCTTCGCTTGGAAGCTCTCAGCTCTGTAATTTAAGCTATTTTACTTAATTTTTAACTCCCAAATCCTGGAAGACTACATTCCCGCAGCAATCCAGGTGCATTTGAGTCAGGAGAAATATTAAGGTTTCATATTTGTCTGTTATCCATATTTTGCTTCTGGAGGATCAAAAACCCGCTCCCCACTGCCCTGAAATAAGAGACTGCCCTAGGGGCTGCATCAGCTTCTCACAACCAGCTGCAAGACTGACCAGCTCCTTGGAAAACTGCTCGTGTGCTGTACGACCAGGGGCCATTCCTGTGCACGCACAGGTGACACTAGGGAGCACCGAATCCCATGACACCCGGGTCAGGCCAGCCAGCTGCCCTGGGGTCACCCGGTGAGGAAAAAAAAAAAAAAAAAAAAAAGCAGAGTCCTTGCAAACGAGCAACATACAGGCACAACAGCAGGGGATTGCAAGATGTAGAGCCAAAGCCATGTGGCCCTGGGCACTGTGTGCCCAGTTTGTTAGTCTGCCTGTGAGAGACTAATACCTCCCAGATGGGCACCGGTGCTGGCRGGCACCAGTGCATCACCCAGCACTAGCTCAGGCAGATGCTCCAARCCCCCAAGGGACACTTTTGCCCTCAGGCTGTGCCTGTCAGGCTGCGACACATCAGGCACCGCAACACGGCCTCCTCGCTGGTTTTTAGCGCTGCCCGACCCTCCCCGAGCGCTCACCCATCTCCCCCATGCACTGCTGGGAGGGGGGGCTGCTCCCCAGCCACATCCTGCGCTCACCACAGTGGCATTTTCCCAGCTTCAGCCCACCTGGCAGCCCCACGCTTGGCGAGCAATAAGCTGTGCAAGTGCCTTGAATGAATCAAGTTTCTCCTCTGACACCAGCGTGCCAGCACCTCTGGCTTCCCAGGAAACAAGATGCTGCACCATAGACCACAAAAACCTTCCTGGAAATTCTTTCTAGCAGCCTGACTACCCYAGAAAGACAAATAATAGCTTCTGTAGATTTAATCTTTCCTCAGTTTAGCCATCTTTGGGCTTTCTCTACCTTCAAGAAGARCTTTCTGCAGCCACCTGAGGTTCGTGGACACAGGTTAGCTCATCCACCACCCCAACTTCCACCCTTCAAAAGGAAAATAAATCAGAAGAAATTACCATTTAGCCAATTATTTCACAAGAGACAGCATCATTCCTGTGACAGTAAGCCTTCACTACTTTCTGATGCATATAATTTCAAAGAAAATACCTTGCAGAACTAGCTTTATTTGGATCAATGAATTGCTGGAGTTTTAAATACATACCAGAGCTCCAAACTGGTTTCCCCTTCCCCAAATTCTTCTCAACACCTTTTCCCCTCAGACTTCCTATCAGCCAGAAGCAATTCATCTGAGCAGTGACAAGACTATTCACTGCTTTACCTAAATAGCCAAAAGGCACTTCCCTAGGGAGGTCAGAAATCCCAGCTTCTCAGGCATTTTGCAGTGCTGCAGGCCGCTAACTCTTTCCATGTAGAGGGGATGGGGGGGATCTCATTCATAAGTGTAATAAGAATCATTTTTCAGGCATGTTTATTCCAAGTTTAGTTCTGTATAGGGTAATAAAAAGGTTAAAAATCTCACTTTGAAAAAAAATTAAAAATGCAGTCAACACTTGAAAAATATTTCCATAAATGACATACAATCATTGTGCAACTCAGAGTGAAGGCAAAGGCAGCTGTGAACAGAGAAGCAAGCAAGCACTAGGACAAAGGGGTCCACGCATTGAATGTCCTTAGATTTCAGATACATATCAAAAAGATTTATACCATCCAGTCTCCAACATCAAAGCTCTAACCTGGCTACATGCTACTGCTGTATGGGCACCAGCTCTGCCTGTAGGAGCCATCCCTGACAAGGGACAGTGATGCCCCAGCACCCGTGTTTTGGGGACAGGGAGTATTTGTGCATAGCCCTGCCTTGCGGATAACATCTCTAAAGGGCACTGTGCTGAGCTTGTCCTTTACAAGAGGAAGGAGTCCTTGCAGACCCTTGGCTTCAGGGACCTTATTCACGTCCATCAGGGTTACTAACAGCAGCAGAGTTTTGTGAAATCACTCTCCTTACATCCGTTCCTCACAGAAATACTTACGTCTCTCAGCAGAAGTCCCTCACKTCCCAACAGGCTTACCTGCATACACCTCTGCCAGCTCTCAGCTAACAAGCCAAGAGCAGGTCTGCAGCCACTGATTGCCCRAGTATCTCCACTTCTGGCTGTTAGGTTTCAAAGGGAGCAAAAGSAAGTCTCCAGTTGTCTGAGTTCTCCTCCTGCCTCCCACGTGTATAGGGAGGAGGGCTCTGTCCTACTCCCTACGCTCCCTGCTCTCCATAAGAACCAGGGCCTTTATCTCCATCTCAGGGGCAGATAAGCCTCAAGTGACAGAGTCAAGGGGAACCTGGGCTGAGCCTCAGCTTGGTTCCTTTCCAAAGCCTGTGTTTGTTACACCAAATATTTTAAAATGAAAGAGATGCTTGAGCAGCGTAAGCCCCCCATGTTCTGTCCTTACATACACTCCCTCCACCTGTTTACACACTTTCTTCAGCTGAGGAAACAGGGAATAAAAGGAGGTAGAGATGAGATTAGCCAAGGGACATGAGGTAACAACACATACTATGACAGAGAAGGGTCCTGAATATCTGTAAGGTGACTGAAAATGGGATGCTTGCGTAAGTAGTTGTAGACATCAATGGTCAGTGCTGGAAAAAGCCTGAAGAAATAGTCAGCGTGATCCCCTATTATTTCGCTGATCCTGAAATGAAACAGAAACAGAATGGAATTTTAAAGCTCTCCCAAGGAGTCCAAATGTCCAGGATGCCTTAGCTCGCTCCTTACTGCGGAAAAGCCATTCCAGAGGCTTTCCTGGAACATGGAAAGGTTTTCTAGAAATCCAGTACCCTTGAACTACTACTTTTCTAGGCCTTGCCCAAGGTCTGCACTCCCTTTGTCACTATTCCAACATCTCCATCTGCCTTATTCCRCCTACATCTTCGCTGAACAGTGGTGGTGATGACCAAACTCAGTGAAATTGTTGCCTCGAATTGATACTAATGTGCCAGCTGGAGATGGCTAACCTTGGATGTAAGCACCCATGACTATAAAGGGTTGTGAGCTGAGGAGAGTCTGGCAGTTCTTTGGGAGTCCAGTCCTACCCAAAAGGGTGAGAACAAGAATTTTTCTCTTAACAAGATTGGTGCTTCCTGATCCATATCTCAAAGCACCTCAGTACAGTAAACAGAAGCACTCTGGAAATAATAGCAAGGTATATAAGGAGGCTTTTTCAAGGTGAGAAATAGCACAAATACTTAAAAGTGGTCTAGAAGCCTTCCTGGAGTTACGGCAAAACACCAACGTGCCACAAGAACGGCAGTCCAGGAAGGACACATTTATGGCCCTGCTGTCACAGACAGCTGTCTAGACCACATGGAGGTTGCTCTGGAAAGGCAAGAGTGCTGAAATGAAGCCATCACCAAATCTCTGGAGCTGAATGCTCTGCTTAAAGGCTGTGTATCTATGGGTGATGATCTGGGTACCAGATTTTTGCTTCAAGAAGTCTAGTCATGTTAGAGGATTTTGTTGTTGTTGTTGTTCACCCTTCTAGAAGGGGAGAACAACCTTCTGGAGAAAATTTTGCTCTCAAATTTGCTGATACTTGCAGATATATATGCCCCCTAAAACGCAACTGTGGCAGGGACAGGAATGTGAATGTTTACCTTTTTTGTGGGTGTTCATCCAGGTTTCTGATGAACCTCAGAAGGTTTTGGACTCCATTCTTATATTTGTATGCTCTGCCCTCAGGCTTTTCCATGATTTCCAGAACCTCCTTGTCAATCTGAAGCAAAAATTGCAGATTATTCTCTACTTTTCACACATAACGAAAGTAGCTCGTTGTCCTCCGCTCACTACAGCTGCTCTCTTTACAGAGAGATCATCCTGCATGAAGAGTCAGCAACTCTCAAATGTTTACCAACATGAACAGAAGAGTGCTTTGCAGGACATTTGTCATGCAGACCACTTGATTCCAAGTGCTTTCTCTCTTGATTTGCCAGGGTTTGACATTCACATTAGGATTGTCCTTGTGGCACAGTAGATTTTAATGCACATCTGGAGGGCAGAAGGGACACAGCAGTCTTGGTCCTACTGCGTCWTTGTTTAGAAAAGGCCCTGCGGAATATGATACTGCACTGAGATTGAGACCTCAGTAGGCAGCCAGGATGCTACCTGCACAAGCAGGTCTGATCTCACTGCTTTCGAACCAATCTACAGTAACACTTCTGCAGAAATCTGCTGGCAACAAAGGCCAGTAGTCCTTGTTTTAATAGTCACCAGTAAACATTCTTTAGAAGTTTTCTGTTCATTCTACAGCCACCACCCCCACCTGTATAAAAGTGCTTGTATAGCAATATCACTATCACCTGGGAACTCAAAGAGCTAAGACATAGCACCGTTACATTCTGTGGTTGCATCTGCATCAGAGTCTCTACYGTGTAGACTGTACCAGCTGAGCGTGCTGCTAAGATGACCACTTTATTTGGCACTCRCCCTTCTTCCCTTGCATGCAGGATGGGTCTGTGGTCACAGCCCTCCTAACTTACCCCCAATGCCTGCTTTGGCAAGGCACTGCTGTGCTATGGGTTGCTCATCAGAGCTGTCCTCRGGCCAGTTGTGAGGGTGCCAAGACCATCTCTGCCACACTCACCACCTCAGTTCCTCTCCCCTCCTACAGCCTTCAGCTCCACCAAGCACGAACGACAAGGAGTCTTGCTGCCTTGGACATGTGGGAGGGCTACTGCACCTTAGGGTTATGTCTGTTAGGTAGTTTATGAAATTGCTTCACCCCAGCCAACAGAAGCCCCCTGGATACCACCCTGAAGACATTGATGCTATTTTGATTACGTGGCTTTGACTTGTTTCCCCCAATTATCTGTATATACATAGGGCTCCTCTCTCTAGTTATGGTTTTAGAAAGGGCTTGTGAAACACTCAGAAAAAGTTTGTGCCTGTACACCTAACTCAACTCTCATACAAATCCAAAGAAGAAAGGATTACCTTCCTAGTCCACTGCAGGTAAACAACACGTTCAGAAGTATTAAAGTCTTTAAAAATAGTTTCCCGGTTCTGGYAATCTTTGATTTTGTTCCATATATTCTTCAGGAAATTGAACCTGCTGTAGAACCAGAAGCTTCATTAACTGCAACAGAACATCATTTCTAGCAGTTACAGGCAAATTTTCAGTCCAAACTTTTCCTTTGCACTCCCAGGACTTACATTTGTTTGCTCCAGAAAAAGGGATGTTTTCTCAGATCTTCCAGTCCCCGCTCATCATAAGCCCTCAAGGATTTCACAAGGTCAAGAGCCTCCTCGTAATCAGGGGAACCTGCAGCCACATCCTCAGCACTGATTTTCTCAAATGGTTTCTTACCCCTTGTTATCACATACAGTACAAGTTTGCTAAGGGCCTACAAAGAAACAGGTCACTACTTAAGTGTGATATATGAAACTTCCTGCCAAGCAGAAGAAATTAATATTCCAAAATAAAAAGTCTGCCTATATGAACCCATACACATGCCTAGGGACATGCACAAGAATATACATGAACACACAGATATCTGTAAAGTTGTGTGTGCAAAAACAGGCATGACAGGCCCCGTAATTGTACTCAAATGGCTTGCTGTTGGATATCCCAACAGCAACCAGCTTTACATCTTCATCACTGTCATTCTTCTGCAGAGTCTATTGCTTTAGGGGCTTTCCCAAAACCCAAGGATTTTTTAGTTGAGGATGCAGAAAGTTTTCCCTTGGGATTTGCAAGGGAAGAAGTCAGAAATTGCCTGARACTTGAAACATACATTGATTCAGGGGGAAGTTACCTCTAGGTCTGAGTTTACAAGTTCCTTTTTCTCTTCAGTCAATACTCTTTGATTATCAAAATCCGCCAAGTAAATTTTGCCATTTAAATCTGAGGAAATAAGAAATTGTTAACAAACAATGTAGAACCCTGATACAGCCTGTCACTGATTTCTGGATGGCTCCTCCTTTAGGAAACAAATCTCTGGAGGCATCTACTGTGGGTTGGCCTACCTGGAAAGCCCTGGGATGGAAGGCAGACCTAATGAGACAGGTAAAGCTATTCTGGTCACTGCTCCATGGCTCTCTGGGAACACATCTACACTTATTTAAATAAGAGAGCTAATGCCACAGACATCTCATTCCRCATAAAGACATCTGCATAGTTGTTTTCGTATCTATTTTAGAGACAGCTMTGAAGTGTCCTCTAAACTATAAGCAACAGGAAAACAAGATGAGAACGCTGAGAGAAAAGGAAAAAAAAGAAAAAAAGATAACCTATCAAAAAATTGCTGGGACACAGATCCTGGTGAGCAAATCCCAGCAAGTGCAGTTCTCTCACTGCCTGGAAGATCATCTTCAGAATGCCTTTGTAATCCATTTCATCTTCCGATTCTTGCAAGTACTCTTCAAGGTTTTTCTCCCAGAGAGGAAAGCACAAATATAAGCAGCCTTTTGCCTCCTCATACTGAAAGGGTTTCAGTAAATGCTTGCCGCTACCACACTGTTCAAAGAATCTTTTCTCTTTGTCATCCTCTGCACCACGGCGGAGGCTTATTCTTACTGCCACCTCTGTGTCACCATAGAGCCCCAGGTAGATGCTACCTTGGGAAGTGTTCTGAATCCTATAGTAAATGAACTGAAATATCTTTAGTTTGCCAATCATGGGGCGATATATTTCATAAAGCTTTTTTATGYGGTCCCTCCAGCGTTTGCTGGTTGGCTCCCAGTCTGTAGGGGGGTTTGGAACAAACTTGGCATTGTGCTTCAGAAGAAGCTTCACCAGCTCAGAAGCACGATTCCTATTTGCAACCTCTATAAGGTTCCCAATATCAGTCCTTGCTCTTTTTTCACAAAGCAACTTTGCTATGTTGTAATTTTTTTTCTTTACAGCTACCATCAGYGCTGTGTTGCCCTCATTATCTGCATCATCAATATCTATTTCATCCTTCTCCAATAAAGCTTTCACCAAATCTAAGCTCTTCATTTCAGCAGCCAAGATGAGGGCAGTTTTCCCATTTTCATCTCTGCTGTTCACATCAACACCACAGTCCAACAGGAAGTGTCCTATAGAGACAGCAGACTCCACTGTTTCATTGTCACTGTGCTTCAGGGCATGGATCAAGGCATTTCTATCTTGGTTGTCACAGATGTTCAGATCAGCATTCATATCTTGGATCAGAGTTTTTACAATTGAGACATGACCCTGCCTACAAGCATCCATCAATGCTGTTGCACCTCCTTTATTTAGTTTTCTTTTCTCCTCAGAGACGACCCTCCTCAGATTCACATCTGCCCCTTTGCAGTACAGGAATCTCAAGGCCTTCTCTCTCCCATACCAAGCAGCCTCCATGAAAGCTGTGAATCCGTTGTCGTCATGCTCATTAATGTCTACTCCAAGACCCAAAAAGAGCTCCAACAGCGTCACATTTCCCTCTATCCCTGCCTCAATAAAGGCAGTGCCACCGTTGTCCTTCCTCGCATGCAGATCAGCACCCTTGTCCAGAAGAAGCTGAACCAGGTCCTCACTCACATGCACAGCACTCTGCAGTGGTGTCCAACCTGAGTCTGCTTTGGAATTCACGTCCACCCCTTTCTCCAACAACTCTTTCACTTTTTCTATGTCTTCGTTTCTCACAGCAGTATGTAGCTGGGCATTGAGGTCTTCTGTTGTATCGGTGCTTGAAGAGGGTGATGCCTCCAGCTGGTTCTGAGTGGTGTGCTCCATGATTGTGAGAGGGAGGGCTTTGTACCTTCGGTTTCCCCACTGAAGCCCAGGGATCTCGCTGAAGGATGGGAGAGGCAGTGCTCAATGCCTTCGTTGTGTGGGGATGCTATGTATTTGGCTAATGAAGGCTTCCTGCTCTTCACCTAATTAATAAAGAGAAGATCCTGTTTATTGAATCGTGAAATCTCTCCAGTTTCAGCCGATGTTAGGAAGATCCAAAGAAACCAAGAATAGCAATGCCAGTATCGGTCAAGAGAGCTATGGCTGGGGAGAAGCAGAGCTTTATCACTTACCCAAACCTACGTTTTTATCACCTTTTCTGATCTACTCCCAACACTACAGACAGACCTCCCCTGTGAACTGTGTGGACCTGGGCAACTAGGTGATTCCTTAAGGAAAGTGCRCAACACTGCTGGCTATGCTTACAAAAGGACAGGAGAGAATCCATAAAGTTCTTGCTATAAAAATTATGCCAAATCTCCTATGGGTCACCTAAACAAGCCAGTAGGATTTTCAGATCCTTGAAGGAAAATTCAGTAAACATTCAGAGGCTGGCGTTCCCCTTCAGTTTTGGATGACAGCCACAAACATGGGCCTGTAAAGACCCTTAACCAATATCTGGAAAAGCCAATGAGGTTCTCCTAATCTTCCCGAATCTCCAAATGCAATTAGGAGAACCTATGTGACCAGAAGCCTTTCTGGATCTCTTCGTGACACTAAGAGGTTAATCAGGTAGGACCTCAAGTATCTGGAAAAGTTAGAGCTCCGATACCCTTTTTCCTAACTGTGAAGGGTACCTAAATTACTTTSCCAGGGACCAGCACTTTCTGAAGTCACTGTCTGACAAGCTGGACAAGAAATTATTTAGATAAATAAATAAGATAATAGACAGAGTTCTTAGTTTATAAAGCCAAATGCACATTAATTTACCCCCTGGAAAGTCAAGGAAGTCCCATTTTAGGTTTCGAGGCATCTTCCTCCCTTCTTAAAGTGAGACATAAATATCATATTTCATTGATTTAGATATATTTGCATTTCTTAGTAAATAATCCTCTATTCCTTTTTCCACATATAGAAAAAAATAAAACATTACTTTCAGATAATCCCAAACACTCCAGTCTCATTGAAACCAAGAGCAGGGTACAAAGGAAGAACTGAGCAGAGTTCACAGTGGCTGCACCGCTGTGCAAGCCACCCAGAGCCCTCTGCCAGAGGYGGGCCACATCCTCACTCACCTGCGCAGAGGTCAGCAGCAGCAAAGCTGCAAGAGCAAGCCCCCAGGCTGGTGGCTCTGCTGCCTGTCACCACGCAAGTGCCACCAGCTCGGCCACAGCAAGGAATTGGGAAGCACTGGGGGGGTGCGGGGGAGGAGGRGGGGGTTCAAGTCACCCAAGGGGGAGGYGTGTGTCTGCCTGCTCCCCTTCCTCTTCCTGCAGGCAGCAGGGTTGAAGGTTGCAATCCCCTGTTCTAGGAAGTGTTTTCGTCATGTCCTGCTGGCTTTCGTTCAGGAGYGATTTTGCACTTCCGCAAGAGGCTCCCAGATGAAGCGCTTAGTCATGTAACCCAGCCCACCAACCAGCACCCGCGACTGCGGGCACGGAGCGGTGCAAGGGACCTGCCCCGGCGAGGCAAGGAAGTCATCCTCTACCCTTCCAGAAATCAGGCAACTGCTTAAAATGTTTTCAAAGTCAGAGAGCAGTTTTTCTAAGCAGTTTTGCYTCCCTCTCCTCATCTGTTTCCCTACACTCACATGCTGTTTGTAAATCTGTGTTCAGCAGTGTTTTAGGAGCTGAAGGCACAGGGATGCTCAATGCACCAGTGATGTTTTTTCCTGCTACCACCTTTTGGTAAATCCACCAGATATCCRCATGAAGAAAGTCTTCATGCTGCTAAATTCCACCCAGGGAATCAAGGAATTYCATGTCCTTTTGTATCCCCGTTCACACCTGCCTAACCACAGCCAGCAGTGTTGGCAGGCTGCTGTGCTGTAGCCAGGCACAAGCAYGCTTCCTCTCTGTGTAGGCAGGTCTGCGTAAACACAGCACTATCTGAGGGAGCCTAGTCCTCCAACCCTTCCCTTCTGCACTTCTGCATGCAAATCACCAGCTGAGATACATCAGCAAATCCAGGCTGCGACAGCAGCTGCTGAGGCACAAGAGGCTGCCATCCGGTTTCTCCCACCACCTAGTAACGTAACATCGGTCAATCAGCTTGCAGAGTCGATGCGACTGGCAAGCAGGGGCTCCACAGCTATGCGAGTGTGCTGAACTGTGTCCACAGCAAGATTCAGACCATACTCAAAATGGGGCTGAAACTGCACCAGTGAACTCATGCCTGGCTTTCCACCACTGACGCAMGCACAAGCACACGAGCTGCACGTAAGCCTACGTACACAAAGACACAGCCAAATACAAGCACAAAGAACGTGAGGACACGAATGCAGGAAAACACACTCTAGARGGGGTATGGATGCTTAGACGCAGCCCTGCACACAGGTTATAYATGCACACCCAAATCCTCACATCTCTACATTATTGCTTGCACGCATCTGTATGCCATCATGTTCACAAATGCTCTGAAAAGCTCCGCCTATGCAGGAGTCACATCTTTGCATGCTAACCACCATATGGAGCATCCTTCCTTTCACAGCACACAGCACATCTACGAGACGTGGAAAGCCCTGCAGTCTCTGCAGGGCAGAGCTGCACAGCAGCAGCCTGCCCCACAGAATTCATATCGCCACAGGAGACCTTCATACAGCCCCACAGGGACAAAGACCTTGAAAACCTGGGACAATCTCAAAGCGTGTCAGACTGTCAAAACCCCATTTTTACTCACAGCAGTTTGCTGCACTCAACAGCATCTGCTGGTTTCACCAGAGCTAGGGCTCTGCCTAGGTACTTAATTTCCTGTTTGCAGACTGGAAGAGTCATGGTCATTCTTCAGCCTGAGAAGTAAACAAAAACAGAGTAGCAGTACATCACAGACTCCAAGCCAGCGATGAAGGCTTGATAAATTAGGAGGGTCATGTAAAAGAAAGGATACAATGCATCTGTCTTGATGGTTGTCACCCCAGGATGGACTTATATATATATCACTTCTCTCCTACAAAAAGGAAGATAGACTACCAAAGATTGAGGGCAACATCTTTACTCCATCATCTAAAGAAACACTGAGTTTGTTAGCTGACTACAGACCAGGCTCCATCGTGGGCCTGCTGTTTCCATGCTGATGGCTCTTGGGCAGCAGTGGACAACATGGCCTTTCTTTTGGCAGAAGCRGGGGTCAGGGATTTTGATTCTAGCTGTAGCACCAGGATGTCACACTCYCTAGGCAGAGCAGAAACCTGAGCAGCTCCTCTTGCCTGGTGACAACCTTGATGGAGTTATGTTCCCAATGTGACACTGGGTTTTGCTGCTGAAGGTTATCTGYTTGGATGTCCTTCATACTGTAGCAGTGCCAAGCGCCCAAAGCCTCTTCTGAAGAATCAGAAGTGTCGCATTTGGCTCATAGAGGACAGTGTTAAATCCCTTCATCTGAACTCCTTAGAAAGACCCTTACAACTTGTCATTARAAAGGCAGTTACAATACAGAATAATACCATGCCACTCAGCTRTCTAAGCAGAAAAGACCGCTTATAGTCTAAGCTCAAACTCTCCATCTCTGTGCTGGGGAGTTTTTGAAGATTAGAAAATTTAAAATGTTTTCTAAAGCATAAGAGCACAGGGGTCCCCATTTTACCCATTACTGTAGCCTCCAGGCTGTTGCAGTTCCTGCTCTGTTTGCACTGCTGTAGGGAGTCCTTATTTACCTCCATGCACCCAGAGGCTCAGAGCCGAGCTGCAGAGACATGAGTGGGAAAGCCAAGTGCAGCCTTGCAAATCTTCCTTTTCCTCYGCACTGACGGACCTGTGCCCATTTTGCAGCCTTTCCCTTGGGAGAATATAGCCTAGTATCCAAGCACTGGCCATCAGCCACAAATACACATGAGGCTTCTGAGCTAAAAATATAACAACAAAAACTGCCTGCTAAAACCCAAATAACTTTTAAAGAACCCATGAATAGTAAGATCATTTTTTCCTCTGTGTTCCTAGCACTTGTTTCCTTATTATATCACCAAACRGGAACTCCCAAAGCTTATGTGCTTGGTCACATTGATAATGACTTTCAGTGCTGGAACAAATCCCTGGAAAAGGACCGACATAAGGACACACACCAAGTACTCACGGGTGCAGCTGCAAACACAGGAGCCACCAACCAAGTTCCACTTTGCAGTGGAGTATCTTCACACTTTTGTCTGCATTTRTTAGTCTTTCAGGCTACTGTTTAGATCTCATCAGGGGAAAAAAAGACCTCTTGRTAAAAGCAGGCCTAGGAAGAAGAGCTGAAGGCAACAGGACCTCACCAAGCAGGGGCACAGTCTCACCAGACCAAGTCCATTGAAGGTACTCAAGTCTTGCCAAGATAGGTCAAACAAGGGCCAAGACTAAGGACCTGAGCTTAAATACAGCTCCCGAGCAAAGGAGGAGGTCCTGGACAAAGATTCCCTCAGCTGTTTCTCATCCCGCTCTTTTCCCAGCAGGCTGCTCCTTGGCTACAGCTGCATTGTATCAGCACTGGCCTTGGGCATCAACAGCCAAACCCACTGGGGGACAGGGAGGCCCTGGGGAGCCTGTGGGTGCACCCAGGGCCCTGGCAGCGTCCAAAAGCGTGAATATTGTCATCGATATTTTACTGGTTATGGAAACGCAGTGGTGGCTAGTGTCCCCAACGAGGCTGTGGGCAGATAGCGGGACCTGGGGGCAGCAGCCTCGGCGTCGGGTCTCAGGCGCAGCGAGGGCGGCCGTGAGCCCGTGCGTCAAGGACGGCGTCCGGCGCTTTGTTCCGGCCGAAGTAGAAAGTCACTGGGTGGGAAACGGTAAAAATGCAGCTGCTCCCTGTCCATCGACCGGCACAGGAGGGGCCACGTCGCAGCCCGACGCGCAGGGAAACGGGAGGGTTTTTCCACTGAATTAATGCAACCCCACCACCACCAGCACCACCACCAGCACCACGCAGCCGGCTCATGGAAACCTGGCCCCGGAGCAAGCAYGCGTCACCCCCGCGCTCCCTCTCTCCTTCCCTCCTGCCTGCTAGGCACAATTTTTCTGGACTTATTCGTCACGTTTTCCCCTTGGGAAGCTGGTGAGACTCGTGAGACAGAGCTGTGCTGCAAACGTGACGCTACGGTATTAGCTGTAACGTGCGGAGCGCTAAAACCCAGCCGGGGCTGTCCATTTCGAGGCACGTTGCCTCAAGAATGAACGCAGCCCCACGTTTCCTTCTAAGGACATCTCAAGTCCTCAATCTCTCAAAAAGATCTTAAATCCTAATTAAATTTTCTTTTTTGTTGTTGTTGTTGTTTGCGCTGCTTAAATATCTTTTAGAGAAAATTAGATTTAAATCAACTTCAAGGTCTGCCAAACAAACTACTGGGTTTTCTTTAGTTAGAAGTTTCAATTTAAAAAGAGAGAGAGAGAGAATACGATTTTGTGTTCCTCTGCTTCAATGCCGTTTTGCTAATCTCACTGAAACTTCCTTGCTGGATAATTTAAGCACTTGCTGGGTAGCTTTCATTTCACTACTTCTTTCTCACGCACACTAAAACCAGGTATGTGTGCAAATTGCAGTGATTTTAGACCACCAAGCAAGGCGACACAAGGAAACAGTGAACAGGAGAGAAGACAGGAAATCTAAACTGCCTTTCTCGCATTAGGTAGATGGCAACTGCAAAATGGGAAGAGTTTGTGTATTTTTAGAACATATGATGATTCCTGGACTCATAAGGCTTTGGAAACACCACAAGAGACGTTATAGCAGCAGCAGCTTGCAAAGGATTTTCTAACGGCAGCCAGTGGTTTGGACTAATAGTGCTGTCGAAGGACCCCTGAATTACTGTTACCTTTGATGCCAGCTCCTCCTTGGCAGACCACTTACGTTCTCCTCCACCGAAGCAGGGCAGTTAACTTCAGCTGCGAAACCAAGCAAATAAATAACAAGGTGGTAGCTTAAAAACATGTTTGGCTTGGTCTTTATTTGGCGCGTTCGCGTCCCCTCCGTACGGCGTCTCCGAGCTGCGCTCGGGCACGTCAGCCGCGCTCCGCTCCGGTGCATCCTGCAGCCCCGGCCGTCCCAAAGCCTCCTGCGAGCGCGCCGCCTCGCACGGACCGAGCGCTGCCCGACAGTACAACGTTTCCTAGTACCCCCCTCCCCAACACCAGGTACTTTCCCCGTTAGAAAAGAGTCCCATAATCAGCTAGATTGTTGGTGCTAAATCAAATATTAGTCGTGACAGTGATTGGAAACTCAGTTTTGCAAACAGCAGCCCTAAMCTGATTCCTCCTGTGCTTAACGGACAATAGTACCTTACTGATACTAAATACGTGTTGTGAACCGTAATCCAGTAAAGTGCTCAGAAAATGGCAAGCAATAGAAACGATACTAAACATCAATGAACAGATTCAAAACTTAACTTCTGCGCTCCTTGTTTCAGTGAACTGTTCATGTCTCTTTAATAAGCCAAATGTCACAAAGAACTTTTCCTCTTACAAAAGTCTCCCCCTTGTTTTTCTATCTGTTTTTGATATTGTAGCTTTTAAAGCAACTGTAAATGCCCTGCAAACCATGAAGCACAAGCATCTTTCTTTACATTGTATGCTTTGTAATACAGAAGTCCAAAATTAGAATGTAAAAATAAATCAGAAGTCTTCAAAAAAACCAATGGTGTCACAGTATTTTTTTTCTTTGCGTTTTATAATAATGACATTATGTTAGTATTGAAAACGGACCGTTGTGCGTTGTTCACTTCAGTWACACTATGAAGGTGGTTCCAGTTGCAAAAATAAATAATAAATAATAAAGCAGCTAAATTCTCCCTGCAAATGCAGCCGGAACCCACCGAGACTCAGAGGTAGAATCAGGATGGGGAAAGCGGAAGAGGACTCCCACCAGGRCCCCGGTGCTGCTTCCTGAGACTCTCCCTTGCTCTGCTCAAACAGCCATAAAGTGCCGGAGTCATCCTGTGCTTTGACTCAGACAAATGCTTGGAGGGGGCCAAAAGAAGGCTTCCTTGGCAAGCAATGAGTAACAGCAGAACAAGGACCTCAAGGTTTGGTCTTGAGATGGTCTAGGGATGAACAGAGGCATGCATGGCCGCACAAGGCTGTTGTCTCACTAGGAAACCCATGCTCATGGCACGTACTCCCTGACCCAGCACCGAAAACCCGAGACAGCTCTGCACTAGTAACCGAAGCAGCTGCCACCACCGTTGCTGCAAAACGGATCTTCAGCTTTCTGGTGTAGCTGCAGCCCCAGAGTCTGGACTACCYAAGGGAGCTTTGGGAGCCATAAATACCTGCTCAGCAGGGCTTCTGAAGAGCTTGCAGCACAGGTCTCCATTTGTGAAATGTTCTGCCACCCCCCCAGGGAAGCTCTTCCTGTCTCCCACCAAATTCCCAGCCACAGCTCTCGCTTTTGGATGGCTCACCACGTYTCTTTTAAAGCGCTACGGCTGCAGACTGGCTTCACCAGCTGAGGGAACACCAGGCCCGATTTTAACCAGGGGAAAGCTCCAGGATTTCTCCCACCTATCTCATTAAAAGGAACTATTTTCTCYGTAAGATCGTTTATGAAGAACATAAATTCTATGAGCCTGATGTGGAGGGAGAGCCATCTGCATCACCCCTTGAACTAYTATCCTACAGCACTCCTTTCCTGGTATGGGAGGCCTGTTTGAGGAAATAGCTATATTTAAGGAGAGCATGTTTAAAAAAAGTAGTTTTCAAYAGGGTCACTCACCAAAGTGCACATTTCATGTGAGTGTTCTCCATCTAGGACAAGCTGCTAGTCTACATGCCAAGATGCCAGGCACAAAGCTCTATTTAAGGGGAGAAAGGAAACAACATGGACTGCAAAGTGTCCTTTTACTGCCATCAACAGTCCKCCAAGCTCACGGTAAGCCTCCCATCTTAGGCCTCACCGGCAGCCCTGCCAGACTAGAGCTCTCACTACTGTGATTCCTGTTTTGTGCGCCATGGTCCTGTTATGCATCTGCCTATTTATCTCTCTTAGTTTCGTATATAGAAAATGTGGAAGGCATGCTAAGTACTGAAACATGTAATATAATTTAGCTTACAAGCTCCTCAGAGCCAGGGACATTTGTGTGCTTTGAGCAGTGCATTTCTATAAATATGTATTTTAAAACAATAATAAATAGTAACAATAATCATAAAAATGTACACATATGACCTAAGATTAGGTGCAATTTAAAGGTCATATAGCTTAAGAAAGAAAATGTCAATGCTCTACCTATGCTGTGCTAGAAGAAGGTATAAAGCTTCGATGCAGCGCATGCATAGAAAACAGCAGAATAAGAATCTTATGATCAGGACAAGACAGTTGCAGAGTCCCTCTGGCTGAAAATGCCAGGTAGTTTTTGGACTTCTATTCTGCAAGGTCCCTCATGGAAAAAACCCTACAGGGGTCTGGGCTGTTGCCCTGGGCACTGCGGGAATTGCAGACTCTGTGCACTACCTGCAGCTTRCGGTTGTTTGTGCAGGTCAGAGGCAGGGTCCTGAGAGCAGGCAGAAGCTCTCCTGTTACGTGCAGTTCAATGCTTGGGGGCATCCAGTCTCTTCCCTGGACTTGCAACCCAAATCCGATGTGTTCCTTCCTTCCTTTYGCTACGGTGTGCAGGTCTCCTGTTGCATGCTGGTGCTGCAGGGGGAAGCAACGGGCACATGCTCGCAGGTGAGTGCTTTCTGCCCGGGTCCCTCCTCCGACAGTCCTGTTTCACAGTTCCCCACTCCAGCAGTCGGAAAGCCTGTGGTGGGGAGGGAGAACCACTCTTCACAACAGCTCCATGGGAAGTGGAAGCATTTAAGGTCCTGGAGATCCTGAATAAAATCCCAGGACTTCAGCCAAAACTGCACCGCATGGTCCTCAGGTCTCACCAACCGTCTCTCAGACTCCARCCTCTGCTGCAGTGCCTCTGCCTTGTCCCGTAGCTCTTCCCCCCCGGCGCTGGCGCTGGCTCAGGTCAGGTATGCGACCGCTTACTGATGCAATGGCTAGTGGCCTGCTTCGTCATGTCCTGGTACGAGGCGGATTTCAGGAACCTGGGGTAGGAGTCCTTCTCCATCAAGGTGCGGGTTTTTGCCTGGGCTTCATTGAAGCAAGCAGAGGTGGCACCCGAGAGGTTCTTCCGGGTAATCTCCCTGGTTTCATGGTCGATATTTACCTGCAAGGAAGAAGGGGCCATAAACATTAACTTGGCATTAGCTTCCCTCCCAYGTGGAAAGAGAAACTGCTTTCTCCACAGGAGGGTAAAGATGCTTCCAGTCCTTACATTCCTTCRTTCTGGAACATGATATGAGATTGAACACTTTTGTGAATCTTYCCCCCGAGTTGAGAAAGGACTTGAATAAAGCCCATTGAGATATTTTATTCCATTTACCCCTCTGTTCAGTGTTAGGACTACAGAACAGGGAGCCAAAAAATCTTTCTCACCTCTCTGGGTGCTTCAGTTTGAACAAACTCCTCAAAGATCCTGTTGGCCTTGGAGGCTAGCTTCGTTTTTGACCGGGTCTTTTTGAAGTCCTCACAAGCCAGCCAAAAGTCTAGGTTCTCCTCACTGAACTCTGTCTTCAGGAAGGTGTGGAAGGCAGTCACCCCATCTGGGAAGAAAAGGGAAACGACGGTAATGGGACAGAAGGGAACAAAAGGAAAGCAGTGCTCATCTCCTCCCTGGGAGGCAATGAAGCCTGCCAGATGCGACACTGCTGAGCAAGCGTCTCCCGGGGAGTTCAGAGCATGACATCTACAGATTTCCTTTCCCGCTGGACAAATTCCACCCTCTGAGATTCTGCTAATTGGCCTCTAGACTCCAATGAAATCCTTTCCCACAGACAAGTATTCCTCTGGTTTTATTTATCTGACCTTTCTATAATGAGTCTTCAGAGCATATTCTTTACAGCTTTGGAAAAGATCTAATTCTACCTAAGGAGAAATCCATTTAGGTACTAGTACATCTGGAGCAACTGAGCAACAATAGCTTTATTTTTACCTCTTGGCTGAGATCTAGAGGGAAGATGCTGAGGAGTGTGGGAGAGTACTTGCAGCGATGATTTTGGTTCCAGGCTCAGAGAATCTATTCAATTACAAAGCGGGAGATGCTTGGTGGCCTTCACAGCACACAACAAAGGCAGGAAAAAAATAAGCCTAGCCCAAAYCAGCAGTATGGAAGGACTATCTGTTGCTGTGGAATGACTTTTAAGGTAGACCATGACTTATACATTAAAATTTAGCCAGCCTGCCATTATGTTCTTGCTGTAAACCCCAATGTAAGGGTGGTATTATATGCGGGACTCAGAAGGAGGTTTGAAGAGAGGAGAGGGAGACAACACCTTAYGGAAGACAACTCCATGCACCACAATATATATAGCAAATTTTGAGTGGGAAGATGAATATGTAAATATAACTCAGTAAAGCAGCTGAATTCTTCCCCCTCCCCCCGAGTAAGATTCACCCCCAGAAGCATGGGTCTGAGGGCAGCAACATAGTCCTCCGGAGGGGGGGAATCGTGTGAAGGTGGTTGTGTTACTGTGACAAGCAGATAGAGCTGCCTTTCTGTGAGCGTGGAGAAAGGGAAGCCTGGGGTAGGGGCTGCCGGGCTGCTTATAGACCGTTAGGAAAAGGAGCAGGYGGTTGCAAGAAAGAGGCAACAGAAGGATGAAGAAATGATGGAGTTGTCCAAAAATTAATAAAGCTTACGGCCCAGGGGAGAGTTTTGCCAGGTTGCTGCTGCCGCTTTCCGCATTGTGCCAGAGGRAGAAGGAAACCCCATCCCACTACTGCTACAGACCAGACAGTTGGCTCAGGATCACCCCGATAATGTTCCTGGCTCAAGGAAGTGGCATTACATGGTCAGACAGTGCCCATGCGCCAGAGGAAGGACCCAGCCAGAAGAAAGGGGTAAAGGTGCCACAGGTCTGACCAAGCTAGGCAGTAACTCAGTTTATCAGCTCTGTCAGGGGACCACTCTCCAGAGCAGGAAGGGGTCTCCTCCTAATTTTTAAAACACCTGATTTGAGGAGGAGACAAACTTTCCTTGTACGCTGACTCCAGACATGAGATACCCCCGTCGCTCRCTGTGACCACACTTGCCCTATGTGCTCTGATCGAGAGGAAAYGAAATCCTACTCACTTTTACTCTTCAGGAGCTGGTCGAAGGATTCTCTCCATTCRAGCACCTCTTTTGAGGCGTCCCTGGAAAAGACAGAAGGACATGAGCTTCGCTTTCCCGCAGGCACCGTTTCCCATGCCCCGCGGCCTCGTTGTGTACCAAGAGACGGGGCAAGAAGAGTGGCAGCAGCACTGGGCAGGAAGCCAAACTGAGGTCCGTTACCTGTGGGGCCTCTTCCCTTTCTCTTTTTCCCTTTCCTTTGCCTTCCCTGCTGGCTCAGCAGACCTCAGCTCCATAGCGCRGCTGTGGCCGGCTCTTCTGCGCGGGACCGGCAGAGGAGCCCCTCTCCCCTGCTACGAGCTCGGCGGAGCTCCCTCTGCAAGAAGGCTTCCTGCCGCCGGCAGTAATACTTAGTATTCGGGTTTTAACGTTGACTGCGCTCCCAGGCGCGGGTCCGCGTAAGGGCTCCGGGTTTCTTGCCTGGCGCTGCGGCGCTGCTCCCGTGCACCTAGTGCGAGAGCCTCGGCTCCCCAGCCCGACTTTATAACCGGTGGTGCTGGGAAGCCGCCCGCCTCCCCCGCCGGCTGGGTGGGACCTGGGGGTGGCGGGATGCGCTGCTCTGCATGCGGATGGGCAGGATCATCCCCCCCCATCACCCCCCCCGGGACGGTGCGGTCCGCGGGGACCGTCCTGCCGCTCTGCCCGCAGCCCAGGGCCCCCCGGCACGGGCACGCGGGGCTGAGCCCGGGACGCGGCAGAGCGCGGCTCGCCTCCGCCTGGCGCCCGGCTGCAGCTTGCCGGAGGGCCCCATCTCGCCTCCCGGCTCTGGTTTACCGAGCAGGATCCCCAAGCGGGTCTTGAAAGCCTTGGCTCTGGAAAGGAAGAAGGGGCGAGGTGGGAGCGCGGGGCGGCTGGAGGGACGTGCGCGGCCGCCCGGAGGCACCGTCGGTGCCCGCCCCGCCGGGACGGCCCCGTCCCCTTGCCCTTCGCCTCGCTGGCTTGCTTGCGTTCCCAGGTATGAAATAAACGGTGGCCGAATCGCTTTCTCTGCTCCCTGGCAGCCGCTCTCAGCGGCGTGGATCCCTCCCAGACGCCACGGAGGGATCTGCCGCGCCGCCGCCGCACGACGGAGCCCCTCACCTCTCCGGGCCGGCGGCGGGGAGCGGCGCTTCACGCGGCCGGCGGAGCGGGAGGGCTGCCGGGGGCCGCGGCGAGAGCCGCTTCGGGGGGGGGACGGGAGGGAGGCAGCGGGGGGCTCGTCCTTGAGCGTCGCAGGCGCAACTGCTTCCCGGATACCAGGGGAGTGGGGGGGAAACAGGCCCCCCTCCCCGGGCAGCTCTGCGGGCAGCCGCTTTACTCTCCCTTTCAAATGAGTAAGAAGATATTTTGCTTAAAAGCAGGCAGCTCTCCAGTGGGGAATACAGTAGATGCAGCTCCTGTCCCCTGTCCCCTCCTGGGGACAGGAGGCTCAGCACCTTTACGCACACGTCCCCAAAGTACTCTCAAGCACTGTGGGCCAGTAAGGAGGATTTCTGGCASCATCAGCTTAGCTTAAGGTATTTCTGCTCGCACTCATGAACAGCTACCTCATTGCAGGGTGCTGGAGGTTGGGGTTTATGGAGGGACCAACAACGTGCTGGTACTGAAGAAGCACCAACCCAGCTGCCTTTCAGTGCAGGGCGCATCGAGGCACAGTTTTGCTTCGGARAGTTTTTCCCTGAAAAGACGCGAAGCAAGAAGAGCTACGTGGACCAGGGGTGGATGTTGAGCACTGGGAGCCGAGTCGAGGGAGCTCGGGGAGAAAGACAGAAGATCCGTGTGTGGTACGRATGGAATAAAAAGGGGAGGACGTGGAAGCAGATGGGCAGGGGAGGCAGGGACTAGCTGGGCTGTGTGAGGGGGAGACAGGGGCTGCCCCGTCCCAGGGAAGGGGAGAGGAGGCCGGGGCGGGCCGCGCTGCGGGCTCTCGCTGCCTGACCCGGGTGTCTGACACCTCCTTTCCTCTGAAGCGGTTGGAAGCACCGGAGATGGTGGTCAGCAGGAGCAAACGTGGAGGTACCCCGGCCGCAACAGCCAGCACCGGCTGCCCGGCTTCGCCGCGCTGCCTCCGCACGGCCTTGCAGCCGGAGAAGAGGAGAACCAGGCCCCCACCAAGAGCTCAGGGGAGGCGAGAAGAGCAGGGGATTAGCGGCTCCTGGATAATCTCTGTTTTTTCTCCTTAGGAAAGGGCATGGCAGCACGGCATGGGCTGTTCCCACAAGACCCATGCCAGCTCTCCCGCCGCTGCCCACAAGCCGGTTTCATYGACTGCCGACAAAAGAGCACACCACGCTCGCACGGGAGGGAAGAGCTGCTCTGGAAAGTTGTAGCAGTGCGGAAGGAGATTATTGAAAATAAAAATTAGAATTACAAATGAGCTTCTGGAGGGGCAGCTGCTCTCCACTCCGCTCACGTGCTTGCTTTGTGCAGCACCAGAGCACATCTGCRTAGGGAGAGGTATCTGACAGCAGGTATTTTTAATCTTCTCTTTCCGTTCCCAGCACCTGCTCTTTAAAGTCACTGAACAGCAAAAAAATAAAAGGAAAAAAAAAGCCAAAGGCAATGGCTAAATATATCCTATCTAAGAGGGGAGACAGAGCAGYGCTGGTGCTAATGGCACATTCTTCCCTCAGATGCATACAAATCACTTTGGCTCAGAGTCAGGCTTAGGGGGAAGAAACAGCAAATGAAAAGGAAAACCGATAAAAGCAGGGAAAGGAATTAGGGCAAAAAATGAGAGCAAGAGAGGGAAAGGCGGGGCTCCAAAATTCCTTTGCAGTGATTCCAGAAGAAAAACTAGATTTATTTAATTGCTCTGTTAAAGGAAGAGGCAGCCCAGCACAGGCCTAGCGAAGCACGCTCACCTTTGGGCCGCAGCAGTGTGCCGCACAGATTTCCTTCGGTGCGACCGCACCCCGGTCGCTGCTTTTTCCGGAGCAGGTCCAGGCTCCCCCAGCTCCAYGGTTACTCCCTAGACCGGCCCCAGTGGCTCTCTGAAGTGCTGTGTCCTGTTCTCCAGCTCTGCTTCACACCTGCCACAGCCCCCAAAGCATTTTTGTTGCCCATCAGGCTGACCRTCGCCTTTCCCACTTGCAACCTGTTCGCCTCTGTGTCGGCTGCCAGCTCTCAGCCCGAGCCTTGCTGGCGACRCTGCCTTGCCAGCCCGTTCCCGCTGGTCTCTCCCAGCCCTGTGTATCCTCCAGGACTCATCAAGCTGAGACCTTGACAAAAATTGCCTGCTTATGACTACTTGGACTGTGAGGTTGCTCTTTGAGGACTGAAAACACTTAGTTGCTCATCGTGGCCAGGTCATATTGGTCCATCTCACGCTGTTCTTCTCTCCTTGGTGCTTGCTTGTGCATCACCTACCTGCTAGATTTGGTAAAGGATCAGGCCTTTTCCAGTGTGCTGGGCTGATAAAGGAGCACTTGCTCCTCAAGCGCTCACTGTACCTCCTTCTCTCTGCTGACAGCAGGCTCACAYGGAGGCAGTGGCAAGTGTCCCCCAGCCATGCTCCTGGCAGGGGGAAGTGTTTGGTTTTCTTTTTTCCTTTTTAACATGGGCAAAAAACAGCTACCTGGATGCTGTGGCCCTCGCTGCCAAGTTGCACRTCGATACTTGGAGAAGGTCCTGCACATTTCTGGGCAACGTCAGCAAGGTAACCGGTTCAGGGAAATGAGTCTGATTAGGAGCACTGGAACCATGCCAGCAGGCTTCCCCAGGGGAAACAGCTCCTGCTTCACCAGGAACGAGTTCAGCAGACCGGRGCAACAGGGCCCATCTCTGGCTGCTTCCTCCCAGTAGTGGAAAACCCTTCAGATTTGCCTTCCCTRTAGTCCCCCAGATCCTACTGATAGTATTTTTGACTCATCTCTCCCTACCTAAATATTTTGCCTCCAGGAGGACTGCATCCAAATTGCTGTAACAAAGGAGACTGAACATGGCTGCATCCCCTGGGCTCCTGGCCCACAATTCCCACTTTCCTCTCCGTAAAGGAAAATTTGAGCGATTCWCATCTTTTCCAGACACTCAGGCACAAAGCAAGGAGTTCTCAGGCTGTTTATTATGTCCTCATGGTCTCTATACAGTAACGGTAAATAACACTTCACAACGCAGTGACACAACTCAGTGGGGATATCATCGCTGGTCAGACATCTGATATGGCAGAGGAGCATCTCCAGCCTCCTTAGATGAAGGTAACTCGAGCAAAAGAGCAGCTAATGCAGAAGGATCATCAAACTGAACCCGAGTCCATGCTTTCACCTGAATGAGAAGGAATCAGACTGAACAGCCTGTGTGTCCTGTCCAAACTGCTCCTGCTGTTGAGCCAACAAAATCAGTAGCACCTGGACACTGCAGACACTTACAACAYGAGGACCTAATTAAAACAGAAACATGGCTTGGGGAAGGTCTTAAAAGAGTTGGTCTTTCTCTCCAGATACCTGGTGGTTCAGTTTTGAATTAGCTCCACATGCTAATGCCCTCCTAAATCCCTTCTGAACTACCAGAACTTGTGTCCCAAGGAACGAAGACATCTTAAACCATACCTTATGCAGGACTGGTGCTTGGCTATTGATTCAGGTCCTCAAAGCCTCCTCCTCCCAGTGGGATACCTTCATCCCACAGAGGACGGAGGTGCCAGACACCTTAAAGAATATTTTGAAATCCATGTGCCTGATTAGTTTTGCTTGTAGAGGAAGGRGAGGAGAGGTTATAGGAGGATGAGATACTTCAATTATAGTTTTTAAGGAAGGGGGATCCACTCCCCTAGGGAGTACTAATCACCTGCTGCTGTTTTCATTATCAGTAATCTCACAGAGGCCAATTCTCTTGCAGAAACAAACACAACATGAAACCCATCCTTCCTCCACCCCTTTTCAGCTGGTGTTTGCRTGCACTGACAGAGCAACATAAAGACATCCCCCTTAGGTAACTCTGCTAGCTCTGCTCTGCACCACAAATGCAAAGCTAAGCAGCTCCTGACCTGTCCCGTTTCAGATGCTGCRTGGGGGATGCAGCATGTGAGAGGCRGTGGTGKATCTGCAGACATAAGAGCTGCTCCTCCAGTCTGAGGGTGATTCCCTCATGTCAGCTCAGCATAACAAGTATATCCCAGGAGCAGCAGGGAGGTACTGGTGTCCAGTGCCAACCTGACTATACACTGGCTAGATAGAGCTGTGCACTGCGAGGTATGGGGCCATCAGATAAGTGATTCTCACCATAGCTGAGCCATCCCACCCAGACAACCCTGCTACGTTGGTCCCTCCAGCAGCACGCTCTGCCATTTTTTTTTTTTTTTTTTGCAAAGAAGGTGCTGGTGTTTTTGCTAACTAAACACATCTCCTTTTCCCACCTCCCTCTTATGCACACACTGTCCAGAGACCCAGCTGAGTTTACTGCAGTCTCAAGTTAGAGGCCCTCCAGTAAAAACAAGAGGTGGCACAGAGCAAAATGACTTACTTTACCAAGCAAATACAACACACACACACACACCTTTATTTACAGTCTTATTTTTTTAATCAGAATGCTAAAAGGAAGCACAGCTGTGACCCTGTCAAAGCAGCTACTGACTCCGCACCTAAGAATAGAACCCGTGAAACGGAGCACAGCTCCTATCTCGCTCAGCCAGACCCTGCCAGCAAGCAAAGCACAGGGAGCACCAGCAAGGGGGAAGAGAGACACARTGCTGGGGACAAGCAGGCCTCTGCAAAGCTCCTGCGCAGCAGGAGAAAAGCATTCTGGCCTAGCAGCAAAATATACTTTAACTCCAGTTCTAGGATATAATGTTTCAATGCCAGAGAGAAAACAGGGTACCTAGAAACAAAATAACTGCAGCAGCCCCAGGAATGAAAGATAATGCAGAAATTAAGTGAAGCATTTCCTTCTTATATAACAGGCAAGGGATAGCTACTAAGAGCTTTATGGCAACAGTAGAAGGTACGTAGGAGAGCGACGGAAAGCCCAGAGACGAGTGTCTGGGGAGATAAAAAGACAGGAAGGGAGCAGGGATACATGAGCACAGCGGGTGTGCAGACGAGGAGGCATGGGAGGTCGTGATAAGAAGCCAGGGCTGATACACAGGGACAAGCAGTGCTGGCAGAGAGGAAGGTTTGGCATGGGCAGGAGCGCTTCAAGGAGGTGAGGATACGGARGAGGAGTGGAGTGCACCGGGACAGGACCGACAACAAGAGAGGGGTTTAGAGGGAGAGGGAGACACCAAAGGGAGGGGAGAGTTTGCACTGACAAGGGAGAGGCACTCCAGGACTGGCATGAGGTACGCTTTCCTATTGCTCTGAATGCTGTAAACATTTTGGGTTTGTGTCTATCAGCGAACATTCGGTTCAGTTTGATACATGTGCTCTTATGGGTAATTGGAAGCCTAGCAGAGTTTTACATCTCTTATTACTAGTCAAACTTACACACAACGCAAAGAGAATACTAATATCTCATTTTATGCCATTTACGCATAATTCTCCTAGTCTAACATGCATATCTATATCCCAGATAAGCTTCTGTAATGGGAGACACTAAATAACACATACACGAACTCATATTCTCTCTCTCTCTCTCTCTCTCACACACACACACCTATTTTCCTGCCCTTCACACTTTCTCAGCATGGAGAGCAGGGACCCATCAGTACATTATCAACTACAATGAAAGTGATGAGAATGATCCCAAATGTGGCTCAAAAGGTAAAGCAGGAGTAAGAAATTCAAAGCAGTTTCAGGTTCTGCATCTGCTTCTGGACTTCACAAGTTCTGAAGTTCATAGAATAGGAAAATGCAACTGTACACTCTTCTTCCCTTTTGCTGTCAAGGGACTTTAGAGCCGAGTGGGTACATGTCACTTGATGCACACAGAAYAGAGTGAAGTGAAATGATTTTTCTCTCTTATGACAAGACTCTCTGACATTACTTGAARCAGGAGCAAATTTTTGGAGGTATGCACTTGTGAAAGGAGGAAATGGGGTTTGCAAGTTATGAATATCCCTTTCACATCAGTAAGAAATGAATCAAAGATAGGATATTTGTCCTCTATGAGGATTAGTCATCACACAGTGCTTTCCCAAGTTTGACTCAGTCATTRTTTCCTTAATCAACCCCTGGTTTAAGGGGAAGAGACAGAAGTTGCCCTTTTTAATACCTTTCAGACTGACATTTGGCATAAAAGAAGCAGTTGGTGCCTATTTCTTGTTTTAAAATAAAATACTTCAAATAACTAGGCTACTTTCCTGCYAGAAAGACAAAATTTAAGGGCAGTAGAAAAAATAACTGCTAGACTCACATTCCTCGGATAGTAAGTTTCACTCCACTATATGTTCTAGGATGTTTCTTGTGGARAATGTTATCTGGCATCAACACAAGAGGCAAAACACTTATCCTTTATCAGCCTGCATGAGTACAGCTCCTGTTGCAGGAATATTGTTTCTGAATGCACCTGCTCAAGGCAGTACCCTAGATCAACGTAGGAAAGAAGGAATTTGTTTTTTACAGGTTATTAGCTACTTTGAAGTTTTTTGATGAGTTCTGGCCAGAACTGAAAGGACAWGCCAGCACTGCCTCTGCAGATGTTTGCCGAGACACATTATCTACTGGGCTTTCCGGAGTCACACTTTGAACAGGATCAACCTTTGTAGCCATCAGGGAAAGCTGTGAATTCTCCTCACTTCTGAATTTCTTGCCCTTGTTCCTACAAAATCCCCATCTTTTTCTGTTGTTTCTTCACTGCCTGGTTGTCTCCATATCCCTCATAGCAATGCCATCCAACGCTGACTGTAGCGTACTCTGCTGAAAAGCCTCACCTGAGATGTGTCACTTGGCACTTAGGCATCATCCAAACTAATTCAAATGTTTTTTTGGTGGGTTGAAGAGAAATACAAGGTAATACACCAGACAGTTAACAGGACCCTCTTCCTACTCTTTAAAAAGCAATGACAGCAGAAGCCTCCTGGTGCCTTCTCTCACATCCACAGCAGTACTGGAGGATATTTTTGGCATGTGCAGTCCAGAGGAGCCCAAGGTGGCCTCACTTCATCCCTTGCAGCACAGCCCATTTCACACCACAGCACTAGGAAGCAGAGCTGCCACGCTGCGATCGCAGCTGGATCACTGGATGCAGTGCCGTTTTGCAGTCGCAGCAGTATTACACAGAAGTCTGACACCACAGGCCATTTCAAGGGAAACTATTTCAGCCCAAGCAACCTGTACCCCTCCGAGTCTCCTTTTCCTCTCCAAGTCTGGCCTGCCTCATGCAGGTCTAGTGGATGCAGTGTTTCCTGGAAAGGGGAACTCTTCTAGTCCCTCCTCACAGTCAGTGGCTTTGCATCTTCCCTTACAGGGCAAGTAAGGAGAGGATTTCACTGCAATGGGGGGGTGGTTTGCCCTCCTCCTTCCCTTTCACCTATAACAGAAAGGGGGTCTACATGTGATGTGACTCTCTTCCACGTGGTGTAGCACAGGCGCCACCAGGAACAGTCGCCAGATGCATGATTTTGTCATTTTCTGTGGCCTTTGACTCTTTCCTGGGCATTGCACAAGTTTTCCCAGACAACTGCCCCCCCCCCCAGACCTTGTTTGTCAGGTGTCCTGTTTGCCGTAAAACTATGGGCCCATGAACAACTAACCTCATGGTCAGTTGAGCCATTCAGTGCGTGGATGATGCAGTCTCTTTGGATGGATCACAGCAAAATCTCTGGCACTTTCAAGTGACCATCTTCCACTGTAAACCTTGCTCGTTCCTCCACTACCAAATGGGCAGCAAAGAAGTTTGCAAGCAGCTGCCCCAGTGAAGTGTGCACAGTGAAGTTCAGGCCTTGAGYTTTGCCTCTCTGAACACATCCTTATGTCTGTGTAGACTCCATGTACCTCAGCAGCCTGAGAAGTCAGAGGGCCTGCACCACTGAGCCCAAGCATGGCTGCAGTATAGCACCTCTCTTGCTACCCTGTGCTCTGGCCCTTGTTTCTCAGATTACCTTTCAGGGATAGAAGACATTCAGGAATGCTGGCTCACAGACCACAGCTCTTTCTGACCACTCATCAGTGAAAGTTAACTTGAGATGATGATGTCTACAAAATAACTGGAGAATTCTAGAGCTGACCAGCCAGGTATTAAAAAACAGGTTTCCCTTCTGAACATGAATTTTGCTTCCACACCACATTCAGGCTTTAGTGTCTTAAGAGACCACAGGAACACATTTCCAGAGTAAAACAAACATGCTCACCATCTTACCATGATCCTAAGCAAATATATGCTATTTTCCTGCACAGCATCCTTACAACAGGCCTCAAAACCTTTTTCTACCTCACGCATGGACAATAGTTGTTAATATCCAAGCAGCCTGTTTGTGTTTTGTCATTATGTTTAGTTTTAGAATTCAGTCTACCCAGTTTACACCACATTACATTGGAACTTTATCACCAGCTTTCTGGTGCACCAAACCCACTACAGCAGTGGTTTACAGCCTGTGAGCCACAGACGAAAGGAGGAAAAAATCCATGGGATCATTTCCCTGGCCTTCATAAAACTAAGAAAATAGACCACTGGTCTGTAGGCTTAAATTCATGCATAGGCTATTTGTTTCTCCTCTAGAAAATACGGCAAGAATTTGGCAGCTGATAAGCTGGAAAAACAATGCCACAGAAATTGGACCTTCTAATAGCAAGTATTACTGCACAGCACAAAGGTGCTGTTACACAACTGAAATCTGCACACAGTCTTCTCCTGCAGCCAAGTTACCCAGGCTATGGGAAAAGGGCCAACACATGCTTTGCATAGCACTTCACTCCTTGACTCCAATCCTGCCCGCTGCATGCTTCCCTGTGTTCTGTTTTCAAGAAAGCACCATGCAGCAGGGTCTTTGTTTTTAGTACTTCTTTACATGGCATTGAATACACAGTGGGCAATCAGTAGGTAACAACAACAATCAGTAATCAATAAATAACAAAAATATAATTGCAATTTTCATGTTACCTCTCCCTGCCACGTGCTGGTCAGGTACTATATGAAAAATGGTATCTGACATAGCAGACAGATCTTGTGCTCTTCTTACATCTCAGCATAGGACAGACAGAACATTCCTTCTCTTGACTCTTTCCTGATAGCCGGCAGTTTCTTCCCAAGAAGCCACTGAGCCTGGTAATGTCTTTGGTGGCAAGGAGCCTCTTTGTCTTAGGTTTTGGTACAGTGCCTAGCACAATGAAGCTTGAACCTACGTGGCTGAAGGTAGGCTGAAGCTGAACTACAGCACAAATAAATAGTGTTAATGAAAAACAATCATTTGTACTAGAAGACTTGCCTGACTAGGTCTAGCAAGAGCCTTTGGAATTACCTTCTCAAGAGAAAAAATCAGCTCCTTGACAGTCAAACAAAAGTAACGTTTAGTCTCCATCCCCAGAAGGTAAGTGTGTCAGAGGTGTGGAGGAGCTGTGAGAGTGTAGCAGCTGGTGTCATAAGGCGTGCAACCAAAATGGAAAGATGAGTTCACAGATGGTCTTCACCCTAGGAAGCAGCACGAAATTTCTGCCTTTGCTTTCTCTCTGCCTCCCTTCTCATCCTCCTCACAGTCCAGGATCCAGACCCCAGCAGCCACAGTGAGTGATGGTGCTACCTGGCTACACAAGTTTCAGAACAGCACTTAAGGTCCCTCCAAACATAGGGGATAAGTGAGAGCCAGTGAGATGTCTGGAAGGATGTAGGGGTAGAGTAGCATTATTTTCACATAAACCAATGCAGTAATTTTTATGGAAACTTGCCTTCCTGAAAGATGACCCAGTGACTACAAAGGATATGCTTTTGGGCCAGAGAGAGGCAACAACTGCAAGGTGCTACCGCTAACCAAAAAAAGCACAGAAGTTCAGAGTCCTAATACTGCACTTGGATCACACGCTGGGAACCCACTTCTCCATTCCTCCCTCTCCTCTTATTCCCACTGCTTCTAACACCAATGAAGTTTCACATTTAGACATGGGCTTTTGCTATTGTGGGAAGCACATGGTTTCTGAGGGCTGCATCACTGCTCTAACTGAGCCTCCTCTGGGTTTGAGATAGCAGGTCTGTGTAAATTTTGGATCTCAGGAACCTGGGGTAAGAGTCTTTCTCCATCAGGCTGTGCACCTTCCCCTGGGCTTGGTCAAAGCAAGAGAGAGAGGGCTCCTGCATGTTTCTTCTTGTCAACTCCCGTGTCTGGAAGTCTATGTTCACCTGGGGAAAGTAGYAGAAGAGTGTGGTACTGAGTGATTGGCTTGTCTGCTTAAAACAGCATGTTTCAGCTATGGCTGTAAAAGCAAAAAAATAACAAAGCACCTATCCTCATCCATGTATAAAACAGTGTCCCAAACTCTGTGGGTCTTAGTGACCCAGAATTATAAATCCTGGCCCAAATTTGCAAAAGTTGAACTAGATTTATATTGGTCTGAGCACTCCTGAAATGAAGTTACTTTATTTCAGGCTCTTAGCATGGATTTACATAGCATATGTTCTTAAAAAGCTAACCCTGTCATAACATACCTCTTCCCCGTTGAGCAAGATCTCTCTATTTCTTTTTTTCTTCAATACATGCCAATTTAAGGGTGAATGAACTTTTATCTGTGTTTAAACTGTAAGTAAATTCTTACTAAATGCTTTTAAACTATGTTGGTATAAAATAAATTGTTTGATTTTTCCCATAACAGCTTCATGTTACAATAACTTATGCAGGGACATTAAAAAAATAAACAACCCTCATGTTATGACTGCAGTTTGTTTGCAAAGACAACACCATGAATTTTCCTGTTTTCTTTCCCCAGCAAACAGCCAGCGTTTGTTAGGGCTATTGTTTAAAATCTGGCTGAAAAGATGTTATTTGTCATTACTACCCCAGCGTCCACAATTAAAGCAGTCTAGAAAGTAAAACTGTTTGCCTTAACTCAGACGATGGCAATATAGATTAGCTTTCTGTATCGCTTTCAGGTCATTTAATATTCTAGTATGCAAAAATTATGACAATAGGACCCAATTTTGGGAAAGACCCCATCCAACCTACRCTCACATTTCTAATCCAGGCCAGATTCTGTTCTGCAATTCTGAAAATCTCATCTGGCATTCACAAATAACAACAGGAAGGTGGTCACTAAGGGCTCTGGAGATCAAGCTATGACCTGAGATGCCTACAACATTGAGTGTAAATCTGGGTTCTGACCAGTTCAATCAGACAGTAAAGATGGTCCTCTTACAGGGATGCCCTTACAGGCACCTGCAGTGTGACAAGGACCTGTGCTAGCTAACTGGACAATCACCATGGGAGAGCAGGTGTGCTGAGGAGAGCCACCAAGTGCTCTCCTGGTTGCATTATTAATGCGGTAACACAACTCAACATCACGACGCAGGATGGCATCAGCCTGTCAGTACTTTAAAGAGGACTTAACAATTCCAGGCTTCAAGTTGTGACTGCACTTTTTGTTCAGCTCTGAATTATCGCTTGCATCTTTTAGGAGGTCTGATTGAGTTAAGTATTAGTCAGCAGATAAACACTCTTCCCTAGAGAGTCAACAAGTTAGTCATTTGTGGGATGTTCTTATACAAAATGTCCTGTGAGAAATAAGCCTAGTAGCCTGCTTGGGGATTGATAGTACATGAGAGGATCAAGGTGAAATACTACTATGAAGCTGATGGAGGTTAGGAGATGTGGGCTGCAGTCACCAGTGAACTCACTGGATGTGACTAACTATCCTCAAAGTAGTTGCTCTAACTAGGGGATGAGTCACTGCAAGCAGAGACAGCTGCAGCAGACAGGACCAGCATTCCTGTAACAGGAAAAACTCTCCTCCTTAGCAGTTTCTCATCATCACCTCTAGGAGGGAAGGGACAGTTGCAACTCCCCCCCACAACGACCCAACTAGCCTGTTCCCCGCACCAGCAGGATGCTCTGCTTCCCTGGGGTGTTTGCCTACCAACCTCTCGAGGAGCCTGCACATCAATGAACTCCTCAAAGATTCGCTGGGCCTTGGATGCCAGTTTGGCCGCTGACCGGGTTTTCTTGAAGTCCTCACAGGCAAGCCAGAACTCCAAGTTCTCCTCGCTGAACTCTGTTTTCAGGAAAGCACGGAAAGCAGCCAGCCCATCTGCAAGGAAGACACTGGGAGTTACAGGGGAGGACAGAGAGGGCAGGAAGCATTCTGTTTAATACATATCCTCCATCCAGCTCTTCCTACCAAAGGCCATTTGAGTCTTCTCACAAGCTCTGCAGTAGACATCGCACAGTCCACAATCCCAGGACTTATCCTTAACTTTCACAGTTACGTCAGCTGGAGTCTTGTGAGCTGCCATGAAGCAGCAGAGAGACATCATTGCTGTTGTTTTTAAAAACAGTCTTTGGCAGCTAACATAGGAAAAAGGCTTCTTTAGGATTAGGTTATCTAACCTTTGAAAAGTTCCTCTTGAAAATGCCAAGCTTCAATAATACGTTCTCTTTGCCACATCATCTCGTGCTTGTTAATACCCCACTTCGTAATGCCCCATTTGTCATTAAGAGAAAACTTTAATAAAACACAGCATCTGTAGACTTGTCTCTTAAGCTTTCTGTCACTTTGCTTTATTGCCTTGTGACGTAATTTTTGTTCTTATTTATGCACAGGAAGGATCTTAGTCTAACCGTTACAGCTACAATAAAGGGGAGAGGGAAAGGACACAGCATAATTACTACTTGTCTAGTTAGTGGTAAAAGTCTTATCACTTGTTAATGCTTAGAAATTGTGACATTTCAGTAACGTAATCTGAGTCAGCCAGGGCAGATTAGAAATATGGAAACAACTGCTAGGAAATC
Source organism: Rhea americana (assembly GCF_003343005.1). Lineage (NCBI taxonomy): Eukaryota > Metazoa > Chordata > Aves > Rheiformes > Rheidae > Rhea > Rhea americana. The sequence goes on from NW_028186488.1 coordinate 438,262, forward strand.
TATGTCTTCCTAAATCTCTGCCTAGGCGTATTTATGGATGCAGCTATTGTTTTTTTCTTTCCTTTCCCTGAATGGCACAAGCAGAGTTAATACAGCAGAAGGTTTTACACTTGCCCTTTCTCCCTCCCTTACCACAGGAATGAATTTAGCTCTTAATTTATTTCCAGTAACATGTTTCTAACTTTTCCTAGCTTTTCTTCTATAGAATCTGAGTTTTTATAGTTCTCAACATGGAAACCTCCTGAGTCAGCGTTAGCTATTTCCAAGTCTCTAAAAATACTTATGGAATTGGGAATGCACTCAGCAAGGTCACTCACGCTGAAAAGATTAGAGGAGCAAGTGTGTGCACGCCTGTGTGTGTGCACAYGTGCGTGGCAGAGATGGGTAGAGGCTGAGGAGGGTTGGTCAGAGTTAAATTCTGCTTGCAGCRCTGCAAGGGACTGGGGACTACACCACATTCATAGAGGACAGGTCTGCACTCAGCCTTTGAACATGGTGGGCTGGATGCAACACCTGGCTTTGGAAATCCCTGCACTGTGCTTTGGATGCCAGGAGAATATACAGAGAAAAGCTTGCTCTAGTCTGCCTGGTATCTCTTCCTCCTCCCCACGCCTCTGTTACTGCCACCRTCAGATGGGAGAGCAAACTGGGGGACTCTTTGCTCTGCCCTTGTGCAGCCAACACAAAGTTCAGCGGCTGATATAGCTGCTCAGACTCCAGCAGTCCTTGAAAGGAAGAAACACTAACTATCCCACTGAAAAACACAGGGGTTACCACGGAKGACTGCGCCTGCCAGCAGTGCGTGGATGTATAGCCACTCACATACGTATAAGGTTTCTCTTTGATTCTGTTGATATTTTAGGACCTGGGGATATTTTTCCAGGTCTCGAGCCTCAGGCCAGAGAAATTACCCCATGTACAGAAACAGCAACTGACAATCCTGTTTCTGGGCATAAGCAAGTGGAGACATCCAGCAGCCCAAATGTTCAAAGGGARAAGCAGGAAAGGCCGGACAGGACCAACTGATGGGCTAAAACACTCCCATTTCGGTTTCTCAATGTTCCTTCACAGATTCAGTTCACTGATGGGCTCTGCAATGCTAACTGCTCATCAACACACTGCATTGCAAAGAGCTGATGTGGTACAGCAGCCAGTAACTAAAATGGGCATGCCTCTGTCTCAGCTACACTTGCTTCCTCCTGCCAGWCCCAGGAGGACAAAGAAGAGCTGTATCAAACCATTCATCCTAACACTTCTTAATTAATGCACCCCTTAATTAACGTACCTGTAGAAGGGATGATCAGGGTTTCTGAGTGCTACTGTGGGCAGAACAAAGCCAAGGCTCTTGTCCATGAGCACTGTGGAGCAGTTAACAATGCAAATTGTACATTCAAGACTGGGGCTAAAAGCTCTACACAAGCCTGCAGAGCACAGAGCACCAAAAGCACCTCCAGGAGCAGAGTATCTATCAGGAGCATGCTGTCCCTGGTCATTTTGAGTATCTCCATGGGTGCATAAATATGGTGGAAGAGAGAAATATTTTAGGTTTGCTCCACTTACCAAAATCCAGGAGATACAAAGACATTGGAAAATCTGTGTCCCTTCTACTATGTATCAGATTCACAGGGCATGCATGGAAGGAAGAGGAGGACTTGACAATAGACCTAGGAGTCTTTACAGGAAGGAAAAACTCCTTCCTCATGGTGGACTGACAGATTTTRGAAGGAAAAAAGTATGGAAGTGAAAAACAGCAATTCCCCAAGATGTGTGTCATTTTATATACCATCAGCTCCTAGGACATTTGATGTTACATACTCCAGTACCCAAATAAACTATTAGGACCGTAAAATCTCTGCTGCATGCTCCTGCGCAGGTCTTGCCTCCCCTTCTCTCCTGACTTGTTTCTCTCCTTTCCTCTATGACAGCCCCAGAGCCCCAGCACTGACAGAGGTAACACTTGCCAGAAATAGCAGCTTTGCATGGCAAATACAGTATCTACAAAAAATAGTATCTGCTAGAAGAAATGGAGTTCTTAATGATTGACGAGGTGAGAAAGGCCTTTGCTTCAACCCTGCTCCAGAGAGCAGCCCAGAGCAGTTGCAGCAGCTGAGGCCAGGAGGTCTCCACATGATCTGCCTCCTGCTCTCCCATCAATCAGCTGCTTTTTATTTTGAAGCAAGTTTAGACAGATCACACCTTTGGCTGTGATCTACTACTTTATGCATTCCTGTCCTGCCCTCCTTACAGCCTTTGGGGCTAGATCAGGCCAGATCCAAGAGGATCTTGCAGGGAAGGCTTGGGACACAGGAGAGGTCATTCTTGACTCAAGGCTGCCTTGCTTTCTGCAGATGCACTTTTAACCTTTGACTGCCTGGCAGCATTTACAGCTGTGCCTGGGCTGCCAGCACTCAGCCTCAGAGAGCAGAGACAGGATGACCGTGTGGCAGTAAATCGGTGCCACACTGCTGTTCTACCCATCAGTTTATCACAGAACGATGACAAATCAAATTACAAGGTCGAGAGGGCAGGGAGGTGCGAGGACTGCCAGCACCTGACCTGGAATTTGACCTGGATGTTGACTTTAATTTCCTCATACACACAAAGGTTATCAAGGGAGCATCAATCATGAATGATCAGGATCAGCGTTTCAAAGTTCACCTCACCCAAAAGGAAAGCTTTTTTTTTTTTTTTTTTGCAACATGAGGCAACCAACACTGAGTTGCAATACAGTATGAGCAGAAGACATTGTCTACTGTGTCGAGCTCCTGAAATATCTTGGAAGATCTGTGGAGTATCCAAGAAGTATGATTCCAAAAGGATGTTACAGAGAGAGCACAGAAATGAAAAGCAGGACTAGAAGTCTTTGGATGTGGCAACATAGGGTATCCCCAAAATCCATAGCCTGAAGGCATGGCCAYTCAAGAAAATAGAGATGTACTACTTTAGATGCATGGCCTTTAAGCAAGCTATTGGTCACTTAATCAGGAATTTGATGCCAGAGAGTCTTGCTTGAAGCCAAAGGAGTAAATCACTACTGATAGAGTAGATAAGAGGAAGGGAAAAAAAAAGAAAAAAAAAAGAGAGAGAGAGAGCACACAACCTGTTAGAGGAGCAGGAATATTTGCCTTTTACTTTTGCAGTGTAAATATGAGCCTCAGAAGGACCATGCCCTGCTGTCCATTCAAACAGACCAAGGGAATGCACAAGAGGGGATTTTTGGGAAGGATTGCACAAGTATTTCTAGAAAAACCCCATCACAGGATCTTGCAGTGCATTGTACAGATATAACCCTAGAGCTCACCTGTGAATAAGAAAAATACTAGAATTCATGTTTTATAAACTGTCAGGCASATCAGTGACTACATAAAGACAAGGATTTCAGATGCTCCTGACATCCAGTTCAAATACTGTCATTTAGGCCAGGGAGAGTTGATCCTTTACAGCAAGAAAGACTGTGGAAGAAGTGACTTAACTAGCAAGTGCAACGAAAGTTTTAACTAAGACAGATCTCAGCAAAACAAGGAAGGGCTGAGATTAAATTGAATTATTCAGGCAGACAGTTTAATAACCAAGCACCTAGCCAATGGTAARAAAGCTATCCACAGCATTGATTTAATGCATGCATTTTATGCTATCAGGGCAATCAGCACTTTATGTGGGAAATAAAGATAGACTCCTTACGGCTAGTAGATGAATGGATTACCTGTTTGGAGCACATCAGGTCCAGGGCTGAGGAGACAAGGCCACAACGCTCTGCAGAGCATGTATATGTATGCTCTCACTGCTGCTTAGCATTGCTTTGGTGAATGTTAGCTGCCTGTCACTAACACAATGCTAATGCTAATGCTGTTCTGGCTTAGAAAGAATTGGGAGTAGGTTGGGATATTCCTGTGCTGTGTGGGAAGATGAGCAGTGTGTAGACAACAGAGAGAGGAGGAGGACAATAAAATTTGGGCAGAAGAGTACAGAGATTACAAAAGACAGTGGAGGGGAAAAATAACCCTCAGGACAAAAGCGGAAATTCAGTGCAAAGCTTTTCWGCATGTGATGGTTCACTGAAAACTGACTAAAGGCTGAGGACAGACTGTCCTGCTGGATTCTGGACAAATGACAAGCCGTGTGTCCAGCCCCGCGAGGGATGCAGAATGAGACATGCCATTGCCTGCATTTCCCTCTAGCAGGCTGTCAAAAAGAATCTCCATCTGGCTGACCAGACTGTACCTCCTGGGCACGGGTACAGAGGGGAGATTACTCCTCTGTTACACGCATGTGCACACGCTCTGCAGACCACACTGAGCTCCACTTCCCTGGGAGGTGCTGCTAAACTGCACCGGCACAAAATGGGAAAAGATGCCAAAAATCTAGCATGGTAAAACCACTTCTTTTGCTCCTCAGGCACCCAAGAAAGCATGCTACACYCAATCCTGTCTCTTGTTTTCTCAACTCCCTGCTGCAAAGTGGGATTGAACTCCTTTCTCCTGCTGCCTGCCAYGCTCAGAAGCCCTGGCCCAAGGGAACACTGCCGCACTGTGCTGAGACATGTCTCTCACAACCAGCTCTGSCAAAGGTCCTGCTGCAGAATGGGGACTGACTGTCTGACCCTATGGTTTCAAGTTAATTTGCTTCACTCATTAACAAAAACAAATAGGATTTCATCACACTGACCTGCTCACCCGAGACTATCAATGAAGTGGAGCTCAACTGCATCCCACAGTTTGATATTAGTTACTCTAGCAGGGTTAGACTGAGGGATGCTGAAATCCCAGTGCCAGTAAGAAAGTGCCTGCTGTATAGGAGACTTATCTGGATATGAAAAAGTTTGGTCTACTCTTCTTACACAGGAAAGCACTGCCCAGCCTGAAAATCTCTGGAGACATAAGGCTGCTTCAAAACCCAGGGTTTTTCAATATTCAAGACGCTACCAGAAAGTAGCATGTCAGGATCAAACTTTACTATAGAGTTCATTCATTCAGAACAATAGGATCACAGGGCCAGGACACTTCAAGGGATATTTGACAAAAACGAGCAAATTAATGCTGTCCATAGAGTATGTGCAATGTGTAGTACCTGATCAGATCACCTCCGTTTGGAGTCCTTTTGGAGACTCGTGAAAATAAGAACCGGAAGAGTAAAAAATTGTTTGACTTTCTCAAAGAGTATTGCAGCAGTGTGAAYCTCCACGTACAAGGGCAGCCTGCAGACCGTGGCACTTCAGAGAGTCTTTTAGGAAGCTTTGATCCACCTTCTTGCTCCTTGGAGCTCTTTTTTTGTATCTGTCCATTCCCTTGCCATATTCCCCACAGGGACTGCCTCATTTTCAGCTGCCATAGCTAGCTCCCGAGTCCTATATTGTTTTTTTTTTCCAAATAATGGATTGACAGAAGGGAAAACTCTGTAATGTTGACCGTGACAGACTGCACCAGACTCTTAACTCCCTGAAATCAGCACAGTAATCTCCCAAAAGAGATGAAAACTGTCCATCTAGTGAAGGAGGAGTTTATGACAGATGTGTCAAGTAGAAACACTTTACCTGCTAATGCTAYCAGCCACAGGGGAAATTCTCCCTTAGCCCAGCTGGTGCTTAGCTTGTGCCCCCAAGTATGAATTGAGATTTTCCCTGGCTAATATTGCYCACCTGTGCACTCACAGAGAAATTAAACTGATATGGTTCTATCCTGTCCTAGATATAGGATATTGGCTGGCAGCTTTCACTACAGGCAAGTAAAGGCAGGCCTGGTACTACTTTTCTTACTCTGAAATTTTGGTCAAGGCAGGCACAAGGATCCTTTACCTGCCTAACATAAGTACAAATTCACTAGCATGTGTTTTTAATAGCAAGAAACACAAATATATTTTGTTCTGCTTCATAACAGGTCTTTGGCAACTCCTCTGTATTTTGGATGCATGTATACACAACGTGATGATTTACAAATAATCCCTTTTATGTATATACATGCTCTTATATCCTCTAAATCAATTAACTAAAATAACACCGTCTGCTTGAACAGAGCTTTTTGTATGTATGTGCATCATTATTACCAAATGCAGGTTTTGATTGTCAAACTAGCAATTCCAGAAACTTCAGGTGCAGAACAGATGTGATATATTCCTTTAGAAAGTAATTTACTAAACAACAAGTTTTTGTCACTGATCACCACATAATGTCACCATGACTGCTGCTAAAAAAAATGATTTTAAATTTTAAAAATCATATCTGTTTCTGTTAGGAACTGACTATTTTTCATCAGGTGCCAGAGAGTTATTAGAATTACTTCCCTTTCTAGAGACAAGAAAAATGTTGATATTTCATCTATTACTCTATAGGGCTAATTTATTAATCAAGMAAATATTTTTGTGGTGGCTGTTGGATGAAGTAACTGTACGAAGGTTTGATATATCATTCTCAGCAGTCAGTTGAAGAGGAACAATCTGTATAGTTTCAGTATCTGGGTGTGCAACTTCACTGGCTTTTGTAACTGAAGTACTTTGGCTGCAGTCTGCATCTAATAAGGAAAATTTTGACTTTTACACCAGTGGAGGAATAGAGACTCAAGTTCAGAGGGACAACTGTAACACTGACKTGAACACCCTGTCTACTTCCACTTACCACCCCCAGGCACCTTAGTGACTTTGGTGCTTTTTTCCTCCTTCTCGTTTTGAATTTTGACAAAAGAAATGTTCCCTCTTAACTGTACCCTGAAAAAGACTTTTTTTTCCCCCTTAAACAGACTGAAGAGCAATGATCTCAACAAAATACTGCTGCTAAAATTATACCTTGCTTTTTCTGCCTAGGACAGCCAGCCTGTTTAAAGTTGTCAGTTAATTCCCTGCCAAAACTGTTGTCATTTCAGTAGAAACCCAGGAAAATTGCATTTTATTTAAAATAATAATATAATTCAACACTTATATTTTAAAATAAGTGCAGAAAAACCTGAACTGGTAAGAAAGTCAGTCAGTTCCTTACTGCAATAAAATAGTTCACCRCCCACGCTGACATCTCCCCAACCCTGACTCGCTCCCGTTTTACTCTCTAACAGAAATACATTAATGAATCTATACTGTGAACTTAGCTATCTTGTTTATAATTTCTCAGCATGAATACATTAGCAAAGCAAAATAATATTTTCTAACAGAACTGATCCACTGAGTGGAATAAAGTGTGTTGATTATATGTTTGCATTGGGTTTCTGGATGTGAAACTTCCAGGTTTGCACTGGTAACTGTAAATTATATCCTGCTAAGTGCTGTAGACAATGCTACAGAGCAAATTGTTTAAGGTTACTGAACTACCAACCAGATTTTCCACTAAAATTAACAGGAACAGTCTGCTAGACTCACTAGAGAGCTTAAGAATTTCAGCTGCTGTGTTGGCTTGAATTAGAATATTCTGCAAGGGTTTGTATCTACAGGAATACAATTTTTCCCTTTTTAAACTTACTTAACCTTTCCAAATGTGAAGATAAAATACTAATGCCCATCAGTATAACTTCAGTGGAGTGATGAGTAGCATGAACAATGTCTCAGGAGAGACCTCCTCCACTTGCTACAGTATATGGTTGCCCTGTAGCAGCATGCAGTTGCATGGCAGCTCAGAAGAGCAGCCRGAGTGAGGAAGCTTGAGAAACAAGCTAGTTTCGTGAAACCCAGGCAGCTTTAGCAAGCAGAGCGCTTGCCATTTGCTCTTGGGAAAGACTAAACCCAGGGGAATTCTGCCAAGGTAAGGTACACACAGATACAGCCTTGGCATCACAGGACAGTTAGGAAAACCCTTCCCCAGCAGCAAGGTGTCCAACGCATCCACCGGATTTGGAGAGGGCTAGAGCGTGATATCATGCAACATATCAGTTACAATCACTCTGGCAGTCTAGAGCAAGGCCAGGAAAGGAACCCACAGGAGCTCCCTTCCTCACCTTCTAACTAGAGGACAACAACCTCCTGCAAATTACCGTGACCACTGCCTAGCGGGAAGCAATGATGGGGTGTCCCAAGGGACCATTCTTGTGCTCTGGAGTGCATGTTTCACTTGCCCTAGCTGTGATCAGTATTTGGATCACAGGAAACAAAAGGTAGATTTTGATCTCTACTCACATTTGTGGGACAAAAGGACATCAAAAGAATCTGCCCATCTTGTCGCTTCTTCTGTTGATAGTCTTCTGAAAGAAAGGAAGAAACAAACAAATTGCAGACCACCTACAGCTGCTGGTCCCYTCTGGAGCTGATTGACAGGGATACCAAGACTGGAGTTCTTCTCACCTAACTTTGGACATTTACAGCGTAGAGGTCTCCAGATGAGCAAGTCACCTGGGCTCCCTTTAGAGTCAGCGAGGAGTTGCAAAGGGTTTTGTTCACCTCATCCTCAAGTAGGTGGGTAAAATAGGCCGGATGAATCACCCTAAAAGGGGCCAATTTTTCTTCATTGACTCTAAACAGCATCCCAGGGAACAAGTTCAGATGCAGACATTTACACTGTAAACGTCAAAAATCAAGTGAAATGAAACCCACCCCTGCAGAAGCGTTTATTTCTCTTTCCTGACTGTAAAGGGAAGTTTAGATGCTTAGCTCAGATGTAAGCAGCAACTTGTGAACAAATGAATCCAACCTCTCATCTTAAATCAGGACTCTAAAATGTCTAAAGTATCTTCACTAAGTGTTGTTTGAATGAATACAGGACATTGTTGGCAATATTTAATAACAAGAGTTAGCTAAGGAGGGCAATGACCTGAAACTGCTGATCAACCCTTACACAGCCAACTGCTCAGACATTGATTTGCTATTATAGAGRGGGAACTGTACTCAAATATGTGCGGACATGTGTGCCATGTGCAACAGTGGAGACAGTATGTATGTCTTGCCTCAGAGATGAGCTAAAATCAATGATCTGGGTATTTATTAAGAGAGTTGCTGCTGTTTCCTCTTTGTTGCGTTTTCCTCCTTCCYTGTGGCTACAAAAATCGGAGTTTAAAGCCTATACAAAGTACAATAGAAGGAAATAATAGAAGTAGAGGGGGTAGGCGGGCACGGAGGGGAAATACAGAAACAGTGATGGGGTAGTATGCTGCAGCTATACTCACTTCAAAGCCCGGTTGGGCTTGTCCGGAAGAATAGCTGTGAAATCATTATATGAGTCTGATTTGTGAGACAGGCAGCCCAGGCGAGTCCTCATCCCTCTGTTCCTGTGGTCGATGTGGGGGAGCAGGGGTGTGAGCAGGGGAAAACCAAAGAAGATGATGATTACAAATCTAGCCAGAGTCACAGAAAAAAGACCTCAGTGGCTCTGCACCTGGTCAAATCTGTGTCTCTTGTTCCCCCCTTCTGCAGCAGGGATCCTGAAACATCTCCGATGCTAAGCAGATACTAATGATGGATACAGCCTCAGAGCAGCTAAAAGCACATCCAGTTGAATGACCGGTCTGACTGGCAACAATATTGGAAATGCTGCTCTTTGGGATGGTTTCTTAGATAGCTCTAAGGAGGTGGTGTGAGGATAGCAAAGGGGAACAATACCAGAAATCAGTCACCGTGATCCAGTAGCACCAAAACAGCACAAACACCAGTGCATGAGAACAGGAGGGAGCAGGAGGAAGAGGAGAGGGAGCAAGGCAYCTGCACACATGAGCCTGGGCTGCAGAGAGCCCAGCCGGGGTCCTAGATGGGCTCTGAAGGCTCACRGTTATATAAGCAGACTAGAATTGTCTCTTTCATGACAGGTTTACTGATTCTATGATTCTATGCAGAAAATGGCTTTATTGCTTTTTCCTCTAAATTTTTAAAACAGTCCCAGAGCCTTCACTTCTCTGCAGGCCCCTCATGTCCTTGCCAGTCCCTTCCTGGGATGGACGACACATACACAGCATCATTCGTTATATAACAGTCGGACGGGGAGGACTTGGAAAGAGAGGAAACACAAAGGAAGAGGGAAATGGAACACATGCATTAGAGTGGACTGGCACTGTCTCCTCTCAAAAACATACAGATGCCGGTTAATGACTTTAAATGGTGTCTAGAAGGGCATGGTCTGTTGTTTGCCTCTCCAGCCTAACAGCATCGCTTCTACAAGATTCTCCCCGACATCAAATGGGACCATGCTCTCCTGCTTATGGGAGCAAACTCAACAGCCAAGTCTGCACTTTTCAACCGCTGGACCCACTCCTGTGCTGGAGGAAGCCCTTCTCTGAGCCCTAGTGCCAACAGATGGTAAATACTTTCTATAACTGCAGAGGGAAGCACAGTATTTTTCCCTTCCATATGTAATTCTTGCAGAACACTTCAGCGCTAGTCACTGAGCCAATCTGTAGCATGCTTGTTTCCCCCCTTCTCCTCCCGCCCTTCAGACAGCTTCTATTACTGCACATTTTCATGTAATCTTAAAGCAAATTAAATGTTAATTGAATGCAGTGAGTGTCTCCCTGGTGCAGCACTGACAGTTCACAGCATTGAAAAGGCACAAAACCTTGAAATCTTTAGTCGCACAAATTCTCAGACTGCCTCAAAACATAGAGCCATGACCAGTGGTCTCAGGCTGAAATGCTACATAAACTTCAAACATCAGTGTGAAATACTGCATGCAAAGTGTTGTCTTCCTAGTGAGTGTGCTGGACCTGCTCCTTTCAGTCCCTCACACTTTRTGATCTCTCTGGTACCTCTCCCAGTGTCCCAGTCCCCAACCTTTATCCTCCCTGCACTGTTTGTTCTAGCAAGCTCCCAAATTTCTCAGCAAGAGGTGTGACATGCATTACCGCAATGCTGCTCAGATTTCTCTCTGATGTCTGAGATCAAGGGACTGCAGCAGGGAATCACAGTACATGGGAGAGAGAGATGCTGCGGCTTAAGAAAGGAGCTTGTCTCTCATGAAACACTGATCTCTAGGTCATGACTTCCAAGACAGGACATGGGAGAAGGAAAGGAAAAGAAACTGGGTCTACGGGTGGTGGAGAGGCAAGGCAAGGGCAAGAGGGAACAGTGTGGTGAGCTTAAAGGCTCACTGGACAARGTAAATGGTGACAGGATGGGCAGCGATGAGGAATGCATCATGTTTTTTCAGTTACCTCCGTGGGATCAGTAAGGCAGCCATTCAGGCATCCAGTTATAGTTAACCCTTTCACTGGCTGGCTTGGACAGCAGACAGGGCTGTTTGCAGAAGATAGGAGTGCAGGAAGGAGGGATTTACTGTTTCATGTCCTGGTACTTAAAAATACATAAAAGAATCCTCTGCAAAATAGAAGGGCCAGTTGTTCTCAACACATTTGATCCTCTCCTCCTAGAGTAGAAGGTCGATTTCTCAACAGAAGATGTTCAGAGTTGAGGCATGATCATACAGGAGAGACAGCTTTTCCTTCTAAGACCAGGACCGTGGGTTAAGTCCAGCTGCAGGTCTAAAGTGATTTGACTTTGGTGTCACAGCTCACCACAGAGCAGCAGGAGTTGACATTATCGTACTCATCATTCAACACCTCTGGAGGTTTCTCCTCAACAGGCAAAGCTCCGGACTGCTCTTACTAAGATGACCAAACTACCTCTTGTCCCTGTCCCTCCACGTCATGGCTGATGTTACTGGCCAGGCATCATGGAAAAGCTGGCACTGCAAATAAAATAACAGAAGCACTTCACGTGTCTGCAGAAACTGGTCCTTTCACCATCACAGGCTCAAACACTCGCACAAAAATTACTTAAATAAAGCATTTCCTCTTGTTCTGGGTGGTGGGAGCCTGTGGGAAGCCACAGGGGAAATTTACTGTCTGGAAAGRTGGAGGGAAGGAAGAAGGGACATAGGGGTGTCAGGCTCCATTGACCTTGGCACACAGCCAGTTGGTTGAACTAATCTCACATCAGAGAATGAAGGCAAAAGCCACTAGCCAGGAGGTCGATGCGACAGAGAGTAGGATCAAGATGCTTGTATAGTGAACACAGCACAAATGTTTCCTACTTGTCAGGATGGGGCCAAGTTCTAGATAACCTCCATATCTTCTCGCCCAGAGGGGACACTGAAGAGAAGGTAAAGAAACCAATGAGAGAAAAGACTGTGTGCAGAGAAGCCAGGTCCTTGTTCTCCTTGGTCCTGGGAAGGTACCAAAGCTTGGGCTGCCCAACACAACCATTTTAAAACCTGATTTCATTAAAAACACTCAAAGCCTCTTCCCAACTAAATTAATGGAAGTGGGATTGCACTACATGCCAGTGAATGCATTTCCTTAATCCCTACCCTGACCGGCTGCTTTGCTGTGCTTTAACTGAAACCAATCCTTGTAATTCCTTAAGCCCCTTTAAATTTCCTCATTAACAGTCTCACCCACATGTGAGGCCACAGCACGTGATCTCCTGGAGTCCAGCAGCCCCTACTCTTCTTCCCCATTGCCACACTGCCCACAGGAAGTGGAGCTGGGTACCTGCCGCATTCCCTGTCCCTCATAGTCCCCTCTAATAGCCTGCTTTTGGGGGCACCCTAACAAAACTGCTCCCTGCTCGTCTGCACTCCCACTCGCTCACCAGCCTACACAGCAATAACCTGCACAACAGAGCAGCAGTGAACTTCCCAGTGGTCCCAAAGTCTGTCCGACTTTGTGGACGCAGAAACCCGCACTTCTTGTGAAGGCAGTCCCACTGCTGGGCTCACATACCCACTGTACTCCCTTCGGTTGCAAATAAAGCCAGTTAATTATGACTTTAGAAATATAATCTGTGGGTCAGTAAAGGCATTCCAGCAGAGGTCTGCAGMGAGGGTTTTTCTTCATACTCTATCATTCATTCTACCTCCCCCTCCCATTAAAGGACCCCTCGTCAGTGAGAATTGCCAGCCTCATCATGGATGGGTTTGGGGGTTTCTCCTTGGGAGAAGGAAAGGGCGGAGGTGTTTTGCTTATGACATTCAGATTATCAAACCACCCCAGGAAATCACCTGAGCAAAGAYAAAGAAGCCATCCCAAGAGAAAAAATTAGCAGCCCAAAGATATACAACACAAGACTTAAGGGGCTTCAAGAGATTAAGATCATCCATTCACATGCAATAAAGCCAAGTAAACTGAACCACAGAGGCACTGCAGACAGACAGACACAGAGAAAAGATACTCACTGCCTYTGACCTGTTCTCTCTCCTGGTGGGTCTTTGTCAACACCGTAGTCGGAGAGGCTCTGGGGAGAGAGCAGAGTAGTCTCTTAAGAGACAACCCTCCGCACAGGGTGAAAGTCACACTTCAACACACCTCCCCTCTCCACTTCTCCCTGGGCAGCAGCACAGCTCAGAGCAGCTCTGTCACATCCAGCAAGCACTAAAGCAGCCTAACCCAGCAGGCTGGGGCTCGGCTCCGCTGCAGAGCCGGCTCACACAGCTCATTGGTGGCACTGCTGAAAGAGCCCACCTGATCAGCGCGTTTCGCTGCATCCCTCAGCACCCACCTCCGTGTAAAACCTGCTCACAAATCCCCCAGCCTCTACCCTCTTGAGAAGGGCTATGGCTCGGCACGGACGGTGGCTGCCAGACGCTGGCAGGAAGCGAGGGGGAAATGCCTGTAAAAGCTCTTGCTGTTGTCACTCTCAGTATGCTGGAATAAAGCATCAGCTTGCATCATTTTAATCAACTCCTCTGAGGTTTAGGGAAGGCTCCTGCCCTCAGATCATCAAGAGTTGCTACAGACAGAAGGGACTGAGGAGTTTCAYTAAATAGTTCCAGTAGCAGCAGAGCTAAATAAAAGTGTTAACAGACAAGAGAGGCACCTTCTTGCAGGATATGGGATAAAAGGAAAAAAAAAACCCACCTGGCAAGTTAGGGGTGTGACTAAACCCTTTTATCTGCCTTCCCATCTCGAACTTTGTTTGCAGCCCTGCTTGCTCACTGCCCCCAGCCAGTTCCCTGCCTTCCCTAGTTTGCTCACTCTGCTTCAGAGGTTCTGATTCCCTTTTCTGTCTGGACTCAGACCTCTATCCTGAACTGGCAGAAGATGTAGGAGGGCTTCCATGTGCACCCCCATGGTGGGGCTGCAGCACGACCCTCAGCTTTGGGCTTGGCTCAGCAGTCAGCAACATGACGCACGGATTTCACTAGAGGCTGGAGAAGCACCAGATACTTACGTGAGTGGCTGACCCACTAAGGGTCCAAGCCATGGGATCTCCATCACCAGCCCCAGGGTGCCAGGCCATGCTGCAGTCACAGCTGCAGCTGGATGGGCACCAGCCGCCTGATGTGGGACCTCTGCTTCCTGACTACTGCTGATGGTTGGTGACCCTTCTGCCAYACTGACTCTTCTGCAAAGCTGTGCCAACCAGTTTTATTCCATCTCCTCTGAGCTCCCATTGTATCTTAACTCTGATCTTCAGAAAAGGTTAAAATGTCCTCTGCAGCTAAACAAGTCATTACTTTTCTCTGTCACAGCTTTCTTCTGCCTATTTTCTGAAAACTTGTAGTCATTTGCCTCTCTTCCACTAGAACAGTGCCAGGTCTGATGTCCTTGTGCTATTAATGGGAAGCATGTCTTGAGAAAGCACATTATTATTTAGCAACATCCCTAGGGAAAGACAGTCCTAACAAAAATTAAGAAAATACAAATATTAGTAGCACTGTGAGAATGACCCCAGCTCTTCAGATTAGATCCTCTCCTGCACTGCACAACTTAGCAAGGAAATTACTTGCCTTGTTCTCATTCTGCCATTGCAACACCCCAGGTCATCCTGATTCAGATCAACTGTGTCTCTGGTTATCATAAGACAACCATTGAAGAAACGCAAGGGCTGATACAATCTCCTCTCAGCCATAGTTGAAGTTGAGGTTCATCAACTAGCCTCTGGTACAACATGCTAGTTTGTTCAAGTCAAACAACAATCACCTTCAGCCCTTGCCCTAAACCTAAGCCAAATTCAATATAACATTACCAAGGTTTTGACTTTAATAMGTAATTTTTGTCTCAGTGCGTTTCTGCACTTTCACATTCTCTCTGGACAACCGCAGGGTATTAGGAGTGATTCTGTATCTTCGTACAGCTTCCAGGACATACCACAGATCTCACGTTCAGCCCATCTAGAGCCAGACACTTGGGGCAGAAGAGGTTTCAACAAAATGTTCAACCAACAGAACTCTAGTTTAAATAATTCTTGTCTGTTATTCAGATCTCTGGACTTTGCTTCAGTCTGAAACAAATCAAAAACTCTAACTCACTCTAGAYGGGATAAATAAAATAAATAACAAAAAAAAAGCAAGCATTGTCTCTCCTGCTTTTATCCCAGTTTTACATACTGGTAGCTCATCACCATTACCAGTTTGGGCAGAGACTCCAATYCCTATGACTCCATTACTTTAGTACACTCACTTATTGAGGTGAAAAAGGTTCTGGAGCAGCCTACAAATGACTGAAAATTAGTATTTCCTTCTTTTGCTTTCTCAGGCTAGGTTTGAGCTAATTGGGAATAAAACAAGTATGCTGTGTTGACACAGGCGCTAGGGGAAATGTAATTAAATTGCAGATAAAGAGAATTATGTTCTAGAGGGTAATATTTTAGAAAGCTTCTGTGAAGTAGGAGAAGAGGTTTAGAGCAAATTCCTTCTAAAAAGGCCCTCATGTTTCTATTCTATAGCTTTTGTTTAAAATCATTTAATAAAATAACYCATTTTGATATTAGGTTTGAATCTCATCCAAAATTTTAAATCTCTTTAAGAAACATTTAAAAGCAATTTCCTCATGACCTACAAATAGCAAACACACAAGCAGTAAATATGCACAGCATTGGGATTGTTGGCTGTGACTGAACAGAGAGGTAGAGAAGTTGCCAGCCTGGACATTAATCTTATCTCTACCATACTCACCCTATTTTCACCATATTGTTTTTACTGCCTCCCTATTTCACGCATTTTGTCCATGTCTCTACTGATTGCCATTCAAGTGGTTTTTACCCCAAAACTTCTTCCAGAACAAACCCCTCCACCAGTTTCACTTGGTCCCAGCTATCGCCACCCAATTGCTGGATAAAAGTCAAGGAAATTGTTCCTTCCACTCTGGCTGCCCAGATGCTCCTTCTGCAACTGATAGCTGACCACTCTTCTCAAAGAAAACGGTGGGCCTTACCTTAGTCAGCCTGTGGCTGGCACATCTGAGAACATCTTCACTAACTAGTTTATTTGCTTGGCTTACAGTGGTTAGCCTTAGATAATCTCCTTCACCTTGACATTTAAGGAGACTTCACCCCATCTTCTCACTCTTGCTTTACTTCCTTGATGGTCTGCTTGCCTCTCTGGGACTCCATTATTTTATGTTTAACTAGCCATCATGCTGAGTCCCCCTCACTGTAGCTTCCACTTTTCATTTCTGACTTCAAGATCTTGTTGTATTTACAGTGATCCATGCCACAAGGGTTTTTGAACTTATGTGCAATTGTGTTTGCTGTTGCTTTGTGACCTTCACTGGTTCTGTGTCAGCATCTCTTTTTCAGTAGTACTGCAAGCAACTTGTTTGAGGTTGTGCTTCATGACTCGCTAGACCAAGTGGTTTTTCCCTAGCATCAAGAAAGTGATTCTCCAGACAATTGTAATGTTTGACAGCTACATCCCCATAGCTGAAGTCATTCTTTGGTATGTTTTCATGAGACCCTACTGGCTCTATGATTTCTCTGGAAGGAGCTAAGCGCTGTAGGCTCTGTGACTGCAAAATACCAAGTACACAGGGCTGCCTCCTGCAGTGGTCAGGGCTTCCCAGTGGACAACTGGGCAGACAGCTGAACTGCTCAGAGAGACTGCTGCATGAGGGTTTGTACTGAAGTGCTGGCTTGCCTCAAACACTACCTTGTTGTCATGCCAAAGGGAACAGCAGTGACACTGCTGTTCCCTTTGGCACACTGAGAAGCCAGCCTTCAGCTCAACCACGAGCCTTCGCCTCAGCCCAGCTTCTGCTGTGACCCAATGGTTCTGCTCTGGTGCTGGGGGACTGAAATGAACAATCACCATCGATTTAATGCAAAAACACACAGGGAACCTCTTATGATACAAAGTGTCTTTTGGTCTCCTTCTGACATACTGTGATTCAAAATTTATCCAGAAGTCAGATTAGTATATACGGGGCCCAAGACCAAGTTTATTCAAGTCAATAATTTGTCTCCAGAGCTTGCTTTTCTCCATCACTGTTTGCAATTAAGGCTGAAAGAAAATTGTTACTGTTACTAGCAAATAGCTAATATGCAATGCCCTGGTCACTGTATCAGGCTGCCTGCCTTTCTAAGGGTCTGCAGTAAAACACACTTGGTCCAGTACAAGGTGACTGTCTGGACAAGAGGAAGTTATAACTAATGTTGACAGGTGCCTAAACTGCAAAACAATTACAGACTGTCTCCCCATGAGACACAGAACCACGAAACAGCTCCTCCTATTAAAAAGGAGCTCTAGTACCATCACTAATCACCCATGAACACAGCACCAAACTTTTAAAGGCATTAAGGTTTCTCATCACCTTTTATCTCAAATTCTTTTCTGTATCAGTCCAGGTACACAGGAAATCCTGAGAGGTGAAACAAGGAGAGCTCAAGTTGCAGGGGTAGGTGAGAAAACCATGCAGCTGATACACTGGATGGGAGGTATTGATAAAAGCTGCCTCATCCCATGTGCTAATGAGACAGGCCAGGAGATAGGAGACACCCACTGAGTTGAATTTGCCTTGAAAATAAAAGACCATGTTCAAAAATAAAAATGAGTTACATAAAGCATGATCCACAATTCTGTCCCTGGTTTAGCTTAAGAGAATGGCAGCTATTTAAATTCTCTCCCCRTCAATGATAAAAGTGTCTCCTGGACATGTTTGCAGCTCTCAGTTGTTGTGATCGCTGCAGCAGAACAGATGCCTCCAACTGTTACAAGGCTCCTGGCCCCAGCCTGGGTGCTCCCAACTCTCTCCTCAAATCCTCCAGGCAGACAGGATGAAAAACAACAGCTAAGCGATGTGGGAGGCAGAGTGTGGTAGAGTGCACAAAGGAATCAAGGGGAAGAGTTTCCCCTTTAATGCACCTCATTACAATTTCATAGTTATTCTCCTAGGAAACATATTCCCATGTCCAGGAGTAGTTCCACGTAAAGAAGTACGTTCGTGCTTCTGTATATGTGTGCATGTAATTCAGAGAGGATGCTGTTAAGCACGAAGCAGGGAAGCAGAAAGGATTGGACTTGACACAGAGCTGCTCTGTGCAGCCTTGGAGTCCTCCCAGCTTTCAGCATTGCTGCCGCTGTCAATATGGCAGTGTCTGTAATGCAGTTGGTGTGTACGGCTGGGAACTCAAGGCTGATCGACCTTGACAGAGCTCCGCAAAGATTCCCTACCCCAGATGCTCCATTCCTTGTACATCTTGATCGAGATCTGACACTTGACACAAATCAGGGAGAGGCACTTGCTGAAAGACAGGGTTAATTTTCCGCTGAGTGATCATTCAAGGTGCTTGTAAGCAGCCTGCATTTTGCTCACTGAACACTCTATGAGCTAGTCATTTACTGAATGTTAGAAATCAGCCCTGAAATGCTGGGGTTGCAGTCACAAATCCATTTACGAGGGATGAAGTCTGCACTTGTTTGCTCTCATCACTGCTATTTCAAAAGCCTTGGACTTTCAGGGCATCCAGGTCCCACAGCAAGGATTTGTTGGGACTACTAACCACTACACAGAAACGCAACGTGGCACTGGAAGGTCACTCCCACTGCAGCAAAACACCTGAGCATGTGCTCAACTTCAAACATGTTAGCAGTTGAGTGGAGACTTGTATGATGAAATACAAACACCGTTAACTGCCTGGGTGAGCTGGGACTTCTCTTTCATCTCTGGAGGCTGCTGCTCTAGCTTTAATTAAAGCATAAACGAGAGGAGTTAGGCTCATCCTCTTCTCCAGCACATAATTCTTCCTTCATAAAAATGGCTGCTCCATCCAGCACAAATCTCTCTTAGGTGACTGGCCTGCAATCACACACGTCCTGTCAGTCTGGACAGAGATGTATCCCACAGTTCTGCCAATGCTGGCACTAGACAAACCTTAAGAACCGGAGAACATCTCCAGAGCCAGGTGGGTGGGTGGCTGGGCAAGAGAACAGCCCTGTCCTGCCTGGAGCCAGTGCCATATACCTGCTCTGGAAGAACCTTGGGCTGCAAAAACAAGGGAGCCTAAGAGAAAGGCCCCGAGGCAGCGCAGCAACACAGCTGGAACAAGCAGTGCACAGGCTCCGAGCTGAGGCGCAGCCACGACAACACACGGACTCCTCGGACAGAGGAACGTAACCACTAAGATTCAGGATTGGGTGCAGTGACGAGCAGCCAGAGAGAAGACATTAGTKCAACGGGTCTGTTGTATTGCTTTTAGCTAAGCCAGATCACCAGTTTATGCTCCTACCAAATGGACAGGATGAAGGAATGACCCTTGTTACTGCAGTGACCCTCCAGAAGCAATAGCAGCCCTCCAGGCAGGGCTACAGGAAAATGAGCCCCCTTGGATTAGCCTGCAGCTCTTCCCCCACCTGCAAACACTCCTGCCATCTGCAAGTTTTCACTACAGCCGTTGCTTGATACAGCACTCTCACCTCCAACACATTCTCTTTTCACTTCAATTAGTCTTATTTTTAACCAGCTCAGCCCCAGTGTTCGGCCCTGGTGCTAGTCACAATGTCACAGATAACCTCAATGCAAATATTCAAAAGAAATACAATCCACTGCTAAAAAAATGATAATAGTAAAGGAAAATCAAAACGCAGCCAAGATATCAGAGCTACAGGCACCAGCATCGACTAACATTTTCTCCCAGCATCAAAGAACCACCACTAATCCAAYTGAAACAGAGATTACCCCCAAAACCAGGCCAGCTCCTCCTATCAGCCCAGCCAGGGGCAGGCTGGGGGTTAACAGAAGAAATGTGCTGTGCTCTGTTCCCRCCTGCTAATTAGAAACACTGTCTGCGTCCCTCTGACCATTCATAAGATGCCACAGAAAGATTAATGCACCAGGAGCAGCACAGCCATGACAGTAACAGTGGTGACATCTAAGCAGCACCCTTCCCCTCCCACTTTGCCTGTGGAGCCATTCTTCCCCATAAACTGGAGCAGGAGTAAGCAAAACTCCCCCCAGGCAGTCATAACCTGGCAGAGGACCAGAGGCTTTTCATCACTCAGYGAGGCCCTCTGAAGAAGCTACATAACAAGGCACTCCTAGCTCTTACCTGTCTTGCAGCTGGCAGCAGGCTGGTGGCTACATGGCTTTGGGTGCTTGATGGACATAGCTGGTTGAGACCCTGAGTAACAGGGTCTGCAGACTCCTGGTATGTTGTGGAGGGTGAACGACCCAGCCCAGCCACAGTTATCTCTAGAGGAATGGCAGCAACATGCCACTTGCCTAGCTCCCTAGCCCTGCATCTTGTGGAAAGAACAAGAGCTGGAGGAAAGGGGGGGGTGAGGGTTATGAAAGCGAGGGAAGAGGGAGAAGGGAGAGCGAGGGAGTGCGCGCTCTTGCAGATGCACACACGCAGAGCAGACAGAGGCTTGTACAGGATGGCACTGCCTGACTTGCTCTCATTACTGCTGCAGGCTGCCTGCTGCCCGTGGAGGAGGACTCACCAGCATCCGTTGCTGTCTGGGGGACACAGCAGAGAAAAAGGACAGGGATCATCAAAAGCAAGCGAAACTACCAGCTTAACATCAGAGGCTTTGCTGTCTTTGTTCACTTTTACCTGGGAGAGAGAGGCCCAAACCAGAGAGCAGGAAAGGATTATGGTGAYAGACAGAAGTTTAGCTTTTCCTGGATGTCTCATTTCTTCCAAACATAAAAAAAAAAATCCCCAGCCCTCCTCCACATGCTGAGAGGTGGAACAGGACTAACCTGACCCAGAGTGGAAGACAGCATTGCATCAAAACAGCAGAAAGTGGGTTGTACATATCCAAAGCATCAGCATCTTTTATACTTCAACCTTCCCTTGCATTCTCATTATCTGGGTCATGCAAAATTGGGTCTAAATGCATGGCAGGAGTGTTGGAGTTTGCGGAAAGGCACTCCAGCTGCAACACCTCCCATTGGATGTTGAACAGAAAGCTATGTGCAGAGCTCCCTGCCGTCACTGACACTCTGTGCTGACTGGCTCTAAYGACAGACACAAAAAGCTAGGGATCCAGAGATCTGGCCCTAATCCTTCTCCTGAAGGGGCAATTTCTCACTCCACATCTTTTGGGGTGCATTTTTCTAAAGCATCACACACACAGAGAAGYCACTTTAAAGGAAACTGAGAACTTAGCATCTGACTCCTTTGAGAGCTTTTTGAAAGATCTTACACCACTTCCTCTTCTGCTCTACTGCCTTAATGCTCAGAGGGGCTGGCTATCACCTGGAGGATTCAGTTTGGTCAGAAGCATTACAATAAAAGAGATCAGATGCTTCAGRTATCACATCTTCCCCTAAAAAGCCCCAGTCAACCCATTCACCATGGCTCCCCGCTTTAAGAGTTTCCTTCAGCGGTTTCAGAGACATGTGGAGATCTGGCCACATGGCTGCAGTTAATAAAAATCAWTAGGTGTGATGCACTGGATTACACRCACAGAAAGCCTCCAAGTCAATATCCTCCAMARCAGTTAACCTGAGAGTACACCATGTTGCCAAGTCTGTCTGTCTYTGTGAATACATGTGTGTGTTGAATAATACACTTGCATGACTCACCTGCGATCACACACACATCCACAGCAGAGCAGGATAGGACCTAGTCCCGCTGAGCTGAAACACAGCACCCAAATCACCTGCCTGTTCAGCTGCTTTCAGGATCTGTGTGCCCAACTACAGGAAATGGCGCTCTCAGGTCTCTCCACCTTAAGACCATCTCTCAGTCACTGCATGCAAATTGTCCTGGAATAGAGTAGAAAAGGTCTCACTATGAAACCATAGTAATAGAGGACCAGTCTGGCTGTGGCGGCAGATCCATTGGCCCAGGGGATGATAATTTTAGGGCTGCTGCAAGGACTCACAGCCAGGTCTCCTCATTTCCTCTGCAACAGAAGAAGCTGAGATTTGACAGTGTCAAACTCCTGTATCAAGAGTTGAATTGTTCCAGGATGCTGAAGTAGGGAGCAACATGTGCAGGAATCTGTTTTGCAGCCCTGTACCTCTATATTACTTATATTACTAGTAAAGTCATCCAGTCTCAGTGGTAGGAAGTCAACCTCCTTACGCTCCAGGAGCAGGTGATTTCTGAATGACATCCTCTCTTTATGGGGCTGCTTTTTCTCCAGATACTGCAGCTCAGTGTCCCAGTACACTCTGAGGAAGGAAAAAAAACATTTTTTTTTGGGGGGGGGGGGGGGGAACAGATTTGTGTCTTCTGGGACCATTTACTCTGTGCCTCAAAGCATGCAGCCAACCGTCCACTCCCCAGTACACACAGGAAAGCTCTCCTGCTCCTTGGAAAGTGTAACCATGCAGCCTGCCAGGGAAAGACAGGCTCTCCCACATCCTTACAACCGCGCTGCTGGGGTCTGACTTTCCCTGGGGGAGAGGACAAGGCACCTCAGACAGTGCTTGCAAAGCAGCGTTCAGGATTTCACAGGGGCACCGTCAGCACCACCATCCGTTATTACTGCAAAGGCTTTATACTTGCAGGGATGGCTTTTCCGGGTGAGCCAGAATTCCAGCTGTGTGTGAAAAATCAGATGGTTTGTTTTGTATGTGCATGAAAACCTAAACTTAGCAAGATGTTAATTTGCAGGGAAAATAGGCCATATTTATGTAACTGAAAAGCTGCAGTGAAGGCTACAGATCCAATGAGGGAGGAGTATACACTCAGGGCCAACAACAAGCACTGTTATTCACTCTGCTTTGTTAAGAGCTCCAGTAACTACATATTCATCGCCCTGCGCCCCAGAGAACYGACTCTGAGGCCCTCCAGACTAAGAATAGAGGCCTCGTGTTTGGCTGTCCACAGCCTGTTTTGTCCAGGATTAGAGGCACCGGGGTGTGGAAGTTCAGCTGAACGAGTGCTGCAAATGGCAGCATCTATGTACATCTGTGAGCAGCGCAGAGCTCTCAGCCCGGCAGGAGTRCAGAGTGCTGAATAAAGGACGAATTCATTCACAGCCATGCAGGATGGCATCAGTGCTGGGGCTCTGCTCACAGAGACATCCCCCGTGGTGGATGGTGTGCTCACAAAACATGAGTCGCTTGTGCAGAAACAAAACCCAAGCCACCTTTCAAAGGAGGCAACCTGGGCAGCACCATTACTGCCATTAGGAGTTCCCTGGCAGTGAAGTCGGGTGGTTTGATCTCACCTCCGAAACCTTGGTCCCAGCAGGGGCAGACAGCTTCACTGATAGCCCATCCATATATGATCCCACCTACAGCCCACCTATACAGATAGCACATCTGCAACATTTCTCTCTCCCTTTCCCCTTCACACATACATCCTCCTCCGCTTAAATTGGTTCMTGACTCCAGCAATACACAGCCTTGGAAATACAAACCACATTTAGACATTTTTCAGATGCCCTGCACCCTAATAGGTTTTTCAGCTTCAGATACCATCACACGACAACACTAACAGGAAACATGATACCGATATTTGTCTAGCTTTGAATTTGTGACCCTGGGACTCCAGTGAAGCCTTTTACCTTGCTAAACTGTGCCAGTAAATAGCAGAAATGACAAATTTGCTCCCATAGCATAAGCAAAAGAAACAGCACTGAATTGTGGCTGCTTCCATGGTCTCTGGTTCCACTAATCCCTCATATTGAGGATGACAGATACTGATAGATGTTCTTAGACATCTGTCAGAAAGTAGGGGGGATGATTTTCAGAAAGGATGGTGACCTAGGGCTCTAACTCGTCTTTAAGCAGGGTCTAAGCCACAGACAGTATTGAACCAAAACACCAATTACAAATGTTTGGATTATAACTTCTCTGTAGCTGGAAGTCCAGTCTGGGAAGTAAGGCAGAATACCACATCACGAAGGAAACTACAGACCAGAGGCTACAGCCAGTCTTAGGTCAAGTGTTGTTTTCAGACAAATGGAGTCAGAAATTAGTCTTTGGAACACAGACAGAAAAATCTCTGCAAAACAGATCAATCTTCTGAGGGAATGCAAAGTCTCTGGAAAAAGTCTTTCTTGCTAAAGCATCCCATAACAGAGAGCGCTTTGGGGAAAGGCCTCTCGAGATCTCTTCTCTTCTAAAGTAAATGCCTCTGGGAACAATAATCTTGGTAAAGGGCTTCTGGGGAAAATGTCTTGGAAAAAAAACAACAAAAAATCTCTTAATTCTGCCTTTACCCTTGCCCAAACAGTGACAGACAGAGCCTAGAGGTAAGCTATCATTTTCCAATACTCTTCCTAATCACCTCTGAGAAGGATGTAACAACGTTCCTGCTGCTCTTTCATCTCCTCTGGCTGTAGTTCACTGCTTGCTCACATTCACCTGCTGTGAGTAGCAACTCTGCAAAATACATTTTGGAGTCATCGTCTAGCTTTGCGGTGTACAAGAACACAGGACTTGCCATCTGTTGCTGTTTATTTAGCCCTTGTGTTACTGAGATAATATCTGGGAAAACTGCTGAGCCTCTTTAAAAAGAGTGCTGCACTTAAAGAAGAGACATACATGTCTTTACCTTCTGTGGAAGATGGTCTGACCTGAGCACCATTTGTTAAAGAAAACCAAGTCATCTCACTCCAGTGCTGAGACTGTTGCATTTAGATGCTCTGATGACACTGGCTAAGATACACAAACATGCTCCAGCCATTTGACCCTGAGAACTGCTCTGCATTCTTGGAAAACCACATGCCAGCTTTGACTAAGCATCTGCTGATTAATCCCTGCTTCAGATGTCTGTCAGTGCAGCCTGGCAAAACCCAGAGGCATCGTGCGAGACAACAGAAAGTCCATTCTAAGTATTCTTGAGTCAGCAGAAAAGTCTGTCACCTAAGAGGCTCGGAAAACAGGCAGTGAAGCCCCCAAAATTAACATCAGTGGTGAGAGGGGGCTAGCTGTGGTTCCTGAAGTTGGCTCTAAATCACCYTGTTCCCCTTTGGCCAGCCTAACCCATCACCTGTCTGACATTGACACTGCTAATTCCTTAGCTTTCACTGATGCTCTCTCCAAGCCTGGAGTTGGTGCAATCCTCTCTAACCATTTACCAACCCTTCCCCTCCTGGCAATGCCAATGTGGCCAGCAAAGATTGCTTGGACATCTAATTGAGAGGAGAATGCCAGCATGCTAATGCTTGACCTAGCRGCTTGTTAAGACCTACTTGCTCTCATTATATGTTAAAGCTATAAGGCAATATTTAGTGGTCAAGTTCTGCCTATCCAGCTCACAATCTCTTTATGCATGATTAAAGATGCCCAAAGTGACAGAGACAAGGAAGTTTATAATTCAGGAGCTTCCATCTACCACATCTCCCTTTGGAAAGACACTGTTCAACTGACAGCAAACAGATAAGGTGCTCCAGAGTCCCCTCTGTTGCATGGGCAAGTGAGACTGATCTAGAACCTGATGATCTTGAGTTCAGACTGCCTCTAAAAGCAGAATGGATGCAAATTTCAAGTTTTAAGAGCCCTGTGGACATCAAAGAGCATGTAGTACCTGCCACAGAGACACAATGTGCATAAACCCTCTATTCTTAAAAAAAAAAAAAAAAAAAAAAAGATCTGGTATTGGGAACATGATCACCAGTTGGGTCTAAGAGTAAGGTTGAATCTGAGTGAAATCTGAAAGATTAAATTTTATACATATATCTATATATGTGTGCACACACGTGTGTACATATACACATATATAAACACACACATATGTATATATGTGG
Organism: Rhea americana; assembly: GCF_003343005.1. Taxonomy (NCBI): domain Eukaryota; kingdom Metazoa; phylum Chordata; class Aves; order Rheiformes; family Rheidae; genus Rhea; species Rhea americana. Next base: position 464,024 of record NW_028186488.1, read on the forward strand.
ATATACACACACGTATGTATATACAAGTACATATGCATATATGTGTATAAATATACAGTCACACAGACAAGCTGTCATAACTACCTGAATGCCTGTCTCCTTTCAGCCATTATAAAGCCAATCTTTCCAGACAAAACAAGTTTACCAGCAGTTCAGGCAGCAAGACTAACAGTTCACATCCCTTGGAAAGACCGGATCTGACACTGAAGCAACCATTCGATAGCCCTCTTGGAAAACATCAGCATCTGCTAAACAAGATAGACTGGCCCAAACGTTAAACTAACTGACAAAGCGCACCAAGACAACAGGTCACTATTCTATCAACTCTGCATGGGCCAGAAATAAAGCTTTAGGAAAGGACCACATATGACACCCAAGGGAGAACCCAATCTGCTTACCCAGACAACTCTCTCACATCAGCCTTTCCCTTCACTGATCTCAGGAGAAATCAGCCTGTTTCAGTGAGAAACATTCAACTCCAAGTGATGAGGTAGCAAGCAGCTGTATTTTTTTCCTGGTCCAGGAGCACAGATCTGGGAATAATGACAGCAAACACATTCTCTTCAAGGGCACAGCTCCAAATCCAGAACCAAATTATTGTAGCTGAGACCATCACACGCTGAGCAGAACCAAGATTGCAGCATACATTTTGCAGGCAGCATATTCGCTTTTTCCACAACAGGACTTCTTTGACTTATGTTTAGCTTGTGACCTTGTACAAACACAAGCAGCATCCACTGCAAAACAGCCAGTTTTCAACTGGTGTCTGTGTTTAAGTGATTTTTTTTCTTAAGTGAAGTAACCTGCATTTATGCTTACCACACAGCATCCTATTTTTCCATGACCATTTCTCCACCTGTCAAGGTTGGAATTCCCACCCTTCTCTTCTCCCAAAAGCCTAAAGATCCTCCCAGCTAACATATTTACACTAGATTGTTAACAAATGCTATACAAACTTACATTCTCTATTCATGAACCAGGTTGAAAGAAATGCTCCCAGGACAAGCACCTGAAAATATCTCCTCCCATTCAGATACATTAAAAAAAAAAAAAAAAAAAAAAAAAAAAAAAAAAAANAAAAAAAAAAAAAAAAAAAAAAAAAAAAAAAAAAAAAAAAAAAAAGCGTCTTTGGATAATGTTATCTAACCATTTTAAATCCAATAGTCTAAAAATTTCATCTAGAGTCACATTAGGGATGACTATGACAAAAAGTTCTAATATACTGCCAGGTACTGTCTTCTCCCCTAGCAATAAGACCTTTTTATCTTGTCACAGTATGATAATTAGTTTGGTTTGACATGATTTTCCTCAACAAATCCACATGGTCTGCTCCTTGTCCAAGTTCTTCYAGACTGTTTTTGTTTCAGATTTTTTTTTTAATCTATAAATGAAAATTAAACTGATCTGTAATCATCTAGACTCTCTTTCCATTCCTTCTAGAGACAGGTACTGCCTGATCTTTACAGCAAACAGGTACCTCACCTATCCACCATAAATTGTCAAAAATAACTACAAACGATTCTGAAATCACTTTGGCCAGCTCTTTAATAAAATTCCTGGCCTCCAGACAGCTTAAGACCACCTGATTTTCCCAAAACACTCTTGAGCATATTCTTTCCCAATTCTAAGTAGAGAGCTCACTATTTTGTCATTATCACCATCAGTCCTAGTCACTTTTCCTCTTGAGCTTTTTAACAAAAGACTACTATGGGGGAAAAACAATAAACATTTTCACCTTCTTGACAACTTTTCAGTAAGCCTTTCTTTTCCTGTGATTATCTCACATGCACTATAGTGGAAAGAGGAGGACCAAGGAAAGTGCTGGTCCACTCATATTTGGTGCTTACTGGGACTACTGAAAGGACAGACTGTCAGTCATCACAAGCATTTCTTACACCAAGGGATCATGACAAAGCAAAAAGTACTCATCCTACAGGCTGAGAGAGATAAACCAATCCTCTGGTTACATAGGCAGAATTAGTTATTCATCTAGTAGAGGCACTTTGGGTCTCAGTCATCAAAGGCCCTCTTTTTCTCAAGAGTCAAGTTCTGAGCTAGGTGACCTGGAAGAAACCAAACTGTAATAATGAAACAAAAATCTGGTTGACTGGAGGGAAGAGAAAAAAAGAGTTCCATTTGGCAATGCAAGCCATGCAGCATAGTCCAAACACACCATCTATCAAAGGAGTAGAGAAACTACAAGGAAAAAAAGTACTAATAACTATTAATATAAATCGAAAGAGACAAATAGGATTCAAAAGCATCTGTACAAATCAAAGCTTTGCAASAGAAACTCTGCCTTCAGCCAGTGGCCAATAAAAGGAACTATCTGTTATCTATGTCCTCAAGGTGACCCAGAAGGATAGGCATGCAGCATATGACACTGGCACTGCCAAAGCAAAACGCCTCCAAACTTTAGCACACAATATGCATACAGAGCCAAGCAGGATACATGTAGAGACAAGCCTGTAGAGAAGCATGGCTTACATCAAACATTGTAAATGACACATAGCAACAGCTAAGTGATGACAATTTGTGCAGTCTTGGATTTTTAACAACACTAAACTAGCAGGCTAGAGCTTGTGTCTGAAATGAGATGTAAACACAATTTCAGGTAGCATTAACACAAAAAGGGTAAGAAATTTAGAAGGTGGGAAGGTCAGTTACACAACAGTAGTGAGATTAATTAGTTCATGATGCAGGCTTCTGCAACATCCAAAAGCCCCTTGAAAAGAAAGAAAGATATGGCCTAGGCAGGGAAATCTGATAATTTTCTAAAAGTAGTGATATTTGAAAAGTAAAAACAACAAAAATATTCCTAAATGGGCACTTTAGGTATCAGCCTTAAGAATTCTATTACAAATCAGATATCCAAACTGGACAACAGCAAGAGATTTTCAATAAAGCCTTGAAAGCATGTGYGTGACAGACTTGCAATAGCTGGTGGCTAAGGAAAGTCTATGCCCTAGAATATTCAGATATAGACAAGGAATTGCCAGGAAATCAGTCACTGAGACTGTAATGTCTAAGGGGATCAGGATTTGTTGTCCATAGAGAAATCTGAAACACTAGCATGAGAAATCCTAGCGCCAGGAAGGAGGGGAAAAACAGGAAAAAAAAAAAAAA
>NW_028186488.1:467164-485182 GCF_003343005.1 Rhea americana
AAAAAAAAAAAAAAAAAAGGAACTACAGCAGTTCAAAAGCAAGGTCAAGTGAAACGCAGGAGCTGCCAAAGATCTCATGGAAGTGTTAAGCTCTATTACAAACAACCTATTGTTCAACGTCATGTTCAGCTCCTGCATGTTGCAAGCGAGCAGCATTAAGCAACTCACCTCCCTCATCATCTTCGTTTCTTTTATGAGATCAGGGCTGGACACAGCCTTCAGCAGACTTTGGTGAGTTCTCATCCTCCTTTTTACTAATCCTTCAGGTATAGTAACTTAATAAATGAATAGTGCAATATAACTGCATGGATAATGGTATAATACAGCAACAGATATAACAATTCATGAATGTACATTAGAGACAGGTTTTCATGTTAAATGTCATTTCTGGGCATGAATTTAAAATCTACAAAAGTCTCCAGAATTGCGCATTAGGTGCTGCCTTCCCACCCTAATAAGATCTATAATATCATAGAAGATACAAATAAATACACATTGTACCCTTCCAGCATTTGGTTTATACCACCCTGAAAGGCTGAGGAAAAAAATGGCAACTTATTTTATGATTTCAAAGGGAACAGCAATTGTCTAGGAAAATACATAAAACTGTTCTATCTGTGCCATTGGCTATTTAGAGAACATCTCATTTCCTAATTTTGCATGATAGGCTTTGATTTTTTTGACATTTTTCTGTATTCTAAAAACTCCCTAGGCAGAAGCCACAAGATGGCAGCAATGAACTAACTGCAGATACACCCAGTAATTCCACTTGCTTTCACTCGCAAAAGTAACTGTACTCACTTTAGAGGTTTTATCTGTACATTATATTAGAAAGAATACGTACCAAGTATTGTCCTTGCTGTGAACAGTACAGTTTTATTTAAAAATAGTAGCCAGTTATGAGTTGAGAATACAACTTTTTTGTTGTGAGATCATGTAGTGTCCTGGATGTGAAAACCAATCTTGGTTAAAATAATGAAGTGCTGTCCTTCATACATCCCTCAAACACTTTGATCAGCACAGACAAGGAAGCAGTGAGGAGCAAGAAGGGAGAGAGAAGGATGAGAATGGCCTTGACATGAAGAAAAAGGTCTGCAAAAATCACTACCTCGGTTTGAACAGAAAGTTGCTCAGTTGGTATTAGTATAACAATAAACTCTAAGAGACCGCATTTGAGAAGGTGTCACTCCTGCTGAAGGTCATAAAATCATAGAATGGTAAGGTTGGAAGGGACCTCTGGAGATCATCTAGGCCAACCTTCAGCATAGCCCCATACGGAGACTGAACCCAYGACCTTGGCATCAGCAGCACCACGCTCTAACCAACCGAGCTAAACCTGCCCAATCCTGACTACAAAGCTCCTCTTTGTATGTTAATCATTGAGTCAATGTACTTATTTAACTGATGAGTCTGGGCTTGATGGATTTTTATATTCAGTGTTATTTATCTACTCTTCCACTAATGAAATTAATTATACAGTGTGCCAGACATTKTCTTCACATGGCCCCTGCAACAATACTAAAACCAGTAAGCTATTCCCAAATGTGATGGTGGGCCAGAGGTTGGTCCTGAGTGCTTCTGTGACAGCTGTGTTAAAATTACATTCATTAAAAGGATCTCTTTTTTCCTCTCTTAGCATAAGAGATTTTCTGGATCCATCCTTAAATATATTAAAAGTGAAAATATGAAATAAGAGTTCATAGCTTGAAATGCTTCCAATTTAAAACATTGTTGGGGGGTTTTACAAGACATCTTAAACATCTGAATCAAGCTCTCATCTTTCAAAATTCTAAGATCTTACTACCCATATGACACAGTACCTTTTAATTGAAGCTGTAGCCTTCTTCCCTTGTTAGGGAAATATCAGAGGTTGGTGACGAGTTAGCTTTCTACATGATTACAGGGCCGCTACCTCTGGGACAAGATACTGCACGACCTTGAGCTAGTAAATCAATCCGTCATCCATCCCCTTGCTTACTTGTTCTTTGATATGTTTGCACAGCACCTCAAACAAGGATGTTCCACAGTTCCTGGGGGCTGCACTACCCACGAGAAACATCAATCCTCTTTTGCTCTCAACACTGTTGTTTTGCCACTGTAAGTAGAGTGATGCTGTTTGAAAGGAAACAGATTACAGTCCTTGGCACACCCTACTCCAAGCCCTGCCATTGTAATTGCTGTCAAATTAGTTCTGCTCAGGCTACAAAACCATTTTACAAAACAGTACTGGATGTCTTTTTCTCTATACACAAATGAAAAAAACATCTAGTGACAAGGTAACTGAATAGATGGCAAATGAGGAGTCTGTGTTTCAAGGGACACCATCAAAGAGCTAGAGTCTTCATCTGCAGTTTTCTTCAAATTGCTAAGCAAACAAGTAACATTTTCAGGGCTGAGAGTATTTTTTAAAAAAATCTATCACTCTTTAAATAGAAGAYAATATTAAAAAAATCCAATAGTACACTATGTTTGTTGATTTGGAGAAAAYTGCAATTGTATGTCCCTTGTACTAACTGTTCCCAGAAACATTTTTGTATCACTTACTTTGTTGGCATATGCTTGCAACTTGGTAGTGTAATCTGTTGCTACTACTGCTTCTAATTAATGAGAATAAATACACCCATAGCTTTTGTTGACTCTAAAAACACGGTTACATGGTTAATAATTGTTTTTGCACCAAAACCAAGTTATCCAACACACTTATGCAGTACTGAGCAAAAAATAAAGGTTAATAAATAAAAAGTAACAATATGAGAAAAAAGTACCCCAAGCAACCTCCAATAGTGTGCACTTTCTGTAGACAGGTATACAGAAGGTCACTGACGGTAATGCACGAGATATGCTRTGATCTCCACAGCAAGAGAGTGGAAATAGCCTAAAACACTGCAGCTTAAAATGGATATCACAGGAAACACAGTATATGAGTTTGTGAAGTGATGAATAAGATGGAGATTATAGAAGGAACTTGTGTATTCTTCTCTAATATCAAATGATGACATAGCTTCCCATTTAGGTTCAGCTACTATATATAACTAGTCAAATTCTTAAGAGGACTGTCCACAACATAGTTTTTTTTCAATAGTATCCTAAGCATTATAGTAAATACAAAGGCCATCAAAACATAACAAGAAAGCTGGAACATGATGGTATTATTAGAAACAAATCCGACCAATCCAGGCTGAGTAAATCTGTCACATAGCTCTGCTTGCTGTAAACGCAGCCAACACAGCTGCTGACTGCATGTAAGCAGCATTTTTTAATTACATAAAACAATGCTTTAGAAAAATGACAAACTAAAACACAAACCTAAAAAACAAAAACCCAAATATTCAGAGTTAAGTTCGTATAAAGCTTACGTGGCAGATTTTCATCCAGTAGGATTTAGACGGCTGTCAGTCGTCTGTGCCTTTTCTGCTGCTAGCACATGGGTCAGTGGGACAGCTAGTACACCAGGCACCTTCACAAGACAGCTGGTGACAAACGCTGACAGCACTGAGTGAGTGTGGTCAAAACATGCCATCCTACAAGCAGCTAATGGTATAAAAAAGGTGAAAAATAGATACCCTCATATTTGGGAGAACAAATTCTCCATATCCTTCTATTCTTACCACTTCTGATGCTTCTTCTGAGGCTGCTCMCATGCACCAGACCCTGGGTGTCAGTGSTTATTTCAGTTTCACCCSACGCCATACCTGCCACAGGCCTGCTGGTGGGAGACCTGCCTGTGAAATACGGAACAGGGGAGTCGCACCTTCCTGTSATTCTTGCTGGAAACTTCCCCCACAACCACATAAAGTACTACCTCCTGCTCACACATACTAAACATGGGGTCTTAGCACACGATCTGGCTCTATTTTGCACCCTCAAGTACCTTCCACTGGCTTCCACAGAACTGTCCTCCTCATGTCTGGTCAGAGCTAGGGTCCTCAAGCTCTCCAAGGCAAAAAAAGCAATACTTAGATAATGTCTCTGCACCAGACTCAGACTACAGGGGAGTAACAGTACAGAGTCGTAGGCTCCTCCTTTTTTCCCTCTGGGCTGCAAATCTTGCTGCAAGGAGCTAAAAATATTCTTCCAAAATTTCTGCTGATCTGTTATGAAAGATGAATAATATTCTTTTATAATAGTGGTCTGTTTTCAACAGAACTGGAAATTAATCAGCACCCTCAACTTGGATATCTGCACTGTGGGATTATACAACACTATTGTGAAATTCTGTTATAATTAAACTAACTCTAGACATGGTAGATGCCAGCACAATACAGGATTAAACTTCAGTTTGAGCTCTAAAAATAGTTATCTTTGTAGTGGTTTATACCAAACCCTTGCAGTCAAACCTCTCTGAGCCATCTGGGACAGCTGAAATCAAAAGCTTCCCAGCTTTGCTCATCTCTGAAACATTCTGGAAAGACTTGGAAACTTCTCAGCAAAAAGCACACTTTGCCTGCTGAGAATCTCACCAAATCCCATCAAGGTGCTACATTACTGTTCTGAAAGGGAAAAAATACTAAATCACATTGGAAACTTACCTCTAACGTCACAAGAGAAGGGTGGTGTATACCTAACAGAAGGATTTTCCAGTCAAATCYATTGAAAGATGCTGAAGACTGAAATGCAGAGCCAGTTTCTCTGCCAATTTAGTTGTTATAGAAAACAAACTGTGTTTCAACTTTACCGGTGTATTGCTTGGATCTAGCAGAAGAAAACCAGCAAGTCCAAGGGCTAAAGGAGTGCAGAAGACCTTATACACAACTCTTGCTTCTGCAAGTACTGTCCTTGTACAACCCTATCATCCGAATGTTCATATCCCATGTGGTTATTAAGTTCTTCAGAGTAGAGAAGACTATTTGAAGAACTACAACCAATCACCACAAGCTGGTCCATATCAGCAAAGACACAAAATAAATCTTCAGCCAGCACATGTGTCCAAGCTGATAATAATTTTCCATCATAAATTCATCAAAAAGGTTGAAGAAACAGCAGAAGTGGCACAATGACATGTGGAAAGCACTAGCAATCTGGAGACAGTATTATTTGTTAATAATAATATGCACATAAATACTGCATATGGGAGGCTACTGTTTGTGTGTAGGGAGGAAAAGGCTGACAGTCTTTTTAATATCTCCTATAGAATGAACAAGTTGTGCACACTAATTGTGCACTTCTTGCTCTTTGCACAAAACATAATTATAAAGAATCCTTCAATACTTAAGCCTCCCAAGAAGTTGCTAAACAGATGTACACAGCTAGTCTGCCTGAGCCTAGAGGCCTCCGCTGCATGGGCAGGGAGGGAGGGGGGTGAAAAAATAAAAGCCCAAACCAGGCAGCAATATAGATTCACCAACCTTTTCTTACACACACCTCTAACAGAAAAATGTGTTGAAAATCAGCTCTTCCTAGAGGAGTCTGGGACTTTGCATCTTCTAGCAAAACTGACGGCAACATCTCTCCCTAGTCTTGTCTGGAAGTCACAGTTACACAGTAGAAAGGAGAGTACAAGCACATAGGCACCATGAAAGCTTATGGCTGTGCTGTAGCTGTATTTTCAGCAGATGTTTCTGATGAACATTGTGCTGAACTTAAGTAATGAGTTTAACATGTTCTTTCAGGATCACAGGACAGTAGCTTTTCTCTGACAAACATGGTATCAGCCTACAATATGATTGCCCTTTATTTCCACAKGTATCTGCTCTTGCTCCTCTCAAAACATTCAGCTAGGTATGATACCTGGATTGTGGATTAAAAGTGACTTTCCATAGATCAGACTTCCATAAGTCCAAATGAAACCTTCAGCTTTGTCCTATAAAACCAAAAACGATTAATGTCTTCATGGCAAGATTTGTACAGCCACTGGCAGATTCACACAACTGTGTTGTACCTTCATCCACAAATCCAAGCTCTGATCGCTTATATGAATTTTAGATTCATCTTTTCCACTGACCTAGTTGTGGCAAAACTATGTAAGTTCAGATGACATGTTCTGTTGTATTTTAACATCGTAGTTACTGGTAGCTGTGTCACATACTTATAATGGCARTAAGTCCTTAATATAGCAATAGGTAAACAAACATTACAAAAAACAGCTTGCATGAGGACAGGGATATGCATGTGTCTGAGTCAGCCTGTTCACACATTATAACTAGTGGCCTTGACCAGAATGTTCCAGGCAGCATTACATTTCCATCTAAGCCTCTTAGCACATCAGTTACCCAATTAACATTTGATAATAATTCTGCTTTTAAGGAACTGGCACTCTTAAATGTGAGCAACTTTTGCCTTTGTAAACAATTACTTAATAAATGATGCAGWATCCCTTATTTCACAATAAAAAAGTTGAGCACATATTTACAGTTACTATAAAAAAATAGTCTGGGGAAGTGAAGACTACTTTGTATGTTTTTAGAACAACTGTGGTTTTCTGTGGTTTTGTCTCCTTAAATAAGTCTCTGATATCCCTGCTTCAGGCCNAAAAAAAAAAAAAAAAAAAAAAAAAAAAAAAAAAAAAAAAAAAACTCTCAAGCAAGTTCCATTTATGTCTTATTCTCACTACCAGCAAAAAAAGTCTACCTCCTCTAAAGAAGCAGTTTGAATACAGCCTGTTGTATTCAGGCTGTATTTTCTGACTGTATTCTATGTTATTACTTGCATGTTTAAAGGAGTGAAATCTCTGGTATAACTAATAAAAGGTATTTGAACATTTTGTTCTAACCTGCACATTTCCATTTTTTTCCATTTATAATAGTTTGCGCTTCAGCCAAAAATCACTTGTTTTGCCAAACTACACATGTGGATAATATCCAAGAGCTTTTTGCCTGTTACCAGATCATTTCTTGCATATGGCTGTTGCATGTCCTCACTACTATTAACCACTAACACTTCAGAATTAAAGTCAGTCTTGTACAATAAAAGTATCAAGGTAGATTCTGTGAACTAGACACCAAGCAGTCTTCAAGCAGTGCCCCATCTAAAATCTTTCCAAATCAGCCATCTCATTCAGCCATGCTGTCAGATATTGCATAGAATTTTCCAGTTTTGTCCTAGTAAAAAARAAATTCCTACTTCCATTTTAATGCCATTCTGCAACACTTCAACCTAGATTTTTCAAACATTTCTCTTTTGCAGTTCACATATTAAAATGTTCTTAGCTTCTYTGAACATGATTTGGAGAATTAATGCTAAATTAATCTTTCCTTCCAATCTTCAAGAAAACCTTCCCAGACCTTCCTCTTTTTCTACTTAAAAAAAATCCACCCTGAGACAAGCCACCTCCCTTACCGGTTCTTATAAACAGGATAGTCCAGAACACCAACAGCCTGCACTACCAAGTAATGCCTTCCAGCAGCTTGGAGTTGGTATTAGTCAATAACCCTCAGAGCAGCCCAGAATCTGTTAGAACTTGCAAGATGGGATCTCCTGCAGAAGGCCAGAGTACAGTATCAGCTCAGACAAGAACTGTAGGCATCCCACATCCTCATGCATCTTCTTTGGCAAGAACCTCCTGCTGTCCTTCCTACCTGGGACTTAGTGGCTGCCCCTTCTCTTTCTTTCCTCCATCTTCCTAGCTTATTCAGGTGATCTCATGCTTCTCTTTTCCTCACTTGCTTTGCCTTCCACTTTCCCTCCCCCTAGTTCTCTGTTTACTCTTGCCTACATGCAACCCAAGTTAAGAACAGATGTCTACTGGCAGCACCTTTGCAGAGGGTTTGCTGGGCTGTAGAGCAGAGGGCAGAGCCAATGGGCTCGGCCCGGCAGTGCTGCTAGAGCCCAGTCTACTCAGTACAACATTACTTCTCCACCAAGTCAGCACTGGTGTGGGACAGACAGAATAGATGGCTGCTTGCAAGGGGTTTGCTGTTGCATCACTCACGGCTGTAGCTTAAGAGTTGCAGGAGGTGGAACTCGCACAAAACTGCCAATTCTGCTAAGCTGTCACTGATTTCTTGTCACTTCTTTGACTGGTTAGGGGTTGTAAAGAACTGGTACCTCTTCCTTCTTGAGCCAAACAAGTAGAAAAGCCACAAACAAGCTCAGTTAAAACCAAACTGCCAGATTAACTTTATTTACAAATACACAAACTTCAGAACTATTGTTCTGAAAGCAAAAGGACCACAGGCCCCAAAAACAGATCATCTCCCATTCGATGAGTACTATAAGAACTGTTGCAAATGCTATGTATGCTCCTGCTCCTTCCCAGCCCTTTAGTTAGGGATCACACCTGACAATACAAATTCCCTGTAGTAACCTCTGGATGATCTTGCATCCTCCAGCAAGAGAGAAGCTGTAGGCTGCACTGAACACTCATTATGATCTTGGCCCAGCACAGCTCTGCTCTGTTCAAATAGTTCTCATCTAATGGAGATTTGATGATTATCAGGAGTACAGATCTTTTACCAGAGAAGCTGATACACAATCTTCTCCAGATAGGAGGAGAGATATTTTACAAGGGATAGATAAAAAGTGAGGAGTCTAAAAAGAAAAATCCCAACTTCACTCCAATATGACACCTCAAAGCCAATTGCCTCAATATCCTATGCCAAAATGAGGTTCTGCTGCTTTGCTTATCTACTTCTTCCCATTACCAAGTCAAGAGCAAACCCCTATCACAGGGCTCTCATATCTATTCCCCATTCAATCATGAAACTGCCACGGTGTAGTGGGGCTGTACTCTCCCATACCAGCTGATGTTTTCTGAATTGAATTCTAGGATTCAGAAGCTAAAATCATCCCTGGTTTAAAAAAAAATCACCTCATATCACTAGCTTTAAGTTAGTTTTTCTTTGCCTCTGCTTCTGCAACAGGCCAGGAAACCTGAATGTGATATGGCTCTAGCTCTTCTGGAGTGACGTAGTCTGGAGCATTGCCCATCAGGTCCCGTCCCCTGAAGGATTTGGGAAAAGCGATGACATCTCGGATATTTGGAGCACCAATGATGAGAGAGATCAGCCTGTCAAGTCCTGGAAGCAGACAACAAATTAGTAAACCACTCAAGTTACGGCCTTTTATTACTTCCTTTCATTCAGAAAATCAGGAAGATGAAAGTAAATAGTATTACTGGGCTTGAACATTAAAACAGAAGTAGATAAGGGAGAAAGTTAATCTCAACCAGTAAGCAAACAGACTTGCCAAGATAGCAACAAAACTTAGCAAAATAAAGTTTTCAATGTTACAAGAAATTTTGCAAAACACCAAGGATTGTAAGATAGAGATAGTTTCTTTGCAGAGAGCACGTAACAATGCAGGGCAGGTAAACAGCAGGAATATTGTCATGGCTCGACTGAACTGGTCAAACAAAATTCTTGGCTAAGAAGAGTTACAACAATGAGGAGGAATTCAGGAAGAGCACGACCTTCTGAGTGACAGGATGAAGGGAAATTACAGAGCAATTACAGGTTAAAAGGCTACTTTAAAAAAAAAACACACACAAATTTGCACGATTCTAGGAGAAAAACACAACATTGTTGTAATGCTGCACACAGCACTGTAATGACTTCAGAGGATGCCACAACAGCTTAAACAAATACTGCTCTCCTTCCTCTCCTTCTGACTATGGGGTCTACCTCCCCCCTGTGTTGGTGTAAGTATTCATCAGCCCATGTGGAGCCAGATCAGGGAGCTAATCCACCAGAAAAACATTGTCCTTCTTTAGGAGGACTTGTTTACTGCTAATTTAGCTCTCTGAATCAGTGAATGAAACAAAACAGGAAGGGCCTGTGAGACTGTGAAACAGAGGGTGAGATTGTGGCAGTGACCCAGCATGTGCAAAGTACAATGCTATCCTAGGCCTCTGTGCATGCAGTAGGTAGGGATCTATTCTAGCTGYGTAAGCAGGAGAATAAAGACAACTCAATCTTTATGAACAAGCTGTTTGTAGAACGCAGACGAAGACTGTCCTTAAAGCCACCATCACCTGATACAGTCCTTGTGTAAGAAATAAACTACATTATTACCCTGGGGAGGGATTCCAAACCATTCTGCACTTGGTAATGAGAGCTCCGCTTCTTTCCATAAAGCAGCTACAGAGACTGTATACACCCACAAAGCCTTACCAGGCTGGTCATGTGAAACAGCAACACCAGAACAGCTATCTCTGTCAGGAGGAGACAAGGCTCTTGCTACCAAACATGAGGCTTTTTGCTGAAGTCTACTATATCAAAACAAAGTCAGAAGACACCTGCATTCTGCAGAGCTACAGAGCACCCACCTAAAGCGATTCCTCCATGAGGAGGAGCTCCAAACTCCAAAGCATCAAGCAGATGGGAAAGCACTTCAGAGTCCTCCTGCAAAGTTACATAAGAAGGGTCACTGAAAAAACAATGCTTCTCCTTCTAGTCATCCATCTCTCAGGGCTAGGTTTCTCTAGCTGAGCAGCACACCTAAGTTTCTTAATGGATTTTAAATGACTATTTAAATGAAATACTCTTTCACATCTCCAAGTGAATGTAGATGACATCTATAGGCTGTTACCTTCAGCACTTTCTCAAGCACAAAACGCTGTAGCTCTGCATTATGAATTCGGATAGAGCCACCTCCAACTTCATTGCCATTTAGCACAAGGTCATAGTGCTGACTACGGACCTGGGGAAAAAAATGAGCAAGTAGTTTAGCAAGCCCTGGCTGCATTTACTGCCAACCTGCACAAACAAAACAAAGTACTGGGAATGAGCACACGACATACAACAACACAGCTTGCTCAACAGAGCTCTGTGCATTCGCAGAAATTTGGTAAGAGATTCAAAGCACAAAAGAGGAGAAAATTTTCTACCAAATTTCACTAGGGGCAGCAAATTTCACTAAGTCTCCCCCACATACTGCTTTCCTGCTGCCCCAAAGTATTCCAGCCCCGACAACATCCAGTGCTAAAAACATCAAGCCCCAGCAGGGCTACAGCTCTGAAATATTCAAGAAGACACAAACGTAAAAAAATCACGTGGGCACATCCTCTATAGCCTCTGTTGTGACTTTCTCATTACAATTTGAAGAGAAGCTTGCACCCAGTCTGAATTCAGGATCTGACCCCAAGTCCCAGTGTAACAAGTTCCCAGTTCTGTACCAGTGCTACCAGGGGAATAGGTTGCTGCTTAGAGCACCTCAGGGTGGCATGTAGCTTAACAAAACAGAGTAGTACACATCCTCATGCAAAGTTGGTAAGAACCTGAAGCAATGCGGGAGAGCTCAGAATATAAAACTCATTTTAAGCAATTGTTTTCTATAAGCCCCTATTGTTAGTGGCTCACCTAGAGTAACCTGGGAGCATGTCTTCCAAGAAGATATAAATATACAGTAAATTCCATGACACCATGTCTTTTTATAGTAACAAGAGCTGCTACTTCCCCATTTTTCCAAGACACACAGCTGTAGAAGAGCCAGTATAGAGGCCAAAAGGTTCAGTTACCTTTGTGGGATCAGAATAGAGGAKGCTCGTATCTGCAGGATGAGGTGCAGTGAAAGGATGATGAGCAGATTCCAGTTCAGTAGGATTCTCTTCCTTGGGGAGAAAAAGTGGGAAATCTACCACCCACAGAAAATGAAAAGCTGTAGGATCACGAAGTAGCAGGCCAGCCGCCTCCAGGAGGTCAGCACTCTCCAGCCGTAAGCTTCCTAATGTAGAGCACTGTGAAAGAGAAGAGAAAGAATGAGAAGGGTCAAATTAATGCCAGCAACTCAGGGAAGTCACAGGCCATGGAAAAAACTTTTCCATAACAGCAGCATCACAGACAGCATCAGTTGCTCTGTTGCCTTAAATACACTTTTGCCTTGTCTCCTAAAAGACATCACCTTTCTGCTGATGCAGCAGCAGCTCCAGAGTTTGGACAGATCATTAGAACCCTACAAAGAAATGCCAAATAAGGAGATAGAAAATCCATTTTTCTCCCCTAGAAGTTCCATCCTCACAGAACTTACACTGATCAAGGCACTACACAAATGTGGATTAACTGTGAAAGAGCCTCACTGTACAGAGAAATAAAGACACAGAAAGAATGACACACTATTTTGGCTATCATGCAAAGCATGACACCTTGTCGTAAGCCAAAGCTTGGACAGCAATGTCTACACAGAGACACAGAAAAACAGAGAAAGGTAGAGACAGTCTCCCATTATGTCTGCTAGTAATGAGCTGTGCTTCCCTCTCCCCATCTGCTTATATGAGACAGTTTCCTAGCTGCCTTTGTTTTTTTAATCTTTGTTGGGTGTTTAAAGAAAAGATTAAGATGAGGTGAGAGAAAACAAGGCACTGATGTGATGTTTTATAATCCAGCCTTTGTTTCAGCTACGATTTCTTCCCAAAATTTGACCAGGGGAAGTAGAAGCAATAGGTACACTTCATACCTGATTTGTTGTTACTACAGCTAGAGATCAAGTAACATTACAATTAGATGAAGTCTTTTTAATGATGAGATGACTCAGGGTAAGGCCAGATAAAGTCAGCAGCAACATTCAGCTCTCAGCCACCCAGAAAAGCATCCTACCACTTGCTTGTGTTCTCCAGCTGCCAGCAGGACCACGTCATCCACCTGCATCTTTAGTACTTGGATGAGCTCTGACTGCTGCTCCTGGTCAAGAAACTTTGTAAGCAGAGATTTCAAGCTTCCATCAGGCCTGCAGATAACGTCCACAATTTCCTRATGCAGGAAACCAGTAAAGACAAGGAACATGTTCAGTTCAGTGCTGCCCTCTCTCGACTTGAAGCATGATATGTTCAGGCAACGGCTCTCAGCAGAAGAGCTTTAATAAAAACTGCTCTTCTACCTTCTTCTGCCTGCAATTGCATAACATTTTATTCAGCCTGTCCTTCACTCTTTCCAAAGCTTCAGTGTTTGTCTCACCTGGTTAAACTGAGATCTTGCAGCCTCCTTTAATGATTCAAAATCTTTATTTTTAAGATATCTCTGGGGAAAGAGCAAGATAAGAGACATTAAACATCAGCAAAATCTGTGAAAAGCCAGGCCATAATTCAAATCTACTAACTCAACTAGCTGTTTCCAAACTTCTAAAGCTTTGTTTCTAACACAAGACAGCTGTGGAATAGGAAAAGGCTGTAGCACTAGACTGCAGCTGGGTTTTCTCCAAAGGTTCCTTTCAGCAAGAGGCCCTTCTAGGCAGTACATTTAAATGCAGGTTTTTTCCCTGCCCACAGATCAGACATAGCTGGTCAGCAGAGTCAGATCATGCCAACTAATTGCTTCCAGCATGCAGGTTACAGAGCAGGACAGTAATCACATTGTTGATGTGGAGGGTATAGCTCAAACTGGAGGAACAAGAGAAAAAAAAACAAGCTGACCTTCAGATGCAGAGAAATGCAGTAGGTTTGAGGTCCTGCAACGAGATCTTGAGTATATGACCATTCTAATAGAGAGCTAAAGATCTCACTTTCATTTTGCTCAAATGCACAGCTTAGTGCCCTCTCACGGGAAGCCAAAAACTTGCATTTTCTGCCAGAATTACAGCAATCAGAGAAACCATGGCCAGAAAGTCCTGCTCCCCAAATAAAACATAAAACATAGTGCTCAGTGGAATCTTGGTTCCATATTGCACATGCTGCAAAGATGCCCAGAGCGAGAATTCAATATGCTTCCCTGTCAAAATACGTGGATGCTGTCAAATAAGCTTATAGATCCAGATCTATCAAGGTGCTGAGCCTTGGATTTGGTCTCTGACATTCTCATTACAAGAAACAACTCGTGTCCACAGAAGTGAAAAGCAAATGTGAGTGGCAAGCTGATCTTTCTCTCATGAGTCCAGAAAAGAGCTGTGCCATACTTGGCACTTTTTCAGTCTCTTGCCACTGGGCACAATTTATTATTCAGATGCAAAACAGAAGCCATCCCTGATGGAAGCAAACTGAAGCCCAAGAGGCCTCCAAGAACCTTGCAACTCTGTTCTCTTGCTGGCCTTACAGAGGACAATATATTCTATCACCTAATCTTCCCTGTTCTCCTCTTCTAACATCCCCTCTTCTGACAGCAAGGACATTTCCACACCAAGAAAGAGGAATTCAAATTGTTATTTTATTCTTTTTACATAAATCATAAGGCATAACTAAAAATTTCACTTACCATCCCCTGAGGGATACAAATGGCTTTGACAGTGCCGTGTGGGTAACTGAGCGCATTCTGCATAAAGTGAATGCCCAAAGTTCGTGAAAAATCACTGATATCCACTATCTGAGTGGAGAAAAAGCAGAGAAAAGAAGTAGTAGTGGTAGGAATACAACACAAAATCCTACACCTTTGTCTTAACTCCTTCAGCATCACTGCTCAGGACGACACTTCCATGCTCAAAGAAATCACAGGATTCATATAAAGAATGAATGAGCCCAAGCTGGAATAACCATTATATCTTCAGAGCATTGAAAGGCAGGCAGGCCCAAACAAATCAGAGAAGCCTGTCTCATGAAGTATGCTCCCTAGGAGCAGCATGCATCGGGGCAAAATGTACAAAAATGCTTAAGGTATCTGTGGATGCCTCATGGGCTTCTGCTCCTAACAGTCAAAATTATTTGCTTCCTAACACTAAATTATATTTAAAAAGTTCTAAGATGATCCATTTTCCCACAACCATGTATCAAATCCTTCTATTTTCTAACATATGAATATCTGTACAAAGCAGCAATGACAGGAAAAATAAGTTGGGTATGTTACAGCATTAAGAACCCCAGCTGACCACAGCATGTAGATATTATTTAAACACAAATATTCAGAAACACTAATAGAAAGGAGGAGAAAACCTGCAAGTTTCCAAGGGGCAATTCCTCACCTTCATGCCAAAGCGAGTGTCAGGTTTATCGGTCCCATAGTCAGCCAGTGCCTCCTCATATGTCATGGAAGGGAAAGGAGTGGTAATGGGGCCTCTCTCCTCAGGCCAGGAATACTGCAGGAGGCCTTCTATCAGTCTCTGAATTCCACTTTGATCTACAAATGACATCTCTATATCGATCTTAAAATATAAAACAAAGAGGAGCATTCCATTTTAGCTACAGCTTTTGCCTCTGCACAGCTACTTGCAGAAATTCAACTCTAAAGCAAGCACAAAAGGAAATAACACACTACACTGAATCAGAGCATGATTACATCACGCAGAGGGTTTGTGCTTGTGATCTCCCTACAGCCTTATGACACAGGCAACCATCTCCCCAGAATCCCCAGGAGGTAACGACAAGGACAGAGAGGGAAAAAGCCTTGAAAAGGCCAAGCTAACTCTGTCTGGGATCTCAGGACTTGGAAGGGGATGACCAGCTCAGCAGGACAGGCACAGATGCACATCATCAAGCAGCCACTGCTGCAATACAATCCCCACAGCTGCTGATGAGCATCTGAGACTGTACAGTCAGCCAAGGACAGAAGCCACTCTGTGCATGTCCCATACCAGCTGCAAAGGGCTGTGCCTGTGAAACACTCAAACAACATTCTCCCCACAAGCAACACCAGGGCTAACTGAAACTGGTCCCTTGGAAGGGAAAACTACTACAGGTTGTGTGGGGTGATGAGGAAGGTGAAAGGAGGTATAAGCTGGTTACCTGAGTGAATTCAGGCTGTCTGTCAGGCCTTGAACCTTCATCTCGATAGCAGCGAGCAACCTGAAAATACCTGCAATAGCGCTCTTAATCAGATAGGAATTTGCAGTAGCCTAAATTAAAGTGCACCTATAGAATTGATTATTTGAAGTGGGGTGGGGGGAAGCAAGGGCATGCTCTGTTCCCTTCACAGTGGGTGGTCACAGCTCTGGTTGTTCCCATCCCCCCAAAGCATGAAAGTTAGAATGGAAGTAACAGCACCAGCAGCATGTGACAAGCTATTAGATGAGCTGTGCCTTGACAGGGTATAAACAACCCCTTTTCTCAACTTTACCTCAGGTCTGGACTTTACTGTGGGCCAATCAAAACTCATAGTTTGGACTCAGACTGCAGTTCACTGCAGTTCATGAACAGCTCAATCTCTGGGGCCAGCTTCAATTTTATTTGGGGAAATAAACCCAGTTAAAAGTTTTGTACTACAGATTCTGAGTACAGGTTCACCCTGTTCTAATAATGTTCAACTGCACAAATTCATCTCAGTTCTATAGGTTACTGCTGGTGAGGCTTCTACCATCCACTTGATTTTCTACCCTTCAGGCAGTCTGTCCCTGCAAAGCTTCTTCCTATATCTGTGCTTAAGATTAGGTTTACATTTAAAACAAGAGTGAAGATTTCAACCATCAAAAAGAGATACAATTCCACTTATCAGGAGGCATTACTGCTAAAAGGCCTGACTTAGCTGAAAAATTCTAAGCATTTAAGGATCCCTCTTCAAATCACAAAACACTTAGCAAGTTCTTGAGGGAAGTCTCTAAAACCTCATGGATCAAAGCAAACCTCAGACCAGACACATAACAGAAGCCCAAGAAACTCTTACCTGTCCAGACCTCCAACCATGAGGAGCTGCTTGAACTGCTGAGGACTCTGCGGCAAAGAGTAGAACTTCCCCACTTCCCTCGAGGGCACAAGGAATTCTTTTGCCCCCTAGCATTGTGAAGAGAAAAGCTTACAAAGTTCAGCAAATAATCAGCCTAAACTCCCGAAAGAGGAAAAAGTGATAGGCTTATACTGCAGCATAGGAGATGGAGGCTAGACATTTGGGAACAGCCCCAGGTATAATGGCAGTGATGCACCGCAACAGACTGCTTAGAGCAGACACGAGGAATCCTATCCTACGAGACAAGTACATGTTAACATCTGTCTACAATAATTTAGAAAGCAAGACCTTGTGTTGGGGACAGCCAAAATTAGCTCTCAAGATCATCTCCAGTCCTATTTCTTAGGGTAAAATATARAAGTCATATTATGGAACCAGTTAGCATTAGAAATACAGATCTGGTCCAAAGCCTTCTTAAGTCACCTTCAAACCTTCCATCCAAAGCAAAGTCCCTCAGATCAGCTCTCCGTGAACCAGAACAGCACTTCCAGTCTTATATAAAACCAGGATCAAGCTAAAAAAGCTTGTGTTTATTAGGCATAAGGCGACTGTCAGCAGTTATTAAAAATCACACCTCTCCCTACAGTGCAAGAGACCTGACCTGAATAGACCTAGCACACAAGATCTGCTGCTTTACAAAAGTGTGATTGGATTTTAGGCCATTTTCCCCGCTCTCAGCTTTCATAAGATTCAGCTCTTTCTCTTATCCTGTCCTTTCTTGCTCAGAATATTACAAGTAGACGCAGAAAGACAAAAGTATCAAGTTTAACATTGATAAGAAATAGATTTTAAAGCAAGAAGTTTAGTGAACATCTAAACTACAGAAGAATCATTTCCTACAATCGCCTCACMTGGCAATTCATACAAGTGCTTCAAACAGAGCATTCTATGACATTTTTCCTCCTACAGATTTTGCTTGATAACATGAGGTCACACTACAACCTTTCCCTACACTCTAGGTATTTCACTGGTTGCCATCTTTCAAAAAACATTTAGGGATTTCTTGTCTTCAAAACCTTTGCCCTTGTGTTTAATTTGAGGGAATTTACAAAGGGATTTAAAAGCTCAGGAGAAGGAGAGTGGAACTGGATAGCTTTGTTTCCACAGCAGGCAAGCTAAGCTCTATAAAACTCAGCAGCTGTGTTTTAGCTCTGCATCTTTATTTTAAAACTTGTGGCAAGTAAAATTTTGGGTAAATCTGGCAGCAGCTTGGACTCGGTCCTTTTGCTGAAATCAGCAGTCGACTTGACTGCATTTGGGTTTCTTTAGATTCTGCAAAGGAGTCATTCTATTTATTTCAATCAGTCTGCTGCTTATGCTTTATAAAAGCATTTCAGCTGCTTGGTCACTTGTACCAAGGCTGTGCCACAGAGAACTGTGGTATTACTAAGTATGGAGGAGAAAGAGGATAATACAGTTGACCTCCTCACTGCTGTAACAGAACTGCACACCCCTAAATAGCCTTTACTTCCACATGTCATTCATCAGATTTACAGGCCAAAAATCTTTTTCAGCAGGACAGACCCTATTCCCTCTGTGCAGTTCCACCATGTGGCAGCATTCTGTAGAA
>NW_028186488.1:485241-491582 GCF_003343005.1 Rhea americana
AAATGTGAAAGGTGACACAGGTTTCACTGTGAACTGGTGCAGGTTACACACTTAGCAGCAGGAAGAAGAAATAGCAACCATTAAGAGAAGACAGAACAGCTCCCCACTTTACCATACTGTAGCCTAGGTAATCCTCCTGGCTGCTCCTCTACTGCAACCTCGGCTGACTGTCCCCTCAGCAGATCTGTAACGCTGACTTCACAACACAAACCTCATACCTGCTCTGCACAAGTTCCCTCTGGGCCTATGCCCAACAGCCTCCTTCTGGGAGAGGAACGTTATGTGCAGTATCACTGTCTCATCTACAGACACGTTTAGCAAACATGGGCTTTTCTAAGCATCAGGGAGCTAACTGCTCATAGCTCTTCTCCTTCCTGCCCCTTGATGTAGGTGCACTGGAAGAAAGGTCAGCCCAGTGTTTCCTCACGTGACCCAACCTGAGTTGTAGAAACAGGCTATAGTGGTTAGAAATGAGGGGGCTGAGAGGCCTTTTGCAACATCGGATAAAAAGACATTGCTGTAATCATCATTCTTGAAATCTAGGTCCACTTCTGCTTCACTAGCTCTTTACACTCTACCTTGCCTCTGCAAGATGCAGGTTTTAATCTTAGCATCACATTCCAGGCCTGGCAACGAATGCAGCAGCAGCTTGCTCAGCTGAGGGCTGGAAACACCTGACATGTAAAGAAGTCTCTTCTACAAAAAAAAATAACATCAAGACTGAAAAGACTGCTGTTCTCTGTCAGAGGGAAGATAGAGAAGTATTCTCCAGAGAGAAACTAAAGAGTTGAGGAGAATTTCTGAGCTCTCCTCTCAAAGAACAAAGAAAAATGACAATGATAAAGACACTCTGAACAGTATATATACTTCCTGATCTATAAGTCAGTTTTTACACTTCTTCTACAAGAATCATTGGCCGCCTTCTGCTCACCTGGACAAGAGAAGGCTGCAAGACCAAAGAAACACTGAACTTTCTAGCAGTAGAAGTCAGTTCAGCTGTTTGTGCAGGACATTTAAACAATCTTATTAACCAGCTTGGTCTGAAATATCCTTCCGCTCTTGCTCAGTGAAGCACGGCATTACAATATATATCTATCATGGTTAAATACCTATCATGGATGGCATAAGAACTGTGTGTCAAGCTAGGAAAAGTACATATTCTTGCAACAGCAATTCCTGGGTTATAGCTCTCTTCTCTATGATTATTTTTACAATGAAATGAAGAATAAATTCAAAAATTAAAACACCTTGAGTAGAGGCACTGCAGTGACCTACCAGTTAAGCAGTAAGTGCTAAGGAAACAGTGTTAGAGGAAGATTTTTGCTTTTATCTGGCTCTCCCAACGTGTGACTCATGTTCAGCATGCTCTTTACAAGACAGAAGCTTTATTCTTTTATAGTTTCAAAGGATTCAAAGTTAAGATACAAGATACCACCTCTTCCCATTCAGCCTCTCTACTTTCAAAAGGATCAACATAGCATATCAGAAATTTCAAGTGAGCTCTTTACACAGCAATGAACGCAAAGTGGCAAACAAAGATAAAATAATTAAGTGCCTGTGCAATTGCAGGTGGCTAGAACGCATTTATTTCTGACAGCATGCATACATACCCCTGGGGTTCTCTTAAAGAGCGTTGGTGTTTCTACATCCACAAACCCTGAGGAACAAACACATGCCTCAGACACAGGGTACAGTGAGAAAGGGAACAGAACCAGTATGACAAAAGGAGGCCACAGCAGGGTTAGTCAGGTCAAGAGGTAATTTAGCACACTAGATAACCTTGCCAAAAACTATGGACTTCCATTTCTAAGCATAACTTGTGCAATGACAGACTTAAAGGGTCTGAGCTCCCCCTAAGACCTGCCAGAATTGTTGATAACAGTACATTCCATATAGGCTGAGAAATTATTAATTCACTATCAATTTTAAACTAGGTTGCAGTTTTCAAAAAAAGACTTCCTGATTTTAAGATACATACAAGCCCTATGAGAAATCTGTCCCCTTAACGTGCCCTGAGTTGGGTGATCAAAAGAGGGAAGCCACCTGCAGAAAGCCTTTGCTTTTAGACATAATTCATTTTAAGCAACTGGTCTATGGAATGCTCTGAGATTTCAATACACTTTGTCCTCAGGTCTGCTAACATCCCTCTGGAGTCCCCAGTGTAAGCAGACACATCCTTATTGAGACAAGTTTGGAGTAACAGGTTGGCTGGCAATCTCTCCCAGTAACAGGAAAAAAAGAAGAAAGGAAGACTAAAACGTTGTTTGCTACACACTACTCTTCAAGCACTTCTCTTACCATGGAGATTACAGAGGTATTCTCGCATCTTCATCACTATCTGCGATCTCAACCGCAGGTTATATTGTAACTGAAAGCTGCGCAAGTCCAAGTAGCGATACTGCATGCGTAAGGCCTCTGATTTCTAGAGGTAAGAGACAATTAGGATTAAAAGACAAAATTCAAGTTGTATGTCTAATGAGGCTATTCCTAAAGCCACAGGAGAAAAGAGGGAAGCTCAAAAGAGAACACTCTCTATTGCCATGACCTACCCACAGCCTATACAAAGAAACATCAAGCATAAGAACATACCAACACATGACAATTATTGCATAATTTTTTTTTGTTTGTTTTCAAAAACAGGCCCTTTTCAGCGCTTGATTCCAAGCCCTTTCAAGGTAGTTACAACCTTCAATAGACTTTGCAAAAGACCTTCCTTCACCATCTTTTGTATGATTTCTTTGAAGCCTTTGAAGAAATGAATTCTGTAGCTGGAGCTGTCTCAATAAAGCTCTGGATTTCAGCTCTCCATATTCTCAGTCCACTGAATAGACTGTAGCAATCCTCCTCAAGAGTAACAAGTAGAGGAGTGCTGTAATACATAGATCTAAAGGAATGACCAAATGGTGATATATCTTTATTACATGCAGAGGAAACTATAGTACTGCAGATAGTGGGAATTGTCCAGAACCTGTAACATGGAAGCCACAGAACCCAGTTCCCCTGACTGCAACATCTATAGATCAGTCGTATTTTTAACAGCACAGAGAAGATCTTTAATTAACAGTGATTCTCCCCTACCCACCCATAACATGAGCTCTTCACTAGAACCAGTCTTCTACAAGACTGTGTACTTAGAGATCCCTCCAAAAATAAATAAATAAATAAATAAATACTGTTTAGCTACCTGTCCAGATATGATTAAGTGCCCTTGCCTTAAAACACATCAGTGCACTGGCATGTTCTTTTTCACAGTATCCAAAAACCTAGCATAGCCTGCATTTCTTCCATTCTTCCCTTCACCATCTATTCTTACAGTGATATTTTAAAACTCTGTGCACTGGAATCATTCAAGCCTTGTTTTCTGCTTAACTGTAAGTAGAAATACATCCTCACAGCTAACAATAAGCACATCCTGTGGTAAATACCACTCTTTCCCCAAAGCAAAGCTGGGAAGAACAAGGTGAAGCTGCCACAGAAGTTTTGCTGTCCCCCTAGGCAAATCCTAAATTTACTGAAAAGTGACTGCTTTGCTACATGAGAAGAACGCAGTAACCTTGATAAAATCCTTGATTTCAAAAGGTAGCTTCTTGCAGGAGTTTAGGACCTCTGCAGTCTCCACCTTCACTTCAATGTCCCCTGTTGGCATTTTCTGCAGCAAAAAAGTAAAAGAAATTAGATTCAAAGCTTAGGGAAAGCAATTGGGCACAAATCCTTTATATATTAGCAGGATAAAGAAATCTATGTGACTATCTTCCCTGACCTCTAACACAGCACAATTCAGAGAACTTCTCTCAAGGACAGACTTCTCCTAGATATCTCTTTTGTTTCAGACAAGCGAGAAGTCACCTGACTGAAAATGAAGTGTTCTTTTCCAATAGCATACACATCCCTACAAAAAATAAAATTGCTTTTACTTCGCCCTCACCTTGCATGACAAGCTGAGCACAGAGGAAGTCAGACCCAGACCCTATTAGTGCACAGGTATTTGAATAGTAGTTCCATTAGCTTGAATGAAACTGCACAGTATAAATGAAATACTGCATTAGCAGTCTTTAATAAAAGGGAAAAAGGCAATTTATAAGGAAGAGCAATGCCTGTACGATACCAATTCTGGTAACTAGCTGTCTTTTTCTTAAATACTGAGGGACAGCAGACCTTTTCCCTGAGTGAATTGTGCCACAGTGAAGTTCACTCAATGTCACAGAACTCTTTCTATTTACCAGAAGAAAGTATATACAAGTTTTTAACACAATGATAATAGATTAAAAGAAATAAGTGAACCTTCAAATTAACATCCTCTGTGGCTATTTATAGTGATCAGAGTGAAAAATTATGGCCATAAATCCAGGGTTCTCTTTCCAGTTCTGCTAATGATAAGGCAAGTATTTAGTATCTGTTTTCTATACCATAAGAACAGTAAGATCTAGTCTGAGTGAGAAACAGGCCATCACATACTGTGGAAAATAAAAAGGCAAAACATATTTTTAGGGAAAAGAAATTGTATTAACTGCACTTTGAAAGACTGAAAAAGCAAATGGTTCCCACTATCCTTTCAAAGCATTGCAGCACATTTTAATGCATGTAATGTGCTTTGAAATTCTCATAAGTTACATGTCGCAGCAGTTATTGCTGCCTCACATCATTTGAGGATGGACTGTAACACACCTCAGAGAACAAAACTGCCAGTGTAAAGCTGTGACACACACAAGCCACAATCCCACATGCCATGCACTTTCCCAAAATCAATGCCACACACCACCAAGATACCCCAAAGTCCTCACCGGATTCTCCTGCCCTGGGGGCCGAAGGGATACAATCCCAGTCACTCGCACAACAGATTCTAGTGGAGCACTGGTCAAGAGCTTCTTCACATGGGAACATGCCTGCAAGAAGATGCTAAAAATCTCAGAGAAACTCAAAGAACAGTGCAGATGCACCACGCCCAAGGGCCTCATTTGTTAATGGCCTCTCTGAATTGGCAATCACTCTTTATAAATCAAAGAAAATAATATTAATATTAATATTTCTAATGCAATGTCACATCAGGGCTCTCATCGTAATAAGTAGTCTGCTTATAAGTCAGAGCCCACAGTCTGACAAAATACACTTAATGTCTCCTGGACACAGCCTATCATAGGAGAAAAAACTAAAAAAAAATAAACATTCATCTTTTGGTAGTACTTACCTCATCCTGTGGGATGATGATCTGGGTCAGTCCCTGGAAATCTCTCAAAACCAGAAAGAGGCCCTGTCTGATCCATGAAGAAAAACAAAAGAAAAAAATATTTTTTCAAGGATTCAGCCATTTTCTGTTTTTTAAGACAAAGTACACACCAACAAACTACTTTCCACACTTTGCAACTAATACCTCAAAGCATTTTCAAAGTCAACACATGCACAGGTATTACTTTTCCCACATCTAATTCAGACTCTAATCTGAACAATTTGTTTCAGATTTTGTTGAGCCACATACCAACAATGTACAAATAAYCCAGAGAGGCATCATTTGAATTTGAACATCAATCTCTATAAAAGAGAAATTCTGAAACTATGAAAATTCCAGAGATTCCCTGTACAACAAGGAGTACAACAATCTCATTACAATAATTGTAAGTCTGTTTCATGCAACTCCATCCACAGCTGTTCCAAAATGAGAGGCTCAGATCTGCTAATAAAATCTGCAAAGGCCTGCAGAAGCCGGCTGGATAAAGAACAGCAGCTCCCTGGGCTTTAAAATGCAAAAGGCTACTTTTGATGCAAAATAATTTCATCAAAGTTACAGGACCTACTTCTAATTTACAAGCATACACTCAGAACCAAAACATTTAAGAGTATAATCCACACTATATGCAGACACACTTTTTAACTCCAGACTTACAGAAGTATAAAATCTTTTAAGAATTATTGTGTCACCTATAGCAAAGTGTTAGGATTAACACCCTATTTCATCCCCTGTTTGCTAGTTGGGTTTTGCTTTCTCTTCTTGATCATTATATGCTTACTTCCAACATACATTATCTGGTGAAGACACAACAAACATCTTTGCTTAACACTTAACGAATTTGTATGAAAGAAATTACTTGCTCATAGCTGTTCAAAAACAGCTATAAATGTGACATCATTTACTTTCTCTCCTATAGAACATGAGCAGTAATATTTAGCTGCTTTATAAGGGTGGAATAAAGAACAATTAACATTCATAGCAAACTTCAAGATTTCAAATATTAACTTGTCATAAATCTCAAGCACATCACTCGCTAATGCCTCAGAAGTGACAACCCCAGAAGATGAAGGGGTAACTCGCGCCACAAGAGCTGCCTGAGCAGCAGAGCTGCGCCGGA
>NW_028186488.1:493121-510839 GCF_003343005.1 Rhea americana
AGCGCGGCCCGCCGCCCGCCGCGCGGCCCTCACCGTCCCGCTTCTCCGTTCGCAGGGAGACGCGGCCCCCCGGGACACGGCGTTCCTGCTGCGCAAGCAGTGGGCCTTGTACAGCGTGACGCCSCTGTACAAGTTCTCGAGCGCGGAGCTGAGGGAGTACGCGAGGCTGCTGGGCGCCTTCGTGGCCGCCGAGAGGCGGAAGGGCGCAGCCGTGCAAGTCGGGGCGGACGCGGACATCAGGGTGACCTTCTCCAGCCTCCCCGCGCTGCGGGGCAGCGGCCGGGACCAGGCCGCCGTGCTCGTGCAGGTGACGGCCGCTCCTGCTAGCCGGGCTGACGCGGGCGGGGAGACGGGGGGCTTGCCAGCTGTGGGCAAAATACCCCATCTCTGACAAAAAGAGCAAGCTTTTAAACCTTAGCAGCATGCAAAAATTATTACATTGCCCTTTGAGACTTAACAAAAGTAGGTCCAGACTCTCTTTAACTCAATRTAGCACAACTCATAACTAATGGATGTGCTCAACTGCAGTTTTGAGCTCAAATCCTTGATAAGAGCAAGAGTCAATACTCCTGAGCTCTGGTTTTCTAGCTTTGCAGTCAATTCACATTTAAGATCTTAGACGTGTTCTTTAACTTCTTGGATGAGTTATTTAACTTCTTAAAGTTGGTATAATCCTGCCTCCTCACCATAGCTCAAGCCTAATGAGTGTTTCTAAAATGCTTTGTCTCAAGTGAAAGATGCTACTGAAATGCAAAGTTCAGTCTGGCTGTGATTTTTAAGTCTTATCATGGATTCGCTTTTCTGAATTAAGCAGCATAAATGCAGATTTGATGACTGTTCCTAATGAAGTAAGTGCTTTAGCCACCGTTTCAAGAGCAGCACCCAGATCCTTTAGGGATGTAATAGGTAGACTCAGTAACTGTCTGAGCTTTCCAGRAACCACTGTTACATGTGAGGTCCTGAGAAGAACCTTCTACTGTATCTGCTGTACAAAATACTAAATCTGTACTCTAGCTRTCATTTAAACATTTCCTCTTTTCCCCATCCCAGCTTTCTTCAAGATCATCGGTTTCCCAAAAAAGTTCRGAAGAGAAGCTGATGTGGTCGGGCTGGTTCTGTTGTGTGTCTGGAGATGATCTTTTAGAGAATGTGCCGGAGGACTTCACTTGTTTGCCTTTGTTTCTGGCTAACGGCGCAGAGAGTTACGTGGCCATTGTTGGCAGCTGGTTTCAGAAGACTTTTGACTGCCGCTTCCGCCGTTTAGCCATCAGCCCCCTCAATCTCACTTGGATGGCAGCCATGTGGACTGGATGCAAAGTGGAAAAAAATGCATCTGCAACAGAACTTGTCTTCTCTGTTCCTTGTCTTCCCCAGCCTCTGGATATATCATATGCCATTCACCCAGAAGATGCGAAAGCTCTGTGGGACACAGTACAGAAAACTCCAGGAGAGATCACTCAGGAAGAGGTGGATCTCTTTATGGACTGCCTTTATTCTCACTTCCACAGACACTTTAAGATCCACTTGTCAGCTACAAAACTGGTAAAAGTTTCTACAGCAATTGCCTCAGCACACTGTGATGGGATTATAAAGGTGAGGTTTTAAATAAGCATACTATCCTAACTAATGCCGGCCAAATAAAATAATTCTACCTGACTGGAGAGGCCTTCCTTTTAAGAAGGAAAGCTGCATGTTTCTTGTGCATAATTTCCCACTAAAGGTTGGTTAAAACCTCAGCTTTTACTAGACTTAATTAGTTCTGGAGTTTCAGACAACATGGGGTAATTATCAATACAGTATTTTACTACTGTACTGCAGCAGAACCTAGTAGCCCTGGTCTTGGGCTAGAATTAGATGAACTAGCTTTACTTTTCAGTAAGTAGTACTGAGTTGCAGTTTTCTGCTCTAGCTGGCTGTGAGTGCTCAGCTGGAACGCACATTAAAAGCAAGTGTACTGGTGTTTTCCAGCTAGATTTTTCTTTTGCTAAAACTTTTTCATCAGCTTAGTTTGAATTTTCAAGTCTCCTATGTCATCTTCCCTCCCTTCTTCCTTAAAGCTGGAGGTTTAGCTTCCTCCCAGTATAAGAAAAATTTATTATTGCTATGTTATGACCAACCCTTTTTCATCTTCAGTAATGTGACTTCTGTGCTGGTTAAAATTCTGAAAGAAAATCAGTTTTGCTGGGAAGCATCTCTTGAGAACAGGACAACTGCAACCAATTAAATGTTATTCTTAATGTGAAAGSGCTTTTTTTTCTTTTTTTTTAAACCAGTAGTATATGAAAGTTGCTAAAACCTGTTATTTAGCAGGTATGTAAATACAAGAAATTCTCAGACTGAATAGGCTTTTTGAAGAAGTATCATTACTCGTCTTGTAGGAATGTCTTCCATAAACTGTGTTATGGCTCTTCCATAACACACATCCTGAGTTCAAGTCGCACTGAATATGGACATCGTTATTCTAGGAAACTGTCCTTGTTGAACTGATGCTCCTAGAGGAGGAGGGGGAGGTAGCTGAAGGAGTAGAAGTGCTCAGATTCCCTCCTTCCAAAAAGCAGCAGTAGAAGCAGGGCATCCCTTTGGGGACTATGCTTCACATGGGATGGAAGCAAAGGCCAGAGCACTCCATGAGGAGTAGCATGTAGGCACATGTGCTTTCTCTGTAACTCCAGTCAACATGGTAACAAAGGGAAGCTGACTGATCAAATGGAACACCTGTATTTGCTTTCTTTCCAGTTAAGAAAAAAGAAATTTGACCACTGCAATTTTCTTTGACATATATTCTTGGTTCCTTTACAGTTTCTACAAAGCCAACACCTAATTGGAGTGCTGATGCTACTGACAGAACTAGCAATCTCTCAGATACAGTGAGACKTATTTCAGCTGATCTTCATCCCCTCCAAAGGCTTACTGCTGGAAAACCTAAGCTGGGAAACCTATTGGAAACTTGCTCCTGCAGAACTTTCCTTTCTCGCACACTTGCTGTCTAGAGTCAAACTCCTGCACCCAAACCTGTAGCTAGCATTAATCAACATAATCCTCCACAGRAAAGAAGAAAAGATCTTTTGCTCTAATAGAAAGGCCACAGTCCTAGGAGATAAAACATTGCAAACTGCTGGATGCAACTTAATGATAGATATTTCTGCTGTTGTTTCAAATGGCAATCATTTTTTTTTCACTAGACAGCCCCTGCTATAGGGCCCTTATTCTTAGCTAGACTTAGTAATACCCTTGGGCCTAAATCTAAATGCCAAGTTAAGCATGCCTGAGAAAGGGATGCAAGTTATGAGGCAGAAAAATCCAGGTCTCTAACTTCCATACTGGTAAGGCTTCAAAATCTTACAAGGCCAGCATGTAACAAAGTACATCCTCACTCCCTAGTCAAGTTGGGTTTTTTCCTCCAGGGTGGAAAAAAGCATGTAACATGTGCCTTGTTTCCAGCTCTACTTGTCCTCACAGACAAGTTAATGTGTAGAAAATCAAGGGCTGTCTATAAGCTAGGGACTTGGTATGTTTTGCCTGGTGTTTCATCTCCTGCAATGTAATCCTGTAGTCTGGAGAGCTCTGTGTTGAAGCTATGGGTGCTAAAACTTTAGACTAGCTTTCTYCCTGCAGCAGGTAGAGGTTCAGAGAGCTAGTGCATAGTAATTACCTGTAGCTTAAATGAGCACAGCAGTAGTAGAACGTGGTATATCTTAAGCGCTATAATTTTTGTATTACAGTACTAAATAAAGAAAATATTTGCCTTTTTTGCTGTTACTTTGGTCTTTAGCAAAGTAAAGAAAAATCTGTCTAATGAAACATATACTTGTATTTTGTTTCCTAAACTAGTGATCAGTCACCTATTAAATAATTGTGTGTGGCAAAACTTAGAAAACTAGTCTTAAGAACTTCACTTGTACAGCATCTCCAATGTCTCTGATCAGTTGAGTTTGTGCTATGACCTTCCTCTAAGCAATGATTAAAGTTTTCTGTACCAACCCACCTGACTTGACTTTTTTTAATCACTATCAGTCAAATTTGCTAATACATTCCTCTTCTCTCCCCTGCAACTGAGAAGAACCAGCAATGCAAGGATATGAAGGAACATAACCGCATGCCTAGTTTCTCATCTAGTGCCAATAAAGGAAAGCTGTAACAGGAGTGAAATAAAGAATTAGCCAAAAAATTATGCACTTGCTTTAAGTATTATGTTTAGTAAGTGAGAGTACATTATTTTTGCTTGTCAAGGYTGCAGTCTGTAAACTGAGTACTCTCACCCTGTTAGAAGAAAACTTACCTTCTGAATGTCTTGACTGTCCAGCAGCTATTTATTTTAAACTAT
Organism: Rhea americana; assembly: GCF_003343005.1. Lineage (NCBI taxonomy): Eukaryota > Metazoa > Chordata > Aves > Rheiformes > Rheidae > Rhea > Rhea americana. The sequence goes on from NW_028186488.1 coordinate 497,446, forward strand.
CAAATCCAGTGCTTTAGCTTCCTTTCAGGCAAAGTTTCCTATCTCAATTCAAAAAAGACTTATAGTAAGCAAAAGCTGGAAGTTAGAGGTACCTGCCACCTGTACTCAGGTGATTGTGCAACCAGSCCTATGGTGTTAGCATTTTCATTCTAAAGTCCAATCTCCGGCCTTCCAACAAGTTTGCATGTACAGTCTTTAAAATGCTAAGTCTAGTGAAGCCTCCTTGAGCCTGTTCCTTGCCTTAGGAACACAGTCTAATATAAACCTGTAAGAACTCCACAGCAGATTCCTTATATAAAATACAGGCCTATTCAGCTTCTCAGAGTAATACTTTCCTAAGCTGCTGCTTTGTCCAGTRTGTACAATACCTGCTATAGCCTACCTGTAGGAAACTGCTGGAGTCAAGAGATACTTCCTTCTCTTTTTACATGCTCATCTACAACTTGGAGTTAAGTCGACAGAGCCAGATTTGGCCTGATACTATAAATATTTTCTTCCAGAAGAAGCTAATTCTGATTGATGTGCTTTTAAGTATTTTGAGGGTGACATGGAACAGCAGTGTTTCAAGCAGCACTAGTATCAAAAACTGTCAGTGACACACTGTACCTATGCAAGCTRTATAAAAGCAGTCTGCTTTTTTCAAACAAAGAAACAATCAAACAACAGCATAGAAGAAATTTATTAAGATAGCACTATTTGTACAAGTTACTCATGCTAGAAAAAGCATAAATGATACATGTAAACATTTGTTTACAGAATACTTGTTTTTCCTTGTAAAGGTGCAAATGATCTTTATATGTAAACACAAGAATACCAACCTTTTGGGGAAAAGAGGGGCTTTTAAAAAAGTCTGAATTACCCATTTATTATTGTAGTGTAACTTTTACTATATTCAAGCACATTAAAATGCTGAGTTACATGAATCAAACCATGACGTTAAAGAACTTAAGATGTCAGCACTGCCTTCTTCATCTCAAGAATTTACAGTCCTCTTTCTTTTTAAAAATCAGATTTTGTAAGGTCCAAAGTTACAGAACAACGACCTGTTGCACCTGATGTACTAGGTGGAAGTTTCAGTACAGGCAAACATGTCATAACCTTTGAGTCTAGAGTTGCTCCTTCCTCTCTCCCAGGCCCAGGTGCCTCTGCACTCACTGAAACCTAACAGTTACAGCACCAGTGAGCAGTCCCTCCAAAGCCTCTTTAATGAGCCTCATACCTTTCCCTGCTCTAGAACAAACACTGGCAAAGTGCATAAAAGTCATTAAAAAGGTGGGCACCGTCTTGTCATGATCAGTGTTTTACAACAGGAATTCCAAAGACACAGRCAGAAGGCAGGAGGGCAGCTAAGATGATGCTGGTCTAAGCAGTTTTCAGCAGGAGCCGACTGTGGGTCTGCCATTATAGCAAGAACCTGAGAAGTGAGCATTTATCTAGGCTAGTYGGAATTAACAAACAGTACCTGCATACCAGCTTCAGACAAGAACTGATATCCAGCAGGCAGTGTGAAAAAAGGCTTTTRTAAGTGAGCAATAACTAGTTGTTTCTAGGTTCATATACAGGGGAGGGGAGAGACAAAAGCTGAACTTTTGTACCATACACTGTACAGTAAAAAGGCATCATTTAAAATCCTTTTCACTCTCACCCTCTTTTTGGGCACTTCACTGATTCAGTCGATAGATGAGAGTTCCACTTCTACTTCTTGCCTCCAGCAAGACTGAAAAGATACTCGGGGCACCCATCTTCATAGCTCTCCTGTACTCTAAGAGATCCTAATACATACCACAAGGGTTGGAACCACAATATCTTGCAGGACATAGCCCTGCCCTAACCATCAGCTTGTCAAAACTCAAATCACACATACACATGCACATATACATATATAAAATATATATATATATGCACACATATATATGTATATAAAAAAGCTGGAATTATCATCATCGAGAGTGATACAAAGAAAATACATGATACAAATTAAATGAAAAAATAAATATACTCTGTGCACAGAAAAGCTTCTGTGCAAAGGTGGCACCTTGCAGGTCAAGTACTTTTTGAAGCTCTCTGTAAATAAGGCAAAAGCAATGTTTTCTGTATCACTTTCCTCTTTCACCCACTGCACGCCTGCCATGTCTACTGCTCACAGTAGGAGGGAAATCAGGGAAACCCTCCTCTTGTCAGACTCCCAGTATAGCTTGTAGTCCCTACATCAGCATTGTTTACACTATAACAACTTTTACAGTTTGGTTTATTCAAAAATGTAGACTAATTAGAAAAAATAAGGACATAAGCAACACTTCTACTTTTGTCCAGTGGTTCCCTGGAGTCTGACAACGTGGTCTTCCGTTGGGCGCACTCACAGAAGTCATTTATATAATTTGATAGAAAGAGTCACTGGCAAAGAGTTACATTGGATCTAGACCATTCGTACTAGAGCTGCAAAGAGGTCCAGTGTCAAGAAGTCTCTTCATTTTTTCTAGGAATGAGAACCAAGGGGTTTCCCTCCCTCTTGATGCTTACCATATATGGGATTCGCAGTGTGTCATTTTGATAACACCTACGCCTCCTCCCAGCCGCCGATAGTTCATTCCACCGTACAACCTGCAAAGACAAAGCTCCAGTGGTCACACTGGTTCAGCTCTTTCATGGAGCTACGATGCGAAAAGAGAGAACCAGCCCCTCCTGTAAGCACTGCTAGCCTTCAGTTAAAGTGGATCACAATGACTAAGCAGGTCTTTGTACCAACTTCCAAGGTAAATACATTATATTTGCTCATATCTTTCTCTAGAAAAAGAAGAATTGTTTCTTGTTTTGATGCTCAGCAGTTCTACACTTCTTAAGTAATCACCTACTTCCTGTCTGGTTACATGCAAGATAGAGCGGATCTTTGCTGTTTGTAGCTTACCCTGGGCTACATTTTGGGTAACACAGGAGCAAGGACAGGTTTGCTACTTCTAATTCAATTAATTTCTTTTATATTTCTAATACCCTACATTCAGTTGATCTCACCAAGATGCAGCACATCCCAAGCACCATCTGTTTCTCCAAGATATGTTACTGAAACAGTGCCTGCATTTCATATGGAAATCTGATCCCTGTGGGCTCCAGTATCCCACTCATTTCAGCTGTATATTCCTTTCTTTGCCTCTACAGTCTGCTGGCAAAAACACGAGAGGCAAGTTCTTCAAGTAGCTCTTTCCAATGCAATTTGTTAATCCCAAATTGCATAGCAAGCATTTCTCTGCTGGGCTACACAAAATAAACCCTTCATACAGCAGGAAGTCCAGCAAACAAAAGAAGGAGAAGACCACAATGTTAATCAGTTATATTGAATTCAGTGGGGAAACCACTAGCTAATACCTTGAACAGCTGCCTGAACTTCTGCGAACACTGGCCCATGCAGTAACTCCTAACTCTAAACATCTTATTATAGTTGCCGTACGTAGCTGAAACCACTCAGCTAAGGAATCTGAAGTACACATTACTATCTACTCAACTGGCTTTCTATGCATTAGTTTTCTATGAATTTCAAAAGTCATTGTTCACAAATCAGCAAATAGGGGCAGGTTCCTACACTGTTTATGACAGAGTATCTCAGCAGCAAAGGGTTAGTTTTCTAGTATTACTAAACTTGAAGGAATGAAGACATTAATCTCTTTCTAATCCCCACACCTGACAGATTACTAAAAGAATATAAATAGGAGCCTGAAACTTTGCACTGATTAGATTTGTGAATAAATATACAGGCAATTGCGTTCAAGTGCAGTTGTGCCTGGAAAAGAAATAGGAAAAATAACCTTCCTGTTCAATAAATATTTTCCAGTTAGGAATTTCATATCTTCTCAGTTTATATATTAAATTCTTCCCATGGCTATTTTGCAGAAATAAGGGTGAAGAACACCATAGGCTCAAACTGTTCTGTTTCAGCTTCTCCAGCAAGATTTGGAAATCAGAGCCTCAGCTTGAAAGTCAAAAATGAGTAGGCTGAATTCTACACCATGACTGTGAGCTCCTTCTGCTAAGGGCGAGCTTATTTTTATTGGGAAGCAAGAGCAGACTCGGTCCAAAATAAAGAGAAAGGACAGATCTGTTTCAGCATAGCCCAATTTTTAAGTTCAAGAGCTGCACTTAGAAACAAACTAGATTTTAGTATTGTTCTCTGCTTGTTAGCCAGCAAACCTGCCAAGTCATTTATTTTCTCTAGGTCTCAGTAACCTACCTATGCAGCATTTTCCTACCTGCAAAAGGTGGGGGGAGAGAGAACTGAAGTTACCCATTTCCCAATTTTTCAGAACGTGATTGTCTTTCATACCCTTTCACGTAAGCCAACAAGCCACAGCATGACTGTTATTCTGGCTACTGCACCCAAGCTCCTCATGATGACACGTCACATCTCTAATTTGTCTGGAATGTCTCCAGCTGCTGGCTGGACTGAGGCAGCTACAGCTAGAAGCCGCTATTTGACTATTTCACAAGCTTAAGGTTACCTCCATGTGTTAGCATCTGGATCAAACACCTCAATAGTCTTCAAGTATGTCGTGCCATCAAAACCCCCCACTGCCATTAGCTGGCCATTCACCACTGCAAGGCCAACCTGGAAAACAACCACCACAGATAATACTCATTTAGCTGGGATGCTTTAGCACATATCCTGGAAACAAGAGTTAAAATGGAAACATTAATAGAAAGGTATTCCATAACCAAGTTTGGAGAAAGACACAGCCTGCAGGAGAGGTTTTGGATGAAGAAAGAGGATAAACAAAGTAGYCTATAATGTATTTAACTAGAACATACTGGCACAGGATGCCACATAATTCAAATGCTGGATTTAAAATAACAACAAATTAAAAGTTAGTTATAGATCACAGAATAGAGACTCTTCTACAGAAAAAGCAGAGGACTCTTTATTACCAGCTAAAAGAACCAGAATTGCTTGAATACATATAGATACATCAGAGCCTAAATCTTTATCAGTCAAGGCTTATCACACCCCGTATGGAATTTCTTGACAAAATATGGCGCGTGCGCACACACACACACACACCATTGTATCTACCAGCCTGCAGCCTGGAACATTCATTTAAACTGAAGAACCACCAAATTTAAGCCCCTGGCCTGCTCCTCTGGGGCTGGAACATGAACCATCTACAAGCACCCTGGACTCCAGCCTTGCTTTCCATTATGTCTTTCCACAGAGGCACAGAATTACTGAAACCTCAAGCTGTTCTGTGGTCTAGGAAGATCGCTTCCAGTGAAAATATCCTGACACAGCACAGAAAATAAGGCAAGAACACTACATAAAAGGGTCTTAGTTTTGGGTTTGAAGAAGTTAGAGAACTCAGGAGGCCTGCAGAAAAAGATGCATCTATTTAGCAAATTCTACAAAACGTAAATAAAGAAGCTCAGAAAAAGTCAACACTTGATCAGCAACTACGAAGGAGCATGTTGGACCGCATATTGCATACTTTGAGCAGGAAAATAAGTATATATGTTCCCTGCCCTCCAAAACAGTACTTGCTCAAGTTATGATTCATACTTGTCTCAGACACTGAAATACTAACAGACAGAATTAATCCATCTACTCTAAATCCACTATCCAATGATAAATATTCATAACATTTGCATCTGCCCAAATACTATGACTACTTAAAACATTATGTTAATCTTTCGTTCACATGTCGGCAGAAAGCAGGAGGATTAGCAGTTGATAAAGACATACTGTCATTCCCCATACCCACATGACACTGCGGAGAGAAGCAACATTCTAGGTAAAAGCCTGKAAACTCTGTTCCCACGCACATCTCACAAGGCAATGAAAAAGATTCAACTAAAAGTTTGTATCTAAAACGATTGCCCAGTTTCTGAACTCTTTCTTCTCTGCAAGCAACTTCGTTCACCTTCCAAGTCATCCAAAGTGCATTACAGGATAAGACCCAGCTGCTAAATTTAACATCATTCTCTAAGAGTTTCCCCACACTAAGTACAGCTACTTCACCAAGTGAAAAACAAAAGAATTCCTCCATTTCAGGCCTAAGTAGCTGACTCAGCACAAGGGACCAAAATTATTATTAAAAAAAGACTCTCAAAAACGACTGAATTACTGGATATTTAATACATCCTCTGACATACCAAACAGCTGACTCTCCATGGTACGACACTGCTACCATTTCATCCTCTAGTTTTGCTGAAGAGTTTTGTCTTTTGTATAAATATTTCCCTCTGCGGGAGGGGTGGGTAAAGGTAGAGAGAAAGAAAGAGAGAAATCTCACAAGATGAGTCTACCCAGTGCTTTCACCATATGGTTAGGCATAGCACAAGCAGGCAAATCAAGTCAAACTCACTCCACTCCGGCGGGATGTCATGGCCACAACAGGAGACCACTGGTTTGTTCGAGGGTTGTATCTCTCTGCACTGCTGAGCTCTGTTGTATCATCTCTGCCTCCCACAGCATAGATCATGTCTTGGTATACTGCACAGCCCAGGTGCTTCCTCCTCGTCCCCATGGGTGCAATTGTATGCCAGCGGTTCTCCTGAGGATTGTACCGTTCCACTGCAGAGAAAATGACACATCTTTGGACAACAGGGTTGGTGGAGAGTGGGAGTTAACACTTTTGACCTTGCATCCAAAGTATTGCTCAACCTATAATACACTGCAATTCCCACACACTAAAAATATGATGCACTGGTTTGTAATCATCCACTCTAATGCTCTCCTCCTATAAAAGGCTGGCTGTTCTGTCTCCAATCCCTGGAATGCTACATAGTCAAATCTCATAACACATCATCACTTAAGAATGAGCTGGCCAAAGCTACAAACTGATCTGAATTTTCATCTTGCAGTAGTGTGACCTACGGCATCCTTCTTCCTACAGCAATAAAGGGCTATTTGCAGGATAAAGATGCACTTGCAACTGCTCAGCAAACGAGGAAAGTACTGGCTTCAGGACACACTGCCAGATGCAGCTTCTTTAAGAAGAGGGAAAAAAGGGGGAGAGGGGAGGGAAAAAAGAGGGGGAAAAAAAGAAAAAAAAAAAGAACATACATATACAACCAGGTAATAAGGACTTTGAAACCTAGAGAGTAAGTTACTGTATACCAAAATTATGTTCTAAGGAAGGAAACCAGCAAGCTGATCACCAAAATATTCAACTGCCATCCAGGTCATCATGGACAGAAAGAAAAAAAGAAAAAAGAAAAAAAAACACAAGACCATGACAACTACAACCACAATAAGGGACAGCAAAAGATATACCAGTATTGAGAGGAGAAGTGCCATCAGAGCCTCCTACTGCATAGAGGAAGCCCCCTAACACGGCCACTGCCACTCCCAGACGCCTGGTGCTCATGGAAGCCACTCGAGTCCACTTGTTTTCTTTCGGATCGTACCTGGCAAAAAAAACAAACACTCAATAAAGCACAGATATCTTCACGAAGGGGCAGGCAGACTGCCCGTATTTGTCTCCGAACAAAAATCCCCACGAAGTCTGTACAGCATTTATCTCCTTCTCTACATCTCACTGGCACCTTACCCAGAGACTCTCTTCTCCCTGTGCCCCATTACTTCTTTTTTTAAGATACCTTTCCACAATGTTGAGACATGAGACACCATCTTGGCCACCCACAGCATAGAGATAGCCCCCAAGAACTGCAACTCCAACGCTGGTCCTGCAGGTGCTGGTTGGGGCCACATCACTGCTCCACTGATTGGTCTTTGGATCATATCTAGAAAAACACAAACAGCACAAGTTGCTTGTCTCAGGATGTTTCAAATTCTCCCATGCTTGGAAACTACTGGGCAAGAAACTACTTGAACTGCAACTCAGCTATTTATAAGGAAGTTGGATGAAAGCCTTCAGGTGATACAATGCATCCAATGTATGTTCAGGGATGTTCAAAGTGCAGTTTGAGATTATTCAAATTGAAGGTCAAAGCCACAGGTTCACAAGAGTGCAGGTTACCAGGGCCTGGCTGACACGTGGTAAGTTGCCTCTGTGCAAACAGCAGCACCAAGAGCTATTCTGCTGCATGTTCTCTGCAGCCCATATAAGAATTCAGACAGCTCTAGACAAAGACGAGGGAACCGTATTGGCTCGGGAACCCAAAGACTGGGAATTACGACCTGTGGTAGAAAAGAGTGCAAGATACAGGAGATGTAAGGCTGGGGTCCTAATCTGGGAAGCTGAGAGTATGTAAGAAGACACATGGAAAGAATGGGAGGCTCAGGAAGGAAGGAGTTAAATTATACAGCTGTTGGATTTGTCAGAGGACCAAGGTTTAGAGCGCTAAGAGTGCTCGATTCATGTGGCTCAAAAGCATGGGGACTGTGAATACATAGCTCCCAGAACCAGGAAGTTTAACAAAGCTTGCTCAACTTGCGTCTTTCAGAAGTCTAAATCTGACCTATTTTCCRCCTTCTGTAAAGTACTTACAAGGTTCCTTAATTCTCTAGTCACTATTCCACAACAAAATGCCTGTAGGCTTTCCCTCAATATTAAGCAATACATGCCATAACCTCACCTTCCTCAGCAATGCTAAGAACAAACCAGCAATTTCAAAAGAAGGTTAACCAAGACCATCACTCCTCCCATTACCTTGGAATGAGACCTACCTCTTACATATTCCTTCCTTATACCAAAAGACTGTCTTGGCTCATAAAGCTGAGGATAACATGACACAAGCTGTTATGCCTGAAGTCCTAGTTTAGCAGTACAGCAATACAATATTGAAGAGGTAGGCAAGGGAGGAGGAAATGTAGATAGCATTAATATAAATTCCAGGTTTTCAGCAAAACATCATCACAGCTAGCAAAATGAATCCATTTTTAAGAGGTTATACCAAGTTTAAATACTCAAAGTTAACACTCAGAGCATCAGYCCTATGGAGACCTACCTTTCTACACTGTTAAGGTAAGAGGAACCATCATGGCCTCCCACAGCATAGAGGAGGTCGTCTAGAACACTGACTCCAACACCACAGCGTCTTTTGCTCATGGAAGCCACCATCCGCCACTCATTGGTTTGAGGATCATAGCGCTCCACACTGGAAATCGCATCCCCGCTACACCAGCCCCCCACTGCAGGAACCAAACACAAGAAACAGTGTCATGATAGTGCATCACATTCACGTAATGTGGGTGTGCCTTCTTTAAAWAATTCCTCTGGACTTTGTCAGTCTTAACCCAAGAGGCCCACCTCTCAAGAGTCACTGATCCTGAGGACCATCATTAGAATGATTTTCAAAAAGACTAAAATCAATTTGGAAGTACTAGTCTATAAAAAGTGCTGTGGCCCTCATAGCACCAAAGAGATCACATAAATAAGTGCAAGTTAACTCAAACCACCAAATATTAATGCACATACCACTTCAGAAATAAGTTGTAAAATCTGGTCTTACAGGAGTCCTATAACCATAAAGCCCATTGACTTAACTCTCTTGACCTAAGCCAGCAAGAGCTATACACACCTGCAAAGAGCACTTCTCCACAGCGGATGGGTTTGCGTGGTCTAGTTCTTGGTCCCTGCATCAGTGGCCGCTCTTGGGGCAAGAGCAGATAATTTTTAGCTTCATCCACTAGGTCCCTGTGCAAGACAAGAAAATATTAATTCCAAATGTTCACACAATAGTGGCCTCAAGAGAGCTTACAAATCAAAACTGAAGTAAAAGCAGCTRGCACTAGTCAGGCACTTCAGTTATTCACAAACCACATAAGTGCACGAATAGCTCTAGTCGAAACATACACTGTCATCCAAGAATTCATCAGTTGTTTGCAGTGGCATAGCGGTAGACCAGTATCAATATCTGGCCAACAATAGATATTACTAGCAATAAGGGTTGATAAAATGACTGATGAGAGATTTGTCAGGCTTACAATGCAGAAAAGAAAAAGGCAGACTGCCTCAAATTAAAACTTAACAGATAATGGTTTTGCCTAGGAATAAAAAAGGAATTGAAAAGCACACAAATACATAATACACACACATGACCAATAGATGGAGATAGTACCCTTCTGATGAATATTTTCTCCATCAGCTCTGGCCAGCTCACACTGTCCATCCATTCATGACTTGTCACCTGGACTAATGCTAATATTCCAAAGCCTTGAATAAAACAAAAAAGAAAAGAGTCCTCCTTCCTTCTACAAATGTGGAAATCCTCCAATGTGAACTCTCATTCAGAAAGAACAGCTCAGTCTATCCACTGAACGATTTTACAGTAAGCACAACAAAATTGAGTGCTTTATAGATAACAGAACTGTGCAGAACCAGAAAGGTAAGACGTACACCGTGTAATTACAGCTTTTCTGCACTAGCATTGTGGGAAATAGCAGACTCCAGTCCCAAAGTGCTGTTTCACTTATCAAAGGCAAGATGTTTCCAATACAGAAACATTACTTTAAGCCATGACAAGATCATGAATGCCATGCAGGTAGTGAGGTGTACTGAACGGCCATGACCACAGAAACAAAAAAAGGTGAAATGGGAAACAATCCACTAAAGGATATTTTACTGAAAGTCAAACTGTATACTCAAAGTTTGCTATTTCACTGAAAACTTGAAAGAGTAACAACAACAAAAAAACCTTCCTCTAGGGCATATTATTATGCAAATAAAAAACTTTCTTGCATCTCTTCTCCCAACTGCAAATCAACATAATTTTAGAGAATAGAGACAAAAAGGCACCCACATACAATGAAATCCCATTCTGTAAATCAGTGAGGAGATTTACCGGCATTCTTCATCGCTTTTAATAAGTGGATCAGAACCCACTGTACCCACAAGGAATTTGGGACTCAGCAGTGGCAGACGGACATGCTGCAAGACCTACAACACACACACACAAAAAAAAGCATCACTGTAGATAAAACATATACCTCCTCAGATATACAGAGAAGCCAAAGAAATAAATTAATACTGGCTATTTAGTTATTAGCTAGTAAGATTTGATAAACAGCAATTCTTCTGGGAAACAAACAGCATGATCATTTATATATCCGAACTGCCATTCTAGTTGTCTAGTACATCAATTCAGACAGCAACAGCCTATCAGTCGTTTAAATGGGACAATTTGCTGAAAACAAGTTACCAACTGAAAACCTTTACAAAACTGTAGGTGCCAATACATCTGTAACACTAGCTTAGTTAGAAGTTTTATCACCAATTAAGAGGTGTTCATCCCTCCTAAAGGTAAGTTGCACTGTATAGTAAATAAATGATAACAAATGACACCTCTTTCACAAAGGCTTAGGCTTTAAAGACATAACCAGCTATACACAGAGAGGCCCACAAAAGACAGAGCTGTATGAGYACTAATAAGCTAGCTTGAGGAAAACAATTCCTTTTTAACAATTTTCAAAAGCTTTCCATTAAATAAAGTTGTGCTTCACATCTATTTCCAAGGCAGAAAAAACTAAGGCAGCCAGTCTCTCACCTCTTTTGATCAGAAAGCCTGAGACTTCAGAAGCTTTTTTGGCTGACAGCTTTGTCAGAATGGATACATCTTTCTGAAATGCTTTGGCTTTAGACAAAACATCATATTTCAACAAAAGCATTCTGACAGCTCCAGTATAAGATCATAAGCACTGAGGCATAAATCAACCAGCAGAGGTTAAAAATATACCTCCAATGAAGACAAGCTTCTTCTCAATTCCACTATGTTTTTTGTACAGTACCCTAAGCAACCCAGGCAGGTTTGTCYGGATTGACTGCTGAAACGATCTTATTTGGCAAGTCCTACCTGGAAACAATTCAATAAAGCCCCTACTGAAGTATCTGGCCGCTGCTACTTTCAGCCTAGATGAAGGGGAAAATGCAAACCTTCCAATCCATACAGAAATCAGAGAGAATTAGTGTCGCATCAAATGCATTCCAAACTGTGACACTGCCGTGGTGCCATGATTTCAGCCCTCATTAGTCCACCCCTGGATAAAGCAGTCTCACATGTTACTATGCTCAAGATTACCTGTGGCAGCTGGGGTCTTCTCTCCTGAATGCTGTATTTCACCCAGGCCATCACTGCATTGAAAACCTGCTCTTCACTGCGAACGTTTAACTCGTCACTGGATATAATGTCTATGAGTTGATTGGCAGGCAGCAGCATGAACTCCTCGCTCTCCATTACCTGTTTAAACAGAAAGGAAGAAAGAAAACCATCAGGTCAAAGCACCAGAACCATATGCCACTCCTATACTTCAATGCAAGGCTAAAGGAGAGGAAGTTCACTTGAGTTAGAGCCCAAACGATGGATCCAGCAAAGTACCAAATACCTTTTGCTATTATTGACATCAACCTGGTGAAGAGTTCTCTACACAGAGCAGAATGCAGTCCCCAACAAAGCAGAAGACACCTTTATACGGTRATGCAAGTGAAAGGGAATTCTACATAAAAGTTCTGTAGATTGCTGTTGAAGGGTTAARCCATAGACTGCACTGATCAGGTTTCAAAATTTAGGAAAAATAAAGCCCTTATTTAAAACCAGCCTCCTCATTTGCCATGTGTAATACATAAAGCAGAAAAAAAAATGTTAGGCAGCTGGTAAATATTTGACAGAAAAGCAGTATCAGAATAAAGGTTTTATTCACAATGAATCCAAAACACAGCACAAAAAGAACAGTCTCAGAAACAAGTTACCAGAGGCATGGTAGAGAACATGGAAAAATCTTCCTGAATGCTTATTTGCAGCAAAACAGCAAATATTTCAGGACAAGGAGATGGACTCATTTGATCCTCTCTCTCTCTCATTTGCTATAAATATATACAGAGAGTATGCGCGAGTCCAAATGCACTTAAGAGGGAATCAGAGCCTCCTAAGGCCCCAAGGACTGATCTCTTGTGAAATTCAAGCCACTGACAATCTGCAAACATGTTAATTCCTTCAGTACCCAAGATAGCGACCAAGTTCCTCAGGAGATCTGAGCTGCCACTAGAGGACCCTGCGCTCATACTGCACTCCACAAAGCACACGCGAGTCAGTCTGCAGCCTGGAGACCGCTTTGAGCAGCCACAGAGCTACAACACAGCCCCGTCTCACGCCCGCATATCAGGCGAAAGCGAAGGATGCAAGAATCCAAGAGGGCTGCACAAGCGATTTGACTGCCGATTGCCAGCTCAACCTCCTCGCAAGCATTCCCAGTCTGTAGCCTGGAATCTYGGATAGGTTCAGTGACAGAAAAAAACTGAATATTAGCCTTTTCCTTAATTTGCAACTACATTACAATTCTATGACCTATTTTAGGCCATGCAGCATAAACAAAAGAAATCCATTCTCTTTAATACTATCACCTCAACAGCAATCAGCTGCGGGGTTCTTTTAACTACTTAAAGAACCGATTCAAGAACACTGAATGAATATGCAAAAAACAGCCAAGCTGCTGACAACAGCAAGTATTGCTTAAAAAA
>NW_028186488.1:510864-523622 GCF_003343005.1 Rhea americana
GGGCAAGAGACAACAAGGTCAGTTAGCAGACTTTGTTCTGGAATCCTATGGGCTTTCAGGGAGCAGCAAGAGTCACAATAAAGTTAGCTCACACACTTCTTCAGTCTTAGAGCAAAAACTGGGCTGGCCACAAAGATCCACGTCAGCATTTTTTGCATAGTCTCCCTCTATTTTATATAGGTAGCTTGTGTCTAAATCTTACCTTGCCAGTTTGTAAAAGCAGCCTCAGATTCTGAAAGTAGAGGCTCAGGACGTAATATTTATGAGCTAAGGATGGTCATCCAAACTCTTCCTTCTGTCCTCATAAAATACTGTCATACCTCATGGAACTCAAAATACTGYTAACACTWCTGCCACCCCAGTCATTGCTGCTAYGCAACTTGTTAGCTGACAAAGTAAAATAAATAATTATTTAAAATGTTCCATCTTATTTTTGACTTAATTATCAGGACACTAAAAATTATCTGACTAATATTCATGGTCTGACTATTTGCTTGCTAGAAGCTTAGAGCACTAAAAATCAGATCAGCTTCATCTTTTCTTTCATACTGAACAAAATCAGAAAAAAAATGCAGTATTATGTTCATTACTGCATTTACATACAAATAGAATAAATGTCAGAATACAATATGGACTGCAATTTCTGTCTATCGAAACAAAGTGCAAGTTGTTCATCTCTATGTATATTTTTTCCCTTCATACAGATGTCAGAGATCGAACAAAAAAATATGAAGGCTGTTTTTGTACAGCAGAGCTGTTAACAGAACCATTTCACATTCTGTGCACCAGATTCACCAGGGATTTTAGGCAACAAAGTAAATTGAGGGGAATGGAAAACTTGGAGAAATATTTTACCAAGAAGTTAATGATGTAATGCAGCAACAGACATAAAAATTAATAGAAGTAGAGGTTAGCATAGCAGAGGATATGAAGCAATTCAGACTGCATTCAAAGTAACTGCATGAATTGACTTGACGCCTAGAGCTTAATTTTTTATACTGCCATCCAGGAGATTCCCATCTCATATTCCTTTTCCTTCTGGCCAGCTTGGAGGAAGCATGCCCATACTGCCTCTGCAGAGGAGGGAACATTTTGTATCAGTTTTCAGCCTCCACACCGGGGAGGATTAAGTAGTCAAGTCACTGGCTTCCATAAGGGATCGCCAGTCCGCTCTCCAAAGGAAAAATTCAGTGGCAGCAAAGACGGAGATCCCAACCTGCTGCACCCTTAGCGTTGYCTGCAGAGACACAGGGGAAGGCAAAATAGACATCATTAGGGGTGAAGAGCAGCTAAACTCTTGGGACACTGAAGGGGACAGCTAAATACCACCTGCACAAGCCAAATACTTAGTGCTCCAATCTAAACAATTGCTTTCTGGAGGCCGTGATTTAGTTAAGTAAATCATAGTCTACAGCACCTCTGAGGGGACCAGTATTTTCTAGAGACCTAAACTTTTGACTGCATGTGCTTAMACAAGGATAAGGAAGACAGGAAGCTGCCTCTGAGGGACTGCAAAAGAAAAGAATCCCATAGCAAGCAGCTCTTAACAGTGCCAGATTCCAGCTGCATGTATTAATGCTAAAAACATTTAAATACAAAATTATTGTGCTGTAAAAAAGTTATTTAGAGGCTTGTAAGTATGCCCTACTCATGTAATAATGAGAAGAACATAGCTCTACCCATTAAAACCACCAAGCACTGAAAATAAATGACCATCTGGTTACCATCCTGCTCCCAGAAAAAACTGCAGAAGAAAAAAAAATGCAGAGCAAGCACAGAGCACATGAAACGGCCAGCTAAAATGTAAGGCTTGAATGTAGGGCTTTGGGGAAATCACCAAGCTCTACAAAAAACAAGCTCTCGCCTTAAATAGTGAAGTAATTTTTCTAGTCTTTATGATTAGGAAAGCCATATTTACTGCAAATTTAAAAGTATGCTGATGTCATGTGTCTACAATTAGATATCACATWTTGTCTCCAATGCATCCAACAGTCAACTTCAATTGTGTTTGCTCTTGCTCATGATTTTATTAGGTACTACCTGACCAAAATTAATATAATTCCAGTCCGTTTCCCGAAGAAAAAAAAAAAGAAAGTGTGCAAGCTGCAATCAATTACAGCATTTACATGCTGCCACTTCTTTGAGGAAATTAAATTAGCATTAGAAGTTGATTCTGGAGTTATTCCCTTTGGAAAGGGCCTGTAAGCAGGTAGGAAGAGATTTCTCTACAGCAGCCTACCTGTTCCAAGGGATAGAAAAGTTCAGAGTCTAAGGAATGTAAGAGACGCATCTCTCTATCAGGGGAACAGATCTTCATACTTAGAGCGCTCCTTCTAGAAAGCAGTTGTTTCCAAAACATACGTATGTTCTTGTCCTTTCAACCAGGGCTCAGGAACGACACCATTTTAAGATGGTGGGTCTCTTTTCTGAAGCTTGGTGTAATGTGTAAGTAAAAAAYGCTCTTCCGAGTATCGTTCACAGAATCCCACATTATTATGCTGATTCTTCCTTGAGTTTGTAGCTGGTGACATTCTTCCCCCCAAAAAAATCTTCAAGGAAGAATTGGGAAAGTGAAAAAGACTTGGGTGACCTATGAAACTACACATTTGAATTACTTTCAAACAACTTCTGCTGAATAATAAATGCAAAAGCCTGATTCTGCTTCAGAAAAGRGAGTTGAAAACTCCACTAAGGCTGCTGTAGTCTCCTCCATACACCTCCATTCCCAACCCCTAAACACAATACCAATTTTTTTTATAGTACCTTTTTAACCATCTTCTTCCCTCCAATTACATAGAATCMTGAATGAAGACTGAAGTGTCACACCATTGTGCAACCATGCCACATACAACACCAAACACAAGCTAGTGCCYGTGGTCCTGCTTTCCACATAGCATTCACAGTAGAACTCTTTAACAGAAGAAATGCTACAGATCACATACACAATACCAGTGCAACATAATCAAGCACCTCTTCTCTCTCTTCCCCAACTAACAGTTAGCACCCCTCAGTATTAGGACATGTAGGAGAGGGAAAGGCAGGATTTGGAAAGAAACACAAAACAAGAGTTGGCCAAGGCTCTCACAGGGMACATTCATAAGCCTTTTTTCCACCATGATTCCAGTACACTAGCATCTTACCTCCTGAAAGTTATGCTGCGTGAACTTGTCAGCAATCCTCAGCAGTTCTCGGCACGAGTGAGTGTCAGCAAAAGCTCGGATGCCCAAGCAATTGGAAGGGTCCAGTTGTCTTTTAAGGAACTCACAGCAGGCCTCCTGGATCTCAGCCAGCTGGAGAAGGCAAGCAGCTGGCAACAAGGTCTGGACATTTCCCTCTTCTACGGTGATCTGAGAGGTGTACGCAAAGTCAATCAGCAGTTCCATGGCCCTTTCGTCGATGTCTCTGATCACTACTTCTGTTTGCCGACTCTCTGCCAGCTCCCCAGTGAACATGGCTCGAAAGTAAGGACTGCAGGCTGACAGAATCACCCGGTGGGCGTAGATCTTCTTAGCACCAACTACTAGCACCACATCGCACAACTCTCGGTGCTTCCGCAGAAGATTGATGACTTCCAAAGTTTGTCGAGGGTGCTTGTCAGAGATGTAGGGCATGCGAGCAGGCTGCGGCACCCCTTCTGGCAGTTTGTTAGGATCTCCAAGTGTGCAACGGCTCGTCACGTCCATTCCGGTCTCTCCTGGTCGAGTACTAGTACACCTGCAACAAAGCAAGCCACGAGACAGGACCATCATCAACTCATTTATCACTAGATGTCAGACACAGCTCTATGGCTCACACCAGTTATGAACACAGGGACAGCAGTGACTCCAGTCCAAGCTAGAATGTGGAAATAAACACATGTGATCACATGAAAAAAGAATCTGTCTCAAATCAAAGTGTCCTTAGAAATAAACAAATGCCTATTTGAAACAGGCTTATATTTATAATCTATTTTTATATGCTTTCTGTGACACACTGCTGTAATATTCCAAGTACACATACACGTTTATTAACTGAACCTCATTATAGCCCTGTGAGGTAGAGAAACATTATCCTCATTTCATAGATAGTGACTCAAAGCAGAGATGATGAACTGACTTGCCCAGTGTCATGTGTTTTCTTTGACAGAGCCAGAGATGGATTTCCACTGTAAATAATTCCAGTTATACGCTTTAACCAAATTCCTCTGTTCTTCCACTTACCTTTTTGATAGGGCCACTTATCACAGTGATATCTGAACACAGCAAACTGCCATGCAGACTTCAGTAACTTAAAGTGCCCTGCAGCCTACCACAAATATCTTTCAGGTTCACGGATCATCCATTTAATCATTACCTCTTCAGTTATTTTATGGACACTTCTGACACAATCCACCTTCCCCAACACGTTTCAAAAGAAGTTTAATGTTTCCCAAGAATGACAGAGAAAGAATTACAGAATGCACTCAGGATTATTAGACCAACCAAGGAAAAAGTCAAAACAATGAAAGTATTTCCAACCGCCAGTCTACCACCAAAGGAAGAAAAAGTCAAGATGGTAATGTCAGAAATTAGGATTTGGGGATATGTAAACTAAGTTTCCAACACAGAGTAGAGAAGAAGTACTGCACTCCCAGCCCTGCCACAGCTTAAGTGCAAATCCTCCTCCGCACAGCAGCAGCACCACACTAACATAAYAACGAGAGATCTCACTTCACACTCTGTATGCTTCTAACGTGAGAGGACGAGAGGGAACGCACTATTGCTCCAAGTCCTTCTGCAGCAATATGGCATTCTCATCACCCCAACAACACAGGGACAAACCAAGATGCCACAGCTCAGACCTCACTTTGCAAAGACACCTGCCTACATCTCGGGCTTCACTGTCACGTTATGACTGAGCTCAGTACTAAATAAAAAGAATCAAACCTACTTCTATTTTCAGCAATCACACTGAGTTTGTAGGTATCAACACACACTTAATTGAGAAGTCATTTTGGATGGTTGGAGAATATTTGAATTTTTGGCACATATCATTAAAAAGCATAATTCGGCACAATTATTAAAAAGATGCATGAGCACTAGTGAGATTTCAATTACTATGAAAATAATGAAAAAATAGGGAACTTTTGCCACTTCCCTCTCCAAAAGAAAACTATCATTTAGGGCAATTAAAGTACACAGAGCAAAGTAGCAGAATACTGATGGTAATTAATTACCCATTGAATGCACTGGCCTTTGGAGACACCCTGAAAGACCCAATACATCTTACCCCTTTCCAACTTTTTTWATGCACTGGTATTGGTGAGCTGACACTACCTCATTTTGCCCATATTAAGAGTTAAAACAAAATCCAACTTCACTTTGCCATTGCTCAATACACTTTGCAGCRGGCTTGAAGGAAAGTATTAAAAAATAACTCACATTCTTTCCTCTCATTATTATGTCAAATGTACCTCCTAACCACAGGGAAACCAGTCTCTTTGCTGCAGTTCAAATTATTCACTTGCATCTTAGACTGTTTCCCCATTCCCCCCACACCCTGTCCTTGATCATCAAATTCAACTGTTTCAGACCATTAACTTTTCCTCATATCTTGGCTACACAAATCCAGCTGGGTCTCCCCTCTGCGTTTTCCTGCTTGCTCCTGTTCAACCTCTGTACCTTAAATACCTTGTTTTTTTAATCCCTGCTCTATCCTTTTTATATCGGTCACTGTTCTCCTTTTCTGACACCTCTGACAAATTCTTTTGCTGTCACACTGCCTCTCACGCTCCTCTCCTATGCCCACTTTTCCTTCACAACCCAAATCCACCTTGTGAGGCTTTAGCACATTCAGAGATGTGCTAAATTCTCCACAAACAACGGGGTTAAACTCTCCTCACAGTAGTGCATACAAACTAAGTTCARTGATACCCTGACAAAAACCCAAGAAATCTTGGCTAAAGGTTAATTTACCTGCCTAACTGGTTTTCTTTCATATTCCTTAGCATCTTAGGCCAGAGGGTAATTTAATCCCTCTACCAAGAGATGGGGAAAAGTACTCAAAATGTGGCGACAAAATCTCCTTGTACAAAGTCTAGTTCTTGCTAAGCAAGCCAAATAGCTCAAAATCCCCAAAGCACAGTAAAATCTATGTCAAGCCCCTAAGAAAAAAAACATAACCATGAGTAGGACGTATGCTACTATAATGCTGTCTTGACCAGGCCTTCTGTTAAAGCATCTTCTAAGCAGGGAACAGACATTCTTCAAACAAACAAACAAAAAAAAGCATTTCACGCAATTACAGCTCACAAAGGAGGGTCCACAAGACCTCTTTTTAGAAAGCAGGATCCCTAAAGACATAGGGGGTCTTTTATGTTTGAGAAAAGCCTACTAAAAACAGCCCTAAAGCAGTTCAAGAGCCCTTTGGAGTGCTACAGAGTCTACCTGTAAAACAGGCTGGGTTAAGACTATTCTCCCACAAGTAAGATGGTGTACCTTGTCAATCCCACCACYCGGAAGTCTTGGTTGACATTGAGAGCTAAGTGGTAGACTGTCTTTAGGACACGTGATTACTTGGCTGGATTTGGGTAGTAGAAATCCTAATCCTTTCCTAGCTAGGACAAAACAGAATTTTCTCCCCAAATTAGAGTCCATTGAACGTATGTTTAAATTAGCTAACTGAAAAGGAGTCTCATTATTAAGAGCCATACACATTCCTGCATTGATCCCATCATCATTCATCTGAATGCCTACATTGACACCTGTTTTCTGCTAAACTACGTTAAAGCTTACTTGTACTCTCACACTAAAACATAAAACAACAACAACAAAAAAAGCTGGTATCCTTCCTCAAGAAAAGGAAGTGCCGGTTAATGATTAAAGAAAATTGAACAGATGGGAAAAAATAATAATCAAATTAGCATTCCTGATTCACCCATAACTTACCTCTGGGTAATGCAGAAGCTACCGATCAATGGGCTTGGGAATTTCCATACTGGATCAAACCAGATGCTGATGTTAGGCACTGTGGTTGTTGCTATAGAGAGGTACAGAAGTGCAAATTGAGAGGACACTGTCTGATGGCATGCATCTCCATGAGGCTAATAATCTAACTGCATTGTGTGTGCATTATGCATATATATGCATAGAGAATGAAACGATGACTCAGTAGCTTAGAGGTGTGAAAGACAGAAGGCAGCACTTGATTCTCACATGCTAGGCTAGCTGCCTTCCCCCCTACACACACAAAGCTAAGAGCTGCTCCTGAATACTCAGGGTGATTAGAAAGAGAGTTGAGGATCAGAGAGGAAATGTGTATGCAAGGATAAAAGATTCGCACTCAGCTATGCAGATATTCTGGGATTAGCTTCCATCAAAATGCAGGGCTGGGGAAATCTGCAGATACAATGGGATTAAGAAACAGCTGACAAAGGATCAGTTTTTGTAGCACACTGCTGAAAAGTACAAACGGGAACAGAGGCAGCCTGCAACACTAAGTCAGCTAAATAAATAGGCTGCTCTGCCTCCATTTTATTCAGCYATGCCAGTTCCCAGAACTTTATTCATTAAGACATCCATCCTTGTAGCACAGAACAGCTTCTTCAAAAGTTTAAAACAGAAAACAAAAAAAGACTAGATATCAAAGAGAAATGCTCCTGCATACTGTCTTACAGTTCCTTAACTTTCAGGTCAGAGATACCAGTATTTTTTCAGTTTATGTATGTTTTAGTGTGAGAGTACAAGTAAGTTTACACAGTTTAGCAAAAAACATTAGGCTGACCCAAGGCCTGTGATAAGAACAAGTCACAGGCTGAAAACAAAATCATACATTGCTGTAGTGGATTCCAGTAGCAATGGAATTTAGCAGCAAATAAAGATAATGATTAAAACTGCTAGTGATTCCTGTCAATGCCTAGCTTGGAATTTAATGCATACACCAAGAAAGCATTTTCTAAACTCCTCACAGTGCCAACTACTCAGCCAAAGGTGATACCTCAAGCCACAAAAGCGACCACCAAAATACTACCAATTGAGGTACAATACATCACCTATTAARTGGAAATGCTCAGGTGTGGCAATCCAAACTCAAGAAATCAGTCAGCTAAAGTTCTAATCATTAGTAAAAAATACCACATATTTCTTTTCCTACCTAAACAGCAAGGTTAGATGCAACATCTCAATGTGGTTGAGTTAGGCAAGCAAGCAGATAACTAACTGCAATATCATTTTACATTACAGAAAATTAGAACTATAGTGATCCYATTTAATCATATATTTAATAATATGTTCTTATTTACATTTAGTTTGATTTTTCACTGACCAAATCCAGAAAACTCAATTTCACCAAGAATGATAATGTTCATATACAAAAAGATGAAGTCTTTCTCACTGCAGTGAGGGCCCATGAACGCCATTGGGCTCCGCAGTCACTGCCCCATCAGCAGGGTTTGGCTGTCCATGTGCGAGGTCAGCTGGGACACGGTGCTGCTGTAACCAGGGACCAGAYTGCTGGGAAAAGTGGTGGGAGAGAAAGAGCTGGAAGAAACGTAGTCAGGAGCCTCCCCATTTTGCCTGGGAGCTCAAGCCCAAATCCTTGCCAGAATTATGTTATAAGCATGCCTGTGCCTGGTCTACGTACCCCTCTGATCTTGATCTGCTGACTTGGCTTCCTGGCTTAATCTTGGTCCTGCCTTGACACTACAGACTTGCCARCAACCATGGGATGTTTGGTTAACCCTTGTTACTGCCATCCAATCTGCTCTGCCCTCCTTGCTTGAGTACCATGGTATTGCACCCTYTACTGATGAGAYCCCTGCCTGCCTTGTTGTCACTTTTGGCTCCCAGGCCACCTTCCTCTGCAAAGCAGCCTGTTCTTGCTGCTCCTTGACAGCGAGAAAGAACTGCCTGCCCCAACTATCACTTCGTTCCTAACGCAAGACAAATTCTGTTTGAACTTCACTGCATTTTCTCTATTCTAATCTTGATAGGAACAGCTGCAATTCCTTTTTTGTTCAAACCGCGTTTCCTATCTTCCAAGTACGGTACACCAACTCACTATATTTACTAATACAGTACTGAATAAGCCTGGGCCCACTCATCTTGTGGTATCCAACAGGGCTCTCACACACACAGTATTATGCGGCTGCAGAGGCCTGAGTAAAAGGAAACAAGTATCCTCCCTGCTGCCTAGCTGGACTTCTTAGGAAGAAAGATCTGTGAGCCCAAAATTCAATCAGAAAACTTTTATCATTTTTTGCTAAAATAAGCAGCAGAATAAGAAATGGGAATTTTAACAATCCACAGAGGCCCTTTCAACACAGAAGTATAGTCAAGATCTGAAGATCCACAGTGCACTATAGATCTGTATCTGTCAGGCTAGACTCCAGCACTACGACACACCTGAGCACAAAGCTCAGCTGAAACACTAGTCCAAAAAAGTAAAGTTCCTGTAAGCATATCAAACCTGTTAATCCATGCTGTACACTGGCTTCCATAGAGAGAGGGAAGACAAAAAAAAACCTGCAGAGGAAGGTGACCTGGGAGCCAAAAGTGACAGCAAGGCAGGCAGGCAGGGATCTCATCAGTAAAGGGTGCAATAGCATGGTACCCAAGCACGGAGGGCAGAGCAGACTGGACGGCAGTAACGAGGGTTAGCCAAGAAGAAAAGATCTTGTCTGCATCCATGATACAAATTTTAAAAATTAAGAAAATTGCCTGAAACTCCAGGATGAGAACCACAGCAGACAACTCCGTTTCTTCAGTCCAGTGCTGTTGTCCATTGCCAAAACTACCTCAGTCTGAGTGGTAGACAGAACCTCTGGGAYGGCAAATCTGAAGCCTTAGAACAAACCCACAAAACACCTGTGAACTATACACTTTAGCACATTCATCCTCTGCCTCAATGTCACATGCAGAAAACAGCAGACATAAAAGTAATTTAGAACTCCATTTTTTCCATTGGAAACACAAAAATAAAAGAAAAAAATGAGAACACACAAACGCAGTCACCAATTTGATGTCACTTTGAGACACATTTTGATAAATGGAGGACAACATAAGAACCTGCAAAAATGTGGTCTTACATCGGTTAAAAGGATTTGAACAGTCTCAGTTGTAAAAGATTGAGATTGAAGAGATCTCATCTGCTACTTAATCTGTTTCAGAGAAAAAGGAACTCATTGTGAAAAGTCTCATGCAAGTTCTCATTGTCTCATTGTCTAAAACGCTCCTTATCTTGGCAAAATATTGAACAATACATAGCGCCAGCGATGCCTGTGTCATGTCCCACGGTTCATTCATTAGCTTAACTGAAGCAATGGCACAAACAGTCTTTTCTGTTGTGCTTAAAAGGTTCATTTAATTTAACAACATAGTGTCATTCTACAAGGGTTTAACTATTTATTCCTTGCCTCCTGCTACAATACAGAACTCCAGCTAATCATTTCTGTAAACACTGTAGCTAGACTCTCTCCACATATTCGCATATGGTAAAAYTCCTTGTCTTCTCTCACACTAATGTTTGCTTTTAATAAAGCAAACTGTATGCTTTAAATAAAGTTTCCCCACTTTTAACATCCTAAAAGGTATAGACAGACTAGGTGATTTGCACAAATTCTCTTTACTTCATTTAGTGGTGCAAAACTTTCAGAAAACTTTGTTTCCATTCACTGTTTCAAGAGGCAAAAATGTGTTTGCTGTTAAGTTTTGCCATGGGATTGGCAATTGATAGTAAAAAGCAACTAGAACTACCAGATAATCCTGTCTGCCAGCTTGTCACCATCCTGATTTACTATGACATTTTTTTTCCTCTAGAGAATAGAAAGTTTCTGACATAAAGAGAGCAAGAATTCCCCTGAATTAAACTTCAGCCACATCCTCAGCTCAGCAGGATTGAAGCAGCTGACATCTATAATTAAAAGAGGAAGTCCCTTCTTCACCTGAGACTCTATCTCATCACAGGAGCAAAACTCTATCAGTTAGGATAAAAATACTCTAAAATATTCAGAAATCAAGTTTAAATTTATTCCTTGGCAGTTTATTTCACAGAGTCAGAACACATAAGTGATTAAATATTGAATTTTAAATACGAAAGTGAACCACGGGGCGGGCGGGGAACAGAATTATGACAACTTATCTTCAGTACTCTCTTTCGCTAACAACATGTTCGTTTAAAGACACCTGGTCTTGTAAGTACTGAAAGCTAAATATATAGAACTAAGGAATAAAGATAAATACTTTATATTCTAYTTTTCCTAGAGCAATCCTAATGAAAATAAAAAAAAAAAATAAATTACGGTCTAAGTATTTATGAAACAAAGCTTCATGATTGTCACACTCAAGTAAGAAAAAAAATATATATTTTCATGTCTTACCTACGCATTGGCTTTCCGTCCATGCACCGTGAAGAGAAACCTTCACCCTACGCTTCAAGACCTGATCTAAGACAAGAAAAAAGAAATAAGAAGTACGATATTCTAGAGCGAGAGTGCCTTCCTTCCTCCCTTCAATACAACTCTAGAAGGACAGCATAACTGACCACATCCAYGTAGTAATCTGCCTTCAAGCTCTTATCCAGCTGTAAAGTTCACAGCCTGGATTAACGACGTCTAGATTGCAGAGAATATAAAGCAGAAGAAAATATAATCACCATTAGAAGTAATTTTTCCACAGCTGCATAATGATTCTTCAGGCAAACAGAACACATCATAAATTCARCAAACCGCCTACCTCCCTGAATTCTCAGAATTATTTTACTGAAAAAAAAATATATATATATATATATACACACACACACACACATATAAATAAACATCTAAAGCAARAGGGTACTCCGACTCTCTCTCGCTCTTCCATCAGAGCCAGGAGATCTCTCTACCTCATACATTTACCAGAAATTTAAGGCAGGCAGGTACCTGACAGCACTGCTCAGCAGCTACRCTGTAGGGCTAGTATTTGATATAAGACCTACCTTCTATCTGGAAATTGAAGATAACTCTGCGCCCCATAGGTTAGCGTGACGCTAATAATGGTGCTACAGCTGCAGAGATTAATGGTGCTCCCTGTGCTCAATAAATCCAGTCAAAACATTTATTTTTTGAGAGCAGTAACAGTTGCAAGCTGAAGAGTTCTTCCATGACCAAATACTAACTTCTACAATAGATTAACCTCCTTTTTTTCCTTTTTTTTTTTTTAAAAAAAAAGGCATCTGTCATCTTGATTTCATTTTGATGACTACTCAATTAGGAATAAATTTAATTAAACCATTATTTAAAGCAGCAAGTGTAACCTTTTATCGCATATTAAAAGACTAAAGGCATAATCTGTTCCTGTATTGATATCCACAAATATCTTCCTATCCAAAAATGAAATCAGCACCAGGAAAACGGTAAAACTATAGGAAAGGCAATGACAGACTAAGACTGAAGAGCCTTAAAAAGAAATAGCATAACAAAACTTAAGTAAGAATGAAATCCTGTGCAGAAGATTGAGACTGCCAGATTGGAGCCTTGTGCCCCCAAACAGCACGGTATTTTTGGCACAACCCAGGTTCGTCGCTCGACCGGCCGTAGGCGCACGGCTACGCCAACCATCCAGCTCGGGCACACCGCGGAGCTCCTCGGACGCGCTGTCGCGCAGCCGGAACCGAGCAGGTGCCGGACTGCAAGGACCCGCTCAGACCCGGCTCTCTCAGATCGCTCCGGCTTTTTCCTTTTTTTCCCCCTTTTTCCCCCCTCCACTCGCAGGGAAGCGCGAACCTATCGCTTGGCTTCAGGGCGCCGCATCCCACGCAGGCTGCGG
>NW_028186488.1:524116-551133 GCF_003343005.1 Rhea americana
CCCGGTGGGGCGGCCGTGGCTGCCGCGGGTGGCTGGGTGCCGCGGCAGGGTGAGCGCCCACGTGCGGGTGGGATCCTGGTGGGCGCCCGCGTCCCCGTGGGGCGCCCCACCACGGCACCCGCGTCCCCGTGGGGCGCCCCACCACGGCACCCGCGTCCCCGTGATGTCCTCGGTGGGTGCCCGGGGGCGCCCGTGGGTGCCCGTGTCAGGGCGAGGAGCCCGGCGCGTGCCCGTGGGGCTGGGTGACCGTTCCCACGCGGCACGGCTGCCGAGGGGACTCGGCCTCCCGCGGAGCGGTGGCTCGGCGGAGAGCTGCCGTTTSCACCCTCCCGGCGGCCTGGCCGGGGCCTGCCGGCCTCCCGCAGGCCGGGGCTCGGCGCCGGGCGCCCGGAGGAGACCGTCGGGTGCCCGGCGTCTCCTCCCGCTTGCTCGGGGGCTCTGCAGGCGGTAAGAGGSGAGCGGGACGCACGAAGCGACACAGACCGGGCAGGGCGCAGCAGAGCTGGCTGAGAAACTCGGCGCTGGGAGCCCCGGCTGTGGAGCCACCTGCCTCTCGATTTTCTAGCACGCTCTAAATGAGTAAAATGTATTGTTCCYATATCATGTCTCATATAAAAGAGAGCAATTTTCCTACCAATTCAAATATTGCACTTACCTCTGCAATTAATTTATTTTTTTTAATATTCCTTGCCAATAGGACCCACGGCCATTTGTAATTCCGCACCCATCAATAATACAAGGGAGAGAACAGCAGGCTTGCACAGGATGACAGTAAATTTGGATCAAGCACGAAAGAAAAACTATTAAAGGCCTCATCTCAAAGAGTGGCAGCTTGGTCTTTGCAAAGATTTGTGACTACGCGAATCCCTGTTTTTAGCAGAGGCAGAGATTTCTGGAATAACAAACTATCTCCAGAGCACTTTAGGGTAGGTCACATCAGTCCTGGCCATCCTAACGAGCGATTCCTCATTRGGCTCTCCGGCTCCCCCCGCTCTGCACGCACCGGCTGAAGCASACGTCTCCTGCTGCCAGCGCCAGCTTGCTGTGCAGCCGTGCATGAATCCTTGAGCAGCTCCGTGCCTCGCTTTCCCCACCCTGTGAGACAGCGGCGCTGRTAGGGGCCTGCCACGGCTCTTTTCAGAACGATCCGTCTTTTTGACTGCGGCAGTCACGAGGTTCGTGGTGTGAAACCCCCCGTCGGAGGATTCCTGAACATCGCTGCTTTGCAGCTGAAGCACCAAGGTAGTTGCGCAGTGGGCGCACCCCGCTCTGGTAACTTTATCTCACAGTCAGGGTGGTCTTATGGCAGAATCAGTATTTTTGCATCGCTCCCCTGATGATGCAGCTTTAAAGAGTTCTCTCGTCACGGTTAGTTGGCGCATCTGCGACTCCTTCATTTCCAAAGTAAATCATGCAAGTCTGCCTCCCTTCTGTTCTGCCCAACGCTCCCTCTGCCGCACGGCTCTGGCTCCAGGGTCTCCTTCCTTGGGGTTGTCCGGGGGAGGGCAGGGAAGGGGGCTGCGGGCCTTGCCTTTTGGTTGAGGGAGAGGGCRYCCTGCCCCACTGCAATCTAAGTGCAGCAAGAAGCCARGCTAAAGCCATGGAGCAGAAAGAGYGGGGGGATTCTGCCCCACTAGATAATCACATGGTGTTTTCTGCCTTTGCCACCCGCTCCCTTGAAAAAGCAGGACCTGTTGCCCCCGCTGAAATGAGAGAGGAAGAGGTGAGAATTACTTTCTGCTGGTCATGAAAAAGCTGGAAGGAAATGGAKCCCTGCCGCTGCCAGGGCTGCCGGTCCTGCTCCTCCAGACTGACCCCCCTGCACCTGGGGAAGCCCTGGCAGGCAGATGCCAACTCCCCCCTGAAAACCAGAGCTTGCGCTTTAGCAGATGCATAAGGGAACTCGGATTTTGATTAGATCCCTCATCTCTTAGTGTGTTTGTATAGCAATTACACTGCATATTTCACACGGATGTTAGGAAACCAAAGCAAAGAAATAATGGCAATGAGTGTATCTGAACACGTATATCTGTGTGTGTCTGTACRGACCTGCGAGACCTTTTTATTGTGTTCCTTTCCCTCATGATTTAAATAGTTATGCAACTGATGGCTGCAGCACAGGCACCACCAGATAATTCCCCAAGCTGGGACGTGCACAGAATTGCCTGCCACGAGAATTTCCTTATATCTGCARGCGGAGCAGATCCCCACAGCCTGTCCTTCGCTGGGGGCAGGTACTGGATGTCCTGCCTCAACCTGGCTGCTCATCCTCAGGAAACTCATCGTAATGTGCTGCCTTTATGTCCCCTAGCCCTGCTACAAATTTAATTTAAACTCTCCAATAGATTAAAAACCCACAGGGCGAAGGGGAAATAGATGCACTCACACGCAGAGCACGATCAGAGAATCCTAATTTTTGAAGAAACCAAGTACAAAAATGACAACTATGCTCTAGAAAAGCCACTAGGAGGAGCTAGGAGAGAGCTACTCTCAGCTTCCTACCCGGCTCCCAGGAGTGCCGCTGCTCGCAAGAACTGCAGTTCGTCTGGTTAGGTCGGGCAGCTTCATTTTTTCATACTTTTGCTTATGCTTGTAASGTACGACTGTAATTCAGACATACGCAGCCACAACAAGTAGTTATTCYGAGTAGGAGGAGATACTTAGGACCCCGCCACAACGACGTGGTGCCTGGCACAGCAGCAGGCACCTCRGGAAGCGGAGACGCGGATGCGGCGTAGAGCATCCCAGGCAGGGGAGTAAGAGCTGGGGCACAGGCTAGCGCTGTGCCCCCACAGCCACAAAGCACTTGCGAAGAGCAGTTAAAGACGTGGAGAACTGGAGCTGATAACGTTGGTTTTAGGGTTAACAAAGAGACCAAAGAGATARCACCTAACCAACATAAAACGCACATATAAGGTAAAATCAGATGCAACCTGAACTCGCAGAGTGGTACAGAGAGAGCAAGGTGTAAGGGAAGATTAGCAGATAAGAATGACCCCAAGCAGATCTTAGGCAAAAGGAGAAACCACCGGCATCACGTGTTCCCCCCGGGGCAGAGGTGGGGATGCTGAGCACGCACAGCCGTTGACCTCTCCGCCAGGCTGGAGCCTTTGGCCGCAGGGCAGCACGAGGCTGAGCAGCGCACCCGGGAAAGGGGCRGACRCCAGGAACCGGGGGGACGGACGCCAGGAACYGGGGGGRCGACGACRTACAACAATTTCAAGCGTATTATTGCTGTTGAGACTTGTGTCGCGTTCTTGTGTATTCAGTCGTTTTACTCTCTGCTGTCTTCTGCTGTAATAATTAAACCTGGACTAACAGCAGCCTGGACCGTGAAGGTTTCGCCCAAGCTGACGATAAACCCCGGCTCTGCCCAGCCTTCGCCGCTTGCTGGCGCCCCAYGACGTCACGGGGATTTGTGTGACATCCGTCGTAGGCCGATGACATCAGAAGCCTGCCCCAGTGCAGGCGCTGGAGACCGAGGCTGCACGGTGGTGGTCCTGATTCGACTCTCCTCCACTCGTCCCTTGGGATTCGGGCTCTGGAGAAGGCGCCGATGCTCAGCCTCGGCTCCCTGGCCGTGGCGCTCTGCACGCTGGCGCTGCTCCCCAGCGGGCTGGGTCTCAGYGCCTGCGGCACCTGGGTCAGGTTCAGGAGCAGTGCTCTGGCTCCGTCCCTGTCTCTGGGGCTGTTTCCAGCTCCTAAGCTGGAAACCAGTACYGAGCCACCGGCCCAGCTCCTACCCTTCCCGCTGCCGCAGCTTTGGGATGGCTCGGCCTGGCTGGACACCGTGTGGGTGTTTTCTGTGGGTTGGCAAGCCGCGTGCCTGCTCAGTGGGGCTCTGCTCTTGCTTTATCTCAGCAGCTTAGTGCGACGGCCCCAGAGAAAGGTGAGCCGTGAGGGATGGTTGGGCCRAGGGGAGCAGGAGCCAAGAGCCCTTTAATGGAGAACTCAAAAGCAACACAGGCAAGAAAGCCTCAGCGGAGCGCACCGGGGGCTTTCTTACTCCGAGGTTTCCTTATCCCTGCTTGCGACCTGGAGCAGGCCAGCAAGCCAGTGTTTCTCCAGAAACTCCCCAGGCCCATTCCGTCCCGCTCTCCCTTTCAGAAGATGCTCCGAGCAGCTGCAGTGCCCCTGGAGACAGGCCATCAGGGCAAGTGCAGCTGCAATAGCTATGAGGTACTCTGTCGTGTGGAAGCAAACGCCATCCTCATGAGCAAGTACTTGCGGCGCCTGCGCCACCTCTGCCTGGAGGATGCCAAGCGTCAGCTGCCAAAAAAGAAGGCGGAAAATGCGGGCGACAAGGAGAAGATCCTTTCTGACTGCCTCCATAAGTCCAGCTCCAGTGCAGACCTGGAGGTGCAGGGCAATTAAAGGCAATATTGAAAGCAAGCTGCTGTCCACGTGCTTTGGGAAGGTGCTGCTGGGGAGACGGGGAGCGGACGAGGCACTGGCAGCTGTAGACATGACTCCCTGAGCAGATGGCCATCCTGGCTTGGGGAGCCAGGAGACAACTGACCTCGTAACGAAACTCAGGGAGTCCTAGGGGATGCTGGTTGGAGTTCAGCTGGTGAGGAAACAGCTTTGCACCTCACTGCACAGGCACTGCCTGGCCGTGTAGAACCTGGTCGCAGAAGCACAGGAATGAGGCTGAACCAGCTGGGGTAGCTGTGGGGTGAAGCTGTGGTGTCAAGCTGCTCCCCAGGCTCTGGCAGTGAACATGGTCCCCTGTGCATGGCTCAGCAGAAGAACCTTTGGGCCTGTGCCTTCCCCTCTAGGTCTGAAGGGGTGACAAAGGGTCTGCCTATGGTCACAGGTGACCCTGATCTCAGCAGCTGAATCAATTGTCAGCTCCTAAAAGCATTTGAAACATAGGTAGCCTCCAATGTTGGTATCCCTTCTTCCCTGAGACCTCTTATGCCTTCGGGCTCGAGGCTTACCTGCCCAGCCGTGGAGTACCTCACAGTCCATCTGTCCATGGCAGCAGGCAATGTCCCAGGCCTTTTCACCTTCAAGGTTTGCAGAAAGGAGATCAGCTTCCAGGTGTACCAGAGTTTCAACATCTCCAACTTCCCTAAGCCACAGCAGGGTGCAGGAGCACRTAACCTGAGAGAGGAAAAGGAGGAAAGGATCTGAACTAAATGAGTAAATTGACTGTGTCAGTAGTCTACCAAAGCTATTGGCACAGGACAGCGCGGTGGGGCTGGAGGTATCCCTGCGCTTAAAAGCTTTCAGGCAAAGTAACGGAAGGAAAATCCAAGAGGCCATTAAACACTGAAAACCTGTCTCTGGCTCAGGAAGTCCTTCTGCTGCCAGCTTAGCAGCAGGCAATACTGGGGCGAGGCAGAAATATGCCTTCGGGTTACGTCCAGGCTCCGGGCTTGCCCCTGTTAAGGCACACGTGCACAGTTCCCCCGAGCACCTGCTGCTGGTTTCTGCTAGGGAGCGGACAGGAGGCCAGAAGCTCCACTGAGCGGGCAGCCCGGCTGACTCGGGCTGTCGTGGCATGAAGTGCCTCTTACTAGAGCTTTCCACTTCTGGAGACCCTTCTCCCAGAGAGTCAACATACACACACAGCCCCCCTGAAACTCAGCCCATTAGGGGAGGGACCACACCACCAGGCAGTGTCCAGCAGCCTGCTACAGAGCCAGGGCAGTCTGCAGCTCTGTCAAAGTGCAAAAGGTGAGTGCAGTCCAGGGGCAGTAGGAAAGGGAGGGAGGAGAGGGAAAAGGTACTTTGCAGCWAGATCTGAAGACAGAAGGAGAATCTGGACTGTAGAAGGCTTAAGATGAATGAGAAAGATGATATATCAGCAGTTACAGAGTTGGAAAAGCAAATAYGAACAGGAGCAAAGAAGGGAAAGAGAGGAGAGCAGGCACCAAAATAGGGTGAGGGACTAAGAAGGGAAAAGCCAGTCCAAGGAGAATGGGGAAAGGGTGAAGAAAGATTGCAGTTCAGAACAGTACTCAGTCCTTTTCTGTGAGCAGCTGCATGACTTTTTCCACCACTGAGATCTTCAGGACCCTCAGAAAACAGTTGTACCATCTCTGCACCCCCAGCAAGAGCTGGCCTGAGGAAACAGTGGTATCCTTCCACCCAACTGAAGGGCAGAAGCCACAGGACCTGCCACTGCCCCAGCACAGC
This sequence comes from Rhea americana, assembly GCF_003343005.1. Taxonomy (NCBI): domain Eukaryota; kingdom Metazoa; phylum Chordata; class Aves; order Rheiformes; family Rheidae; genus Rhea; species Rhea americana. The sequence goes on from NW_028186488.1 coordinate 530,261, forward strand.
TATGCTCAGAGCCCTCCTACTACTCCCACCACCACCACCCAGATCTACACCATTGCTGTTAAGTGTCTCCTCCTCTTTGCTCCACAACCTTATATCAGTTCCCTGCTCGGTCCTCAGAGAGAGGACCCAGGTGTGCCCTTTCCTGGAATGGCAGAACTTAATGAGTCATTAGTCTAACGGGTCAGGGGTGTGGGAGGAATGGACAAACCCTGGCAAGAGGCAGCTGAGTCTCATCTCGTTATTAGCACCTACAGGCCGAGGGGGGATGTGATGCTCTGAGGAGTCAGCCCCGGCTCCGGGCTACGAGCAGTGGGACTGGCAGGGGTGCTAGTGTGTCCCTAGCCAGGAGCAGGCCACCGCAAACCTGTCARTCCCCTCAGACAGCGACGAGGTGCCTGTGTCTGCAGCGCAGGAGCTGGGTGCCAGCACCGGTGCCTCCCTGCACACAGCGCAAGGGGTGGCTGCAAGGTTTCCCCGCGCCCACAGCGCAGCGCGGAGCTGCCTCCAGCCCGGGTCGTGAGCCAGCCGCTGCACGGCCACTGCCGTCATTTACGCCGCGATTACCCAGCGTGACTCATCCTCCCAGCCCTGCCGAGCTCCAACGAGCTGCTCGCTGCTGGGCCTGCTCTTTTGCTGCAATATTGAAAAGGTCAAGCCTTGAAGAAAACGAAAGCTCAGCGGCAGCCGCGGGAAATCCCCACGGCCGCGGCAGGGAGCGCAGAAACACGCGTTAGCCTGGAGAAGGGATAAATCTGGCATCAACTCATCTCATCCCGTCTGAACCTGGACCACAAAGATCCCCCAGAGCTGTCTACCAMGGCCTTCCAGAAGCCCAGTGAGGGCTGTGGTGGCACTTTGCTGGCCTGCCGCTGAGGGCCAAAACCCCYGGCAAAACAGAGCAGCTGGAAAAGCAGAAAATCCCTAGAGAATGTGCTGGGAGCCGTTCTGCCACCTCCGTGCCCACGTTGCTGGGACCGGCTGTGATGGCAGCCCCTGTGCACCCGGGCTGAGCAGGMAGCATCTCCAGAGGCGCTGCCTGCGCCTCCCGAGTCCCTCGAGTCCCCGCTGCACCTGGGCCCGGCGCAGCCGGCAGAGCGGGGTGACCCGCGCGCCGTCCGCCCGCGCTGACAGCCAGAGGGACCTGCGCGAGGGAGCGTAGCACAGGCCTGCGGCCCGTGCAAAATTTTAAGGGAATTATAAATGATGTAGCAGAAGGCATGTGCTTGCCACTAGGGAGCAAAGCTTTTGTATTTTTAAATGCTAAAAGAAAAAAAAAATTGCACCGCTGTCATCCATCTAGGGCAGCTAAGGGCCCTTTGGGCGGGTTTTGCAGCAGTTCTGGCCAAGTCTAGCTCTTGATTTCAGATTTAAACCTGCCTCTGCTTGAGAGGACTTTGTGGGCCATGACATAAAGGGGCTTATCCCTTTGCAAAAAAATGTTTCACCCCTGCCTGCTCCCTAACGCTAACGCCACGCTGCCTGCCAGGTCCCTTGAGGAAACTCGCTCGACGGTCATCCGCCCATGAGACTCGCTGGGAAGGGCTGAACTTGTCCCTCTCTGCTGCCAGGGAGCACCGARGGGTTTCACATGGATGCCAGGGCTCAGCGGGTAGCTGAAACCAGAGCCACCGGTTCCAGCACCAGCTCCTCGGCCAAAGCAGCCGGCTACACCAGGAGTTCGTCCCCAGCTGGGCTCCGCGTTGCGTTGCTGAGCCGCCGCTGCCCGAGCCCGCTCCCGCGCCGGGGCTGCRGGCAGCCAGCCCGCAGCGCTGGACGGAGGAGACGAGGAACGCTGCAATCCGTTTGTTCCAGCTTTATTTACAGGGGAGGCGAGACCTGCATTTCCCCTTGAGAGCTGGCAAAGCCCTGAGAAAGCCTTGCCAGACCCGCGCGGCTCCAGCCCCTTACCCAGGGCAACGCGCTGTCGCTGCAATAATCCTGCCAGCGCCAGCTCCCGGCTGCAGCAGAGCTGGCACGCGTCAGGAAGCGTCTGCAGACAGGGAGCGGGGTGGCCGGCAGCCACGCGCCCCCGCCGCAGGGCACGRGGCAACGCGTCCGCCCCAGCGGCGCTGCCTGGGCCAGCCGCTACCCTTCTTGTCCTCTTGGCTAAAATCAAAGCCTGTCTCTGATCACCTTGGGGCCGGAGCACGATGGGGCATTGGATTTCTGAGGATTTAAGCTTTTAACCCTGCACAGCAAGAGTGATGCTCTGAAAGGAGAAAAGCTCCAACAGGCACAAGGTTAAGGGTACCTGCTCCAGGCCTGGCGCGATGCAAGGTTGACTCTGGGAARCTGGCTTTGGTGGGCAAGCCAGACCCAGCAGCGGGGGCTGGAGGAGCTTTCCTTGTTTCTGTGCCGGCATGTGCCATTCCTGGTGCCACAGCCTGGTGGCACAGCCCCACCAGGCCCTCCTAGCCTGCCGCTCTTGCAGCACTTGCTCAGGGCACTTTCTCACCCTGAGCAGGAAAGTACCCTCCCCAGCCAGCCCCACAGCYACAGGACACCATAGGGATGCCGTGTCCTCCACCTGCACACGGTGGGATAGACACAGCCCAGGCAAGGACCCACTCCAGAAAGGTGCAGCGGGGTCTCCTGGGCATCCGGTCYCATGATACTCAGCTGGGACCTGTGCGCTGGGCAAGCTGCAGACATGTCATGTCAGGACAAGTATTCAGYAGCTCAGGGACCATTGCACACCACCAGCCTGCCCCAGACAGCTTGCTCAGGAGCTGCCTGACACCACCTGCTGCCCCTGTCCTTGCGAAGAGGCTGGTTCTCCCTCAGCAACATCCTACAGACTCAACTTTGCCTATCTGAGAAAAAACCATTTCAGGTGGGAAATGGMAGAGTTACCACCGGCCTCCTGCAGCTCAACCTTCGGGCTTGGGATTGAGCCTGGGGCTTGGCCAGGAGTCCCACCACACACATGGCCACAGAGCTCCAGAGCAGCTTAAGGGACTCCAGGCACCATCTCCATCCAAGCCAGGCATTAAGACTGCTGYGGCTGCAAGCTACCATGCTTAGGTGACCACAACCCCAGCAACACCCACCAGGTCCTTGCTGGAGGGCGCCACACCAGATGCCCCCTTCCTCATGGTGGGAAGGGGTGTCAGCCACGGCACAGAGGCGCTTGGGAGGGACTGACACCTGGGACGCAGAGACAGTCAGGGGAGGCATTGCACATCATTTTCCAAAATCCCAGTGGCATCAGTGCCCGCCTGGCAAAACCACGCTGCTCGGACCTGAACAGCAACAGCAGGAGGAAGCAACCCCAGCCCAGTCCCAAAGTCCCTGCCACTCTCAACCTGCCACCTCCACCACTGCCCATGCCTCCCCAGGATGGGGACCGCTCTGCTGCTAAAGCAGCTGCCAGATGTTCTTCCTCCTGCCTACAAGGTGAGGATCCCGAGCCCAAAATCTCCCCGGACCCTCTTCCGGCCCCCTCCTGGCAACACTGAGCCTGGCAAATACCTTGTGGCAAGTAATTTTACGTTATTCTGCGTTTACACAAAAATAGAGCAATTCTATATTTATAGAGATTTATAGCTGGTTCCGTGCTGGAGGAGTTACTGAGCAAGGCCGGGAGCTGCGGGCGGTCCGGGCTCCCAAGCGGTCAGCTGCTTCTCATTCGGCATTTCCAACATACAAAATTAAAGGCATTCGTCTCCGTCTGGTTTCTTAAATAGATAAGGGGGAATGAACGGACAGTATGTACAGAGGGGCAGCGGCAGGGCCCGAGCGCCCTCCGCCCCCAGCCTCGCGCCGGCCGCCCGGGGTCAGTGAGGCCGGCTGCTGGACTCTGAGGGCTGCCGCTGGCGGGGAGGAGTGTAGCCGTTCAGGTAGCCGTTGCTCTGGCGTTTGCTGAGTCCTCCGTTAAGAATGTCCTGGATGTGCTGCACTATCAGGTTTATGGCCACTGCGAGCAAAGGGATGGAAAAGATACAGGGGAAGGATTGCATTAGGATCGCCTTGAATAAATCGGAGCCGAGTCAGAGAAAGCAAGCCYGCTGTGACCCCTCTCGCCTCCTCGCAGGGTGCCTGTCCCCTCCTATCGCATGTTGGGGGGCTGCAACCCTGTGGGGAGAACCATCCCCACCAGGGCACTGCGATCCCTCTGCCCTGGCCGAGCCAGACACCTGATTCCGGCCAGGTGGAGATGTGACCATCCCAGACACACGTCTGACCCTGGAGAAGCACCTTTCCCTGCACGTGGGATGAGCCGGGAGGAGTCTGCCTTGAGGTGCTGCGCACAGACAGGCTCCCAGGCTTGCTCAGAGGAGCACAAGGTCTCAGCCAGGAGCACGAGTGGTATCGGTGTCACCTCAGCACACGTGCTCTCCCGGGTGGCAGCGGGCTGAGTCACCTCCGTGGCAGGCCCTGCTACCTCCTGGCTAACCTCGTCACAACGGCAYCAGCCCAGAGCCAGCTGCCAGGATGTAGTGGCAGGGTCTGGGTCTGCTCACCTTCATTATCTGCTCCTCTGGGAATGATCACATCAGCATACTTCTTGGTCTGCAAGGAAAGAGTGCACGGTGTTAGAGGGAAAGCGGAGAGCTGCCRTGCTGGGGGGCATCACCCCTGCTTCGCGGGGCAGTCCTTCTCCTCCCCTTGTCAAGCCCAAACCCACCAAGATGTATGTTACTGGGAAGACTACATTTTGGATGCTCTTATTTGCCTTCTGCTCTGAGTTTTGAGGGCTGTGCTTTGTGCCTTGACACCTCCATGAGCTCAAACAAATTCCAGTAAGGGACAGATCACCCTAATAAAACCTGAAATTCAAAAGCTTCATGATCACAAGATTCCAGGAATAGATGCTTTCAGGAACAGCCTCCTCTCTGAATCCAGCATGACCTGGTGCACAAACAAGACCTAGCATGCCTGGGTGGACATGTGATCTGCATGGGATAGGGGGGGATTTCTGCCAGCAACACTGGCAAAAAAGATCCACTTCAGGATGCCAGTCCTGGCCTATTTTCACCTGAAGATGCCAGTTGCAGTTTCTTCCCCTATTTACAGTTGCTTTTACAGCTGATCAGCTTCCTGACAGCTGCGCTGCAGCATAAGCAAGAGAGCCAGTGTGCTGGGCCAAGGCTGTTATCTGACACTTCCAGGCGCTTCCAGCCACGTCAAAATCCCCAGGACATTGTGGACTATTTCAGTGCTGAGTTGCCTGCTCCAGAGTTGGTTAGGAGCAGGATAACAGGAACRGTGGACACCAAGCCTGCTCTGCACCCATGTGCAATTGCTGTGTGGCGTGGCCCACCACCAGCTTGGAGGTGGGAGCAGACTACTGCAGAGCTAGTTGATGGGGATGAAGCAGTTGTTTTCTACCCTCCTTGTTTCACATTTCGTCCTCGTACAGACTCTTCAGCAGGAGAGACCGATACTGCATCCACTGCTTTGCAAAGCTGCAGATTTACCTTGCTGGGGACTCAAGAAGGAGGCTTACTAGGCCTGGCACCAAAATTGGACCTCATTTCCCCGAGCCACATCTGCATAAGACAGGGAAGAGAGCACTGTCCAGGAGTCTGCGCCCCTTCTGAGGTATACCAGAAACAGTTCTCTTAGCAGAGAAAGGATGAACCTCTTTTTCGGGTAAGAACAGAGACAGGCAGTGATGCTTTCATGGGCAAGCCCTGAGGCTGGAGGTGCAGGTTCAATTCCTGCCTGTGCTGCTGGCTAGCACTCCCCTGGTTGCAGGACTCTGCTGGCTCAGCCTTTTCAGGATGAGAAGAAATGTCACTGAGAGAGTGACGGAGCACTGGACCAGGTTGCCCAGAGAGGTTGTGGAGTCTCCTTCTCTGGAGACATTCAAGGCCTGCCTGGATGCAACTCTGTCTAACACACTCTAGGTGACTCTGCTGAGCAGGGTGGGGTGGACTAGATGATCTCCAGAGTTTCCTTCCAAAGTCAACCATTCTGTGATTCTGTGAAATTCCCTGGGTAACTACCACACCCGCTTGAAAAGCCTCAGAAGCCAAGGTGCAGCCTCCACTCCATGAGAGCAGCAGCCAGGAGAGGTGTGCAGCAGCCAGTAATGCAAACTTGCTGTTACACCTGCAGGTTCTCCAGGGCTGCAGTGGTCTCCTACGTGCAAAGTCTCTGTCTGCTAGGGGTCCTTGCCTCCCACCCTTGCCTCAGCTAGCAGCTCTCAAAGTTGCTTCCTTTCTCCAGGAAGACCTCGTGACCCTGGCCCCTAGCAAGGGCTCTGTCTGCTCTTCACCTTGGCCTTCCGCCAGCTGGGAAATGGGACCTGCAAGGCCATATCCTGCAGCACAGAGCAGTGGAAAAAGCCCCTCTGCTCTTCCAAGCRTGCAGCCAGCACCACCATAGGGCAAAAAGGGCAGGCAGCACGGTCCAATACACGAGGCAGGCACAGTGGTCACCGCTGCCRGGCAGGGATCTCCCCTCCCCAGCTGGATGCAGCCGAAGATCGTCCCTGCCGGTCTGGCGYGTGCTGAGCTGCCTGGTGCCGGTTTGGCAGAGCCCGTGCAGGGAGGGTCTCTCTCGCCGTGGCTGCCTCCCCGCGGGGAGCGGTGATCTCACCAGGAAGGCAGCGGCCGTATAAACATCGCCCTGCGCCGGCCAGCACCGACACCCCCACCTAGCTGCTCTGCCGGCACCCAGGAGGAGAAGGCAAGGCCAAGGCAGGGTGACCTGAGCTCCAGGGCACACACAGCTCCTGGCGGAGGGGGCGGGTGGGCAATCAGGCGTTTTTGGCAGGCTCTAACGCGTGTCCCTCCCTTTACACTTACTGGCAAGCAGAACTCCTCGAAGGCAGGCTTGACGAAGGTGATGTACTGAGACAAGATCTGCTCGAGGTCCCTGCCTCGCTCGCTGATGTCTCGTAGCACTGAGGAGAAGAGATGAGGCATGGTCAGAAGCCAGGATGTGAACCGCTCTGGTCCCCCTGCCAGGCTTGGCCAACCACCTGGCCGTGTGCCCCGAGGTCCCTGTTCCTGGGAGCTGCTGCCCACCCGTCCGAGCCCAGCCCAGCGCTGCGCTCCAAGCATTCCTGAGCACCAAGGGCTCATGGAGTGGCCAAGGGCTTTCTTTGGCCGCCCTCCCTTGCCTAAGCTCTGCACGCACACTCCGGCTTAACCAGTGCCACCGCAGGCGGCCCAGACCCAGCCCTCGCATGCCTCTCGTCCCTCCGCCCCGGCTACCCAAGCCGAGGCTCTCCGCTCTGCCCCGGGCTTAGGCGCCGGCCCCGGAGCGAGCCTCCTCCACGCGCCGAGCGCGGCCGAGCCGAGCCATGGCGCGGCCAGCCTGCGCGACCCGCCGGGCGGCTCTGCTCGCGGGAGGAGGAGGAGGAGGAGGAGGAGGGAGGGCTGGTGGCGCAGGACGCGGGCCAGCTCCCTGCCCGCCCCGGGAACGGCTCTGCCCGGCTGCTGCAGCCGGCTTCGCGACTTCTCCAGAAATCGGGAGCAATCCCCAGCACCAACAGCACGGAGAAACAAGCCGGGAAAGCAGAAAACAGGCGAGGCGGAGAGACGTCGGTTCCCAGGTCCCGCACTCGCAGCACAGCCGGCCGCGGACGCCGCGCGGGACGGCCGCGGGCTGCGCCGCCCGAACCCCCGGGCGGCAGCGGAGAGGGCAAAGCTCTGCTGCCCCGCGAACGCGCGTCGATGGCCCCAAGGCAAGGGGTCCCAGCACGGGCAGGGACAGCAGCCCGCGCTCAGACCACGTAGCCTCTCCGGAGGTCCACCCTCTGTTCGCAGGGCCGGCCGGTGCTCCAAGGACAGGCTGGCGTCTGTCCGGCGTGCACCTAAAGCTGGCTGAGCACGGGGCAGCGAAGGGCCCTAGCCAGAACCTGCTCCGCACCGGTCAGGCTGTTCGAGGCACCTGCTAAAYGTGGATTTTGCCCCTTGCACTCTGGCAGCAACGTCTTCCTTGGGAGAGGTGCTGAGAAGGGGGTGATCTGAGCTACCTGCACTGAATCCCAGCGCTACTGATTAATAGAGCTGTCAGCTGCGTTTCCAGGAACTTCATCTCCTGCTGCCAGCCGGCTCGAAAGCCCGTTGCTGCAATTCTCCAGGACTTCCGGGAGAGCAGAATGACTCAAGGCCGTGTCGCAATGCAAGATCCCGACTTGCACTTGCTACAAACAGCCTCCGGCTACGTTCCAGGGACRTGACTATACTTTCGGTACCTCACACACAAGGTCTCCTTTCCCCGAAGTGCCAGGGAGACATGGAGCAAGGAGACTATTGCCGCTGCTGTGGTCCTTGCAACCGCAGGAGGCAGGCCGGGAGACTGCCAAAGGGTCAGTCCCCCATCAGGAGGACGGTGAGCTGCGCTAACCTGAGGACACCACCCCCTCAACCAGCTGGCAGCAGACCCACTGCTGCTTTGCAAGGCTTTTGCAGTTAGTGGCAGCTGAGATAAATCCCCCAGATTGGCCTTAGCCCAGGTAATTTGTGATCCTGTCTGACAGCTGCAGCACAATGGGGTTTAGCTCTGTATCATGGTCAGCAAATGGATTATCTCAGTCTTTAGTCAATGGGATCTCAACCAGTTATCAAGCCCTGCGCTCACGGTTAGATACCAAGCCCGAAACAACTGAACTGCATGCCCCAGAGCGTGCTCAAGCTCCGTGCACGGTCACACAGCGCTGCGGTGTTAATCAAACGCACAGACAACACCTCCCCTTCAGCCAGCCAGCGTGGGCCACTGCCAAACACGTGGGCTACCCCCAGCTGGGCCTGAGCTCCTGAATGGCACCGTCTGTTTTTCAAAGGATGAGGCTCACACTGCAGGATCCTGCAAGTGCATGTCTGTGACCCGCTAATGCATCTCCCCGCAACGCAACGACTGGGCTGTCATCTCCCTGGATGAGTCATGCAAGAACAGTGGGCAGGGTCAAGAGGGATGTGTAAAAAGCAGCTTTTAATCAGCACTGCTGACATGCCAACAGTGGAAGAGGCTGTATGCCTCTCTGACAGCAGGAGGGCTGCAGGACTTTTAGCAGGCACGACCAGTTCTGTCTCAGTGGGATGATCCCGTGCACAGAAGCAGTCTGAAGGTGAAGTTCCACGCTCCTCTTGTCACAGCACAGAGGCGTGAGGGGGACCTCTCCTCTAAGCCATCTTTTGACACCCAGATGTCTTGTGGCAAGAGGAGGAAGGGTTCAGACACAGCTGATTCTGCCCTAAGTCCTCAAATGCCTGCCTTCCCAGCCTCAGGCCACCAGTGACCCCAGCCCCAAAGGCTGCTTTGAACATTCATCCTGCAGTTAGCAATGAACCGAATCTCAAGCCCCAAAGAGCTGGAGTCCTTCCTATTCCAGTTGGCAACCTGCAGCCAAGCTGGCTGAACACTGGGAGTCCTGGTTTCCAGAGGTCTGTGCTCCTAAAGCCTTCACCTGGTGCCAGGTACCACGATAGGCTTCACACTGCACTGGCTGTGCTTGCACAGAGCAAGAGGTGCAAGCAAACTCCCCATCTGCTCCGTGTAGGATAAACACCCTCATCGCCAGACACCACTCTCGGAGTGCAACCGTACACCAGGTCCTGAACAGATCCATCGGCACCGCCTTTTGGATAAGATCCACCAGGCACTGCATTTTGAACGAGCTGTCACCCTGCTTTGCCCGTTGCACCCCTTTCCTGCTGGTACCTGCTGAGTGGCAGCAGCTACCATTCAGCTGGAGTCACCAGGCACCTACAGCGCCGTGCAAGGACACAGCACATTCAGCAGGCCCAGTGCTGCATGCGTCAGAGGAGGACTCCCAGACAAGGTAGCAAAAACCCCACTGAATCCTAAGAGGCAAGGCGCCAGGTGCTCCCCACTGCCATGAGCTGCCCAATGCAACATGCTGAATTAGGGATGAAAATCTCCCTAGCTCTTTTCCAGCTCCAGCAAATTCTCGTATCGGTTCCAGTTCTGCTCTGGCCTCCAGTCACTGTTACCTGCCTCAGCAACCTGGTGCCCAGATAGCTAAGTGACATTTGTTCTTCCCCCGTCACAGCAGGCACAGTCACACGAGGGCCTCACCTCTGCGGGACAGCCGAGTGTCTGCATCCGTGTCCACAAAGAGCTTCATGCGGAAGAGGTCCCGCACCTCCTGGCTGTAGAAGGCCAGGATGCCTTCGAAGAGCACCACGTCGGCAGGGTAGACRGTCACCGTCTCCTCTTTCCTAGCAGGGAGGAGGAGGAGAGTCAAAATACTCTGACAGGCAAAACAGGTCCAGGGGTGTGGGGGGAAAGCAGCGGTGCCCCTAGGCATTGCACCAACCCTGGGACATTGCTGCTGCCCCAGGGAGGYGACCGAGGGGAGAGCAGACCTACCCCACCGCAGCGAAGGGAGTCCAAGGCATACGTATGCTTCCTAGGAGGACGAACGGCAGAGCAGGAAGCAGACCAGCCCCTCTCCCCCCACCYTGGCCAGCTGCCGCTTGCAAGTCTTACAAGCCAAGCCGGAAAGCCCATGCACGGGGTTTCACCCGCGGGCACCCGCAAGGGCCAGCTCCGTTCCTCCCGGGAACCRGGCAGCGCTCCTCAGACACCGCAGCACTTCCGCGGGAAACGGAGCGGGGCCAGGCCACCCACAACCAGCGCAAACGCGCAGAAACAAGGCGAACGCACGCGAGGGGAGAGTTACAGGGGCAAGAACGTCCTCCTCGTCCTTTCCTGGCAGTTCTGATGTGTTTGAGCCCAGAATACTTGTTAAAGCTGCAAACACAGATTTTCTTTTGAGGAAAAAGAGGGCGGATGGGGGAAGGAAAGGGGGGCCCATAGCCCTCGTCCATCGCTGCCCGCAGGCTGCGACCACGCGGCTGTGCRGCAGGACAGATCAGGCTCCACCTGAGGGCCCGGAAAGCATCCTCTAATCAAGCRGTCTGGAGGATTTAGCACGCAAGCTTTTGGTAGACACCAAAGAAGCAGGCACACCACGTGCCTGCCCCGCAGGCGCTGCCCTCGGCTCCGGGGCCGGAGGGGCGCGCGGGAGCAGGCGGAGGCGGGCTGGGGCCCGCGGGGCTGCGTGCCGTGCCGGGGGGTGCCGGCCGTTGGCAGAGGCCCAGCAAAGCAGGAGCGGCTGTTAGACCTGGAGTGGGAGACAAAGTCATAGACGGGAATCTGGACCGTCTTCCCTTCCGTGATCTCTTTGAGCGTTTTGACGATCAGCTCGTTGTCGAAGGCGTCTGCGGAAAGAGGAAACGTCACCCGAAGCAGCCAAGCAGCCTCACGCGACGCTGCGCCGAGTCTAGCCAGGGCCACTGGCACCCCCGCGCTCGGGACGGACGGACGCACGGACCGGGCAGGAAAGCCCCGCRCAGACCCTCGTGGGTGCAGCAGGGCCCAGCTCCCCCTGCTTTGCACCCGGCGGGGATCCGGCCGGCGGAGATCAATACCCGCCTTGTACGGCGGCGCTGGGAGCCCAGGCTGGGGAGGACGCGTCCCGCGCGACGCCGGCTCGCGGAGAGACTGGAGCAGTGTTCCAGCCCGGAGCCGCCGCACAGGCAGGGCTCTGTTCGCGGGCGCCCGCTGCCCCCGGCATTGTCCTCGTGGGGACGAGGGGACAGCGGCTCTGGAATTTCCCCGCCGAGCCCGGAGACGGCTCAAAGAGGCCCTGTTGTAGCAGCCGGCCRCAGAGCCCTCGGTGGAGCAGCCTGCACAGCGGCTGCACCGGACAGGTTTCCTGCACCTTGCAGGAGGGACACAGAGCTGCCGGCTCCAGGAGCTCGTGCTGAGCCAAAGCTGTCCCCGCTGCTGACCCAGCCGCACCAGAACACCTTTCAACCCAGGGAACACGTTTGTGGGGAGGAGAAGAGGAGCGTATTAGATGTTCACAACCTTCTCCTCTCCCATCCCACGTGCTCCATCCCATGGCTGTTGCCTTCCTGCAGTGGGGGAGGCGGTACAGCAGGGGACAGCTGGTCGCCCTCCAGAGACACAACGCTCCTGGGGTGCACCCCACTGCACGGGGGCTCCATCAAGCACCCGCGCCCGCCCYGTGCAGAGGCTGAGCCTGCGCAAGGCTCTTTGCGAGTGGCCTCGGGGGTCCCYGCTCCAGCCCTCACTGCCTGCCGCGTGGCAGAGCCCCGGCACTGCTCTCCGCTCACCTGGGTGGTCAAAGTTGAACTGGCCTTTYAGTGCTTTGGATTTCTGCTCCGAGGTGAGGACCCGGTAGAAGCTGTCTTGGCTCACGATCACCACCTGCTTCTGGCGATAGTCCACCTCGTTCTGGCCCAGCAGCTGGACAATCTTGGAGCAGACTGAGGACTGGGAAAGRACAGCAAAGGAGGCAAGTCAGAGGCAAGTCATGTCCCAGCTGCACGGGGGAGATGTCCCACATCACCTGGGGCAGCTTCTCCTTAGTCGTAGGAGTCCTTGGCCGCTGCACAATACAGCAGCGGTAGCTGCAGCCCTAACCGGCAGCCAGGGGGGAGCCAGCCCGGGCACCCCCTGTGCGGGGCAGAGGAGGTTTCTGGCACTGCTCTGGGCCGCGTCAGCTCCTGCAAACCTCCTGCGCTTGCCCCTGGCCGCAGACACCCCGCTGAGCCCCGTGGTCYGCAAGGAGCAGGTCCCCCCGCCGCCCGGCTGGCCCCCGGCCGGCCTGCAGCTCTCTCCTCTCCCGTCTCCCCGCTGGCTCAGCCGTCTGCTCCCTACCTGGCCGGCAAGCTCTGGAGGAAGCGGCGGCGATAGGGAATTAAGGCAAGCAAGGCGGTTTGCCTGCGAAGCTGGAAGATTTGATGGCATGCCTGTCCCCAGAGACCATCTCTTCCCCTCCAGACCAGGCTGACCCGACTTGGCCGTGACCACCGCGCCGTGAGTCAGCCCGAGCCCGGCTGGAGAGTCTCCAAGCGCAGGACTGCTGCGGAGCGAACCAGCCCGGCCGGTCCTGACCGCAAGTTTAGGTCTCGTGTCAGCGATGGGGGTCTCCCTGAGCATCCCACGTTCTCCTCCTTGCCTGCTCCGGCTGGCAAACGGTGCTTCGCAGCAGCCCTGCCCTGCAGCGAGCTGCTACCACCCGGAGCAAAGAGCTGCAGCAGCCCCGTGCCAGCCGCCAACCCTTCGGCACGTCCCGACCGTTCGCGACACAGAAAGCCGGAGCACAGTCTCCGTTTCCTCTGGTTTTCCACTCCCCGGATCCTTCCCCCGCCTGTGTCGGCCCCCTCACTTACCCAGCCGTATCCCACGGGGTTTGCAAACAGAAGGCCTGCACAGTGCCTCTCCTCCACTTCTCCTCCCTGCTCTCTCCCCACAAATGCTGCTGCCTTCCTTGTTGCCCACCCAGCAAGGGGACGCGGCAGCAGCGTTCAGCCTCGGGCACGGCTGCTGAGGACAGACTTCCCCGGCCCCTCGCACCTAGGAGCGAACCTCCTTCCAGCACAGAGACCGAGGCAGATCCTCGGTGCATCAGCGGAGCTGCGTACCGATCTGCGCCACAAACTGCTTTCCCAGCCTGGGGGAGAAAACGGGGCCGCTTTTCCTGTGGATCACTGAAACCAAGGCACCAGTTGCTCTTACAGTCCCTCCTTCCCTGCGGAGGTCAGCAGCCGCACGGGCAGCAAAACGGACATCGTTTGGGGGAATCAGGCTGCTCCTCCAAGCCTTTCTTCTGTTTCWTGCATGCTAACCTCTGTCTTGCTGACCTGGGAAAGCGAGGAAAAGAGTCCCAGTAGCTCTCTCAACCACCCTCATGTTCCATAACCCGCAGCTCAGGGCATCTGATGGTGAGAAAACCCATGGAGAAAGCAGTTCTCAGCAGCTGGAGACAGGAACACAAGGCCTGGCTCACACGTGCATCCCCTTGGAGGGGCCCTGGATGAGGATCAGAACGTGTCCCAGTTGTGTTTAGGGTCTGACGTTCTGGGCTGGCAAGTGCCTCTGGCAAAAGCTTCGGGGCACCTGCTACAGCCCCCCACTCCCTTTTCTCTAATGGGTTTTGGAGAGCTACCAGAAGTGACGGAGGAAGACGTTCACAAGGCTTTCTGGCTCTCTCAGGCCCAAGCTTGGGTCCAGTGTGCCCTGTTGCCCCGGCAGGCAGGGATGTTAGCCACCGGGCTCTGGAAAGAGGCACCTGGTCCCTCAGAAAGCAGAGGGCTCCGGTCCAAGCTCAACACGAGCTGCTGTGGGCCAGGGCACTGCTTGCACCTGGATACCTATGTGACCACAGAGGGACACGGGGACAGCAGGAGACACGGCGCTGTCACCCAAGCCAGGGGCTGCATTTAGCCTGCACCAGTGCAACAGAAAAGCTTGGACGACTCTCACAACTCCCTGTTYGGGGCTAGTAAGAACCAACATCCATCCCAGGTTTAAGTGAAGGGTGTTTTTCCCCTTCTCATGATCACTTAGGGCAGGATGGTTTGAGGGGCATTCCCAATGCCAGTCTGAACACCTCCTGCAGCTGGAGCACCAGCTTTTCCCCTTTGATGATGAGCACCATATGCAAAGGAGGAAGAAAGCCCAGAACCGCAGAGGTTGCAAATTCCCCTACTGAGTGAGAACAGAAACTCCTAGCCTCAGGAAGCGTCCCCTACAAACAAGTGACGCACGTCCCCTGCTCAAACCCCCCTCCTCGCAAACCAGCATTGCGCATATATGTACGACTTTMTTTTAATCAGAAATGTGAAAAGCTCACTAATAATCTGAAACAACAGCAGTTACCTTCTGGGGAAGCCTGCAGATGCCTAAGGAGACCTCTTGGCCGASCCCAAAATGCAACTGCGAGGAACCGTGCTGGAGTCTCACTGGGTTGGATGCAGTGGCAGGACACGATGCACGAGATGCATGGTGCTGATGCCCGCAGTGCGGTGCCTGCTGGATCCCTTCCTTTGCCAATTCCTAAGCCCCAGTAGGGGGACAGAGACAACTGGATTTTTTTCTCCCTGCCCCGAGAGCCCCATGACCATAGGGAGAAACACAGGAGTGACTTGACAGAGATAACGTGACCCTGCAAATGAACCCCAATACAAAGAACTCCATAACTTGGGGCCCAAAGCCCACCCCTAGCTCTGGCTCTGCCTTCGGTGACCTATCCCAATGCAGGAAGGCCAGCAGCCCTGCAAAAAGAGGCTCCTTGTCTCAGCTCAGGCGCTTCCCTGGAGCTACGCTGCGCACGCTGACGCCAGCTGCACGCTGCTCTGCTCGCCGTGGCCCCAGGTGCGCGCAGGAGGCGATTCAGCACGCTCCCAGCGAGCAGGATGCTTTCTCAAGCGAGAGTCCTCCCTTCCTCCGGGGCTGCTTTAAAAACCGAACGTAGGCCAGTCCCGCCAGCCTGCAAAGCCTTCACGGCTGCCAAGCAAAGCCTTCCCGTGCGAGCCGCAAACTGTCGCAGGCCTTTCTAACCGTGCCAACGGAGAGCCCCGGCACCTCCGCCCTTGCTCACGACTTCCACGGGCTGCAGCGGGGAGAACCGGGCTCCCGGTCCGAGGGAGCCGGCTGCGCCCCGCCGAGCGGCGCTCCTCCAGGCTTTGGGCTAGCGCGGGTCCCTGAGAAGCTGTACAAACCAACCAACAACGCACACGGCCGCGTCAGGGGGAGGTTTCTGCACACCACAGCACAAAAAGAAAGCTCAGAGAGACACTTTTCCTCAAGAGAAGCAGCTGCAGCTCCCCTTGCAGGTTTTCTCCTCAGTGCTAAGCACACAAATAACTAGTGTTTGGAAGGAAAAAGCACAGCTTTATTCTGCTGGGAGAGGAAGAGGGAAGACATGGGAAGCACCAGGCAAAGAAGCCCAACGCATTTGCCCGAAAGGAGAGAAGGCCCTTGCAGTGCGAAGGGGAAGGAACGCAGCAGAAGCGTGCTCAGAGCCCTGCTCCGGCCATTTATTTCAAAGATGCTGATTACATTATCCATTTAATTCATTGCACTAATGGCCTATAGTCAGCTGCTCAAATAGTCTTCAAGAGTTGACTAATTCCCCCTCATATTATTATGTAAATGTATTTCACAGTCCCTCTTTGGTTGCTCTGGTCAGCCAGTGAATTACCGCTTCGGATGGGTGTTAGAGAGCCAAGGGGCCGGGCGGATGGGTGTTAGAGAGCCTGATGGAGCCTGATGGGCGTTAGAGAGCGCATGGCCACGTCCAGAGGTCGCAGGCAGCTGGTCCCGGGTTGGTTGCAGCAGCCAGGGCAGCACAGGTACTTCTGGCCCTGTAAGGCTTGATCTCGGCTCAGAGGCACCCAAAACGCTGTGCGTACAGGCACGGGAAACCCACCTGCCCAGAGCCATCTGTCCATCCARCCAGAGCCTGGCAACACAAGGGGTGAGATGTCTATACTGAGCTGTTCACCCCAGCACACCAGCAGGGAGGAGACCTCCCACAGCGTATAGGCTTCCTCTAGACCAAACACCTAGAGRAGGTGAATGAAGGCAGATAAAATAATTCCTACCACAAGGAAATACTGAAGCTATCTTCTTTGGAGCAGGCAAAATGGGAAAGGCTGCAGCAGAGACAAGACCCACCAAGAGAAGAGGAAGCAGCTGCTGGGCTCCAGCATGGATGGAAGAGCGGAACTAACTCCTGCCACTGCTGCGGGTTGCTTGCCCCAAGCTAAGACACTTTACACCATAAGGACAGTCCTCCCTTGTGCAGACCAGTGCCCCTAGCCCACTACAAATGCTACTGCAGGGAAAGAGGAGAGACTGACAGCAATCACACCTTCTACCAAGGAGAGGTGCCTGGAGCTCATCAGCACAGAGACCACTGCCACAATTCCTGTCCTGTAGCATTTGGATGAGGGCAGGCTTTGCACGGGCTGTGGATGGCTTTGCAGATACCAGATTTGTAAAGGTCTCAGAACATCTATTAAATGGCTGCCTGCGACTGCAGGGAGCTTGTTCATGACCCAGTCAGTCCTTTCCAGTTTCAAGGGGGCATATCCACATAGCAGCACCGGGACTGGAAACTTGCTATGTTATTACCAAAAGCCTGGGCCTTCCCCCAAAGCTTTCCCAGGCAGGTTCACCATTTCCATCCATCCCTCTGTGAGCCACAGGACAACCAGTCCGGGACTGTGATAGCCCCATTTATTCTCTCGTCACCGCTGGGCTTGGTACTAGGGGACGTTGCATGTGTGATCAGCAGTCCTGTGCCCTGGTGCACACAGGCACAGAGAATTTTAACATTGGCTTTGAACTGGGAGGAAAACAAAACCCCAAACACAATCCTACCTATTTTAGATGCAAGATATCTTAAAAAGTCCCTGCTACAAATGCCATAGGCTGGAGGTGACTGAGCCCATGAGACTAGGTCAAATCAAACAGGCTCTGTAATGAGCAAGCACATACTCAGTCAGTGCAGGAAAGGGCTGACCCACCAAAGTGTCCTGTGTATTGGTCTGATCAGTGGCCAGCACAAAACAACATTCTACTAGAAAGTTTGACAAGTTTCTAGCATGCATTGACACTGGCATTTATTAAGCCAGACCTTGTGATTCCTGGCTTCTGCCAGCCAGGAAGCGTCACCAGGAAATGGTGCTGAACCGAGACAGGATTGCTGTAATTCCTGCTAGTCCCTCTCTGGTGGCACCGCTGGGGAGCCAAAGGCTCCACATAAGTGCCAAGCTTTCCCTCCGTGTTTCTTTTCCACTCTGTTGCCACCTAGATGCAAGAGAACGACCCAAAGGTTGCTGGAGGATTTGAGGGGAGAGGTATCCCTCAACTCACTAGTGTAGGAGACCCAGGTTTGTAACGCAGGATCAACATCTTGGCTGTCCCATCCTCGCTGGGAGATCCCAGTTTGCTGCCTCCTCCAGCCTTCTGACCGGCTCTGAGCTGGCTAATCCTCGCAGGCAGCCAGGGCAGCCTCACACAGCTCTTTTTGGTGTTTAAAGCAGAGTTGCCCAAAGCGTTAACAGTGAAGAAACCTGGCTGATCTCATACAGCAATTTTAGYGCTCTGCAGTGTGCATGTTCAAACAGATGTTTCTAACTTTGTGTACTAACCAAAGATCCAAACCATGCAGCCACCAGGCCACAGCAACACCCCTATTCAGCCCTCACTAGCTCGAGGGCAAGGCCTCCGAGGAACACGCTCAGCCCTTCGCAGATCTGTCTGGTTTTACAACCTCCTACCAAGAGGTAGGTTTAATCAGCACTTCAGTTCGTATAGCGTGGGGGACCTGCAATTAATCTTCAGCCTAAAATTTAAGAGATCTCCCCACCCTTGCAACCACCSCAGCACCAGATGCTTCCCCGGTTGCTTGAAGCCAGCCATTCCAGCAATGCCTGCAGAGCTGCTGGGTCCCAGCTGCCAAGCTGAAATTGGGGGGGAGCGACACGCGAGCAGCTTGAGGAGGTATCCTAACACTTCACAGCTCATCCCAGCAGTCACTTCACCGAACTTTCCTCCAAGCTGCAGCCTGGCTGCCTGCTTCACGGGCCGTGATCCTTGGTAGTCAAGAGCCTTTTGTGGGGCTCAGGGAGGGGAGAAGCTGCTAGCACCACGACCACGGGTTTAGGGAGGAAACACAATTTAGCGGAGCACTTTGAAGGCATTACAGGTGAACGAAAATGCTATGACCGGCCTTGGAAATCCCTGTGAGGAACAAGGCATTTGCAGTCCTTTCTGCCTTTGGCTTCTTTGCTGAGCCAGCGCAGGAGGGGTCYTAATGCCGCCCCACCGCCCCCGCATCGGGGGACAGCGGCATGCTTAGCCTGGGCAGGACTTGCTCGGATTTAGGAGGAAAACGGGAGAGGCTCCTACTAACAGCCACCAGAGGCTCCAGGCACAACAGCCTGCCCAGGACCTCTGTTGCTCCCCATTTTTTGCTCCCACAGTCYAAAATTCATTTGAAGGCTGAACACGTTGAGAGCGCTTGAGTTTCTATCTCCTGTTAGGAATGAAAGTCGCTCAAGCATCTTCTACTCACTAGAGAAGAGAAGCCAGCCTCTGAACTCGAGTACTCAATTTGCCTTTAAGAAATACCAACAAAACACTCCCCCAGCCTCCGAGGAGAAGGCTGGGAGCTTCGGATGCCAGCTCACCCATGGCACCACGGGACACAACAAGTTGCGGCAAGCTACAAAACGGATCCCTTCCCTCTCGTCATCTGACTGCGCTGGCTCACCTAGACTGGGGGGGGGGACCAAGGAGCATTTTTCCCCATCTCAGACTCAACAAAACCAGCAGGAGGAGCAGCTAGGGGTGGATGGGGGGGTGTGGAAGGCAAACGCCTTCCGTTATCGTGGAGCTGGTGTGCTGTCAGAAGGGAGGGTTACAACAACAGCCCTCAACTGGTGCGAAGGAGAGTCAGCTGGACTTGCACTTCCCCAGCGGGAAAGGGACCTGCCCCATTTTCCCCTCTAGGAGCTTTTTGCTTCTGCCCAGTGAAGCTGGGGCCAGCAAAGCCCCAACAGGTTGAATCTGATCCTCAGGCAAGGCCTTAGCTGAGCAAACTGGACCAGCCCTGGGGCCGTTTTCCCAGAGCATGCCGTAGCACCCAGCATCACCCGGCACAGGGTGCTGTCAGCAACCAGCCTGGGGAGAGCCCCACTGCTGCAGCCGAACGTGGCCTGCCTCATACCCGCATCCCAGCGACGCGTGTGAGCCTGAGGGACACTACGCACAACCCCCACTACGCTTCTCTTTGAAGGAGTTTCTTTTCTTTCTTTTTTTTTTCCTGCCAGTATATTTCTTACAGCCTTTTCCTAAAAACTTTGCACTGATCTGCYGGATTCCCTTAAGTGGGCAGCACTGCAGAGCACTTTTTAGCTGCTAGCAATCACTGCAGTGAAGGGAAAAAGGAGGGGGGGGGGAACACCTAAAACTGAAAACAAACCTCAAAGCCAAGTGACAGAAAAAGCCAGTTACTACCTCTCCCAGGCTAAAAAGAGGCATTTTCCTATTTTTTTTTCCAGGGCAGCCTGCTGCTGCTAAGCATTTTCACTTTGAAGTTGAGAACAACYGTGGCGCATTGCACTGTAATCATTGCTTTTACCTTGCGGGCCCGTAACACGGTGTTCGGAGACATAACAGTTTGGCAACGCCAGACACAATGTTATTGGGACAGCTACGGAGAGGCAGACCCACGCATCAGGGAGCGGRCAAACCCAGGGCGCCTCCGGCAGCAGGAGCCGCGCCGCAGGGCCGATCCGGCTCGGGCTCCCAGCCGGAGAGGTTGCATCCTCTCGCGCCATCTCTCCCCTGCCACAGCCGGATTTTCCTCCCTCGCACAAAGGGCAGCGGTCCCAAGAATCAATASGATACTTAGAGACACGTTTTTGAAACACTGTTAGCGTGGGCCGAAATAGGGCGGTCGGGCCGTGCCATCCCCAGAGGGAGGAAAAGCCCCCTCTCCAAACGCGAATCAGCCCAGAGACGCAAGGCTCTGCCTTTCTCCTGCAAGGGCATTCGGTCTCCTTAGCAAGAAATATTTTAAAGGCAATTCTACTTCCAAATCTACTCCTGTTCTCCAGAATGCCTTAAAGAAAAAAAAAGGGGGGGGAGGATGCAGCAAGAATTTCTGTGCTGGCCCAAATGCAAGAATAATGAAGGGGAATAAAATAAAGATGTAATTTACCTTGAGGTAGGAAGATACCTGCTTCGGGTTTAAAGAGAAGAGAAAGGAAGAAAGCCGCTGCGTGGGAACCGCTGCTCCGGCGGGCAGAGCCCCGCGCCGCGCCGCTGCAGCCCGGGCGCCGCAGCGCCCCGCGGAAGACGCGCGCCCCGCCGCTGTGAGTCAGCAGCTCGCCGCCGCCGAGCCGGCCGGCGCGCCACCCCCGGCCCGCGCAAGGAGTAACGATAATGAGGGAAAAAGAGGGGAATTGAATAAAATAAGGGAGGGGGAGAAAGAGGCGCGGGGGGGGGGGTATCGCGCCCGCACGCACCAGGTGAGCGGCGCCGCGGGTGCCGGGAGGGGAGAAGAGCGCGGAGGGCTCACGCGTGGGCAAACCTCCCCCCCCCGCCCCCCGCCGCCGGGC
>NW_028186488.1:551208-593117 GCF_003343005.1 Rhea americana
GAGGCTGCGGGCCGCCGCCGCCCGCCCCGCACCTTGCCGCTGGCCGTGCCGCCGCTGACGCCGATGAGGAAGGGCTCGCCGCCGCCGCCGGGCTGCCCGTGCTCCTCCAGCCGCTGCTCGCTGTCCCCCGCCATCCTCCGCTGCTAGCGCCGCCGCTGCCTCCCTCCCGCCTTCCCCCCTCCTCCTCCTCCGCCTTCGCTCCCCGGCTCTCCTTGCGGGGCTGGATTTATCTGATGAGTCAAGGGCCTTCCTCCCCGCCTGGTTCACATCCCCGGCGCGGCGGCTCCCTGCCAGGTGCCTGGTGCCGCAGCTGCACATGCTCCAGCCCAGCCCGCCGGCGGCTGCGCCTGCCCCCCGGCCCCGCGCCGCCCCCCGGAGCCCCCCGAGCTCGCGGCCCCTTCCCCGCTCGCACCCGCGAGCTACCGGCGTGGCAGCGGCAGGAGGGAGCGGGGGCTGCGCCCTCCAGCACACCCCACCACCACCACCCGAGCCGTGATCCTGCAAGCGCTCGGGAACATTTATTCACGGCCTGGATCTACGAATAAAGATCATGCTTATGCCTTTGGCAAGCAGGAGACGTCTGGGAGGAGCTGCAAGCGCTCTGGAGACCGAGATTCAAAGTCAAAAMGCTCTTGATAAATTGGAAAAAATGCTCTGCAAAATGTAGGATGCCAGTGCATGCGGGCAAGTGCAAAGCACAGTACTTAGGTAGGAGCAATCAACTGCGAAAAYGCAAGATGGGAAGCTGCTGGCTACCAGCCCTCTCACAGATACAGATCTGGGAATACAGTGGATCAAAGAGTCACCAACATCATGCTGCTGTGAAAAAGGCAAACATCCCACTGGGACATATAAACATACATAGGCAGACTAATTTAACCCTCTGCTTGGTAAGAACGCAACCTGGGTAACTGCGTTTCCAGAAAGATGAGGCCAGATGGGAGATACTCCTCCAGTGGAGGATCACAGAAACAAGCAGAGGTCTGGTTTTGCAGAAAGACTGCGGGAACTGTATGTGTTTAGTCTAGGGAAGACATGACTGTGGAGACACACGATAACCGTTTTCAAATATATAAAGGCTGTCACAAACAGGAAGGGAATAGATTTCTCTTACCCCTGGGGATTAGAACAAGATGTTACCAGTGTAAACTGCAACAAGGGCAATTCAGGATAGAGATCGGGGGGCATTTCCAAAGTGTGAGGATATTAAAACCCCAGCRTAAGCTGCTTAAAGAGTGCAAGAATTCTCCACTATTGAAGAATTTTTTTAAGTGCAGTAGGGAAGCTCCTGTATAAAAAGTCTTAGGTAGAATTGCTGCTGCTTTGGGGCAGGGAATGGCCTAAGTGATGCCCTAAGTTCCCTCCCAGTAAGTCCTCTACTCCCAATTCCCCTCAAATGGTGCTCCTGCAGACTGGCAGCGTCGGTGTATCCCATCACAGCATGCCACTTTCACCCGGGTGCTGCCGGTGCCAAGGGAGGAAGCGCTATATGCGGAGGCAGTGATGAGAACTTCCTGCGAGGATAAATTCCAGTGGAATTCCCACGGTCCCATGCCAATTTTCGTGCTCTGATCGTGGGCACGGTTCCTGCGCACATCACCAGGCCCAATAACTATCCAAAGTTCATCCTTCTTACCCACACACCGATCCACCCCTTTTCAGTGGCAAAATCCATCCAACGCACAGTGACCTCCAGGTTATTTGGTTCTCCTTGTGCCTACGCTCGCCGATACCTGCCTTTTTGTTGCCCTGTTTGGAGACAGGCAAAATCTCTGCYGTGCTCGAGCCATTTCAGACTGTGCTGCTCTTTAAGCCCAGAGTCTCTACAGGATGTGCATCACAGAATTTAGTCTCCAGTTCCCCCCCCCCYTTTTTTTCAAAMCAGATTCTTGACACACGGAAGGAGCAGACATGCTTGTAGAGCGAAGGAGAAGTAAACTCATCTTGGTATGTCCTGTAGGGGTACAGCTGGGCGTATTCAAGGCTTATGTATACTGGACACAAATAAAACTAAGGGCTTGTTCAAAACCAGGCCAGAGTAGTAAAACAAAAGTGAATCAAATTCAAGTGCCAGTTAGGTTTAGATGACATCTCTTCTTACATCAAAACATAATTAAGAATGTTACACTTGTTCTTCCCAACTGCCTGTCACTAACATACATGAAAAACAATTTAATCTCTTGTTCAGTTTAAGTCCAGAGACTTCAATAAATGAAATCTGTTCCAACAAACCTCTCTCTAGGTTCCAAAGGTTACCTCCRTAAGTATTCTCTCTGCTGCATCTAGACTATTTTAAGATTGTATTGGCTCATAGTTCATGTATCCAGAGCTACACATTATGCAAACTATTTCCCTTTTCTCCTGTCTCATGCCTGCTAGATCAGATCAGACTGCATACGTCTTCATCTGTCCTTTATACACTGATCAAAGCACAGAATAATATTTTCAAAAGGAAATACCACTGAGAGTAAAATGTCTTCTGCTGTCTGAAAGGAGCCTGATAAGTTGTTGCTGATAAGGAGCCTGGTGTGAATCAGAATGACAGGATGAAGTGCGCAAAGAGCTTGTGTCACCTCTATGTCCAGTTCAAAGCATAGGCATTGGAGAGGCAAGAGGCTCRTGTCATTGACTCTCTCTTCCCGGCCTGGCTTCTCGTGCACAGTTGTTCCTTGAAGGACAGTGTTCAGTATTGATAACTGATACCATCTGAATCATTTACAATACCAGTAGAAGAGAAACYATCTCCCACTGGTGGGATACTGATAAATCTCACAGACAGGAAAGCCAGGGAGATCCCCAGAGAAGGGGAGAGGGCGGAGGAAGGGGTGCAGCAGAGCTGAGGGGAACACAGGAGGACTGGGTGAGATGGCACAGAGCRGGGCACAAAATATCACCATGTTATCGCGGGTCCTCAGTTCTACCTCGATCTTGCGGCGAGCTCCCTGTGTCTGGGAGCGGTGCCTGCCTGAGGCTGCCTGGGGGCCGTTTCCACGAGCGCAGAAGGCTCTTTAGCTGGAACTTTTTAGCAACACCTGACTCATTACATGGCCACCTGTATGCCTGTGGCTTTCATGCTTCCTGGTATGCAAATGTCTTCAGTCACCATAGGATTTGTGTGCTATCTAATTTCACACCCTCACTTACTACTTGGCCAGTTTCTCTGAACTGTTTTATTACTGTCTTTCTGAACGGCCCATTTAATTTATGGGCAGCTGTCGGKTTTTTTTTTGCTTTCCTTATTTTTCTCTTCTGTGCTTATAATCCTACAGTGCACAACTACTGACTGCAAACCTGTATGTTACACAAGCACAGGCATAAAAACTGCAGCTCTATCTGCCCCGTTTCCTTTTCTGGATTTCTTTCTATGTCTCCTTACCCCATTGTAGCTTGTGGATTTAGTGTAGTTTTGTTGCTCCAGGTGTAACTGTTGTCATATTTATATGCTGAATCATTTATTTATTTCACCGCCTTGTCAGTGTTCCTCAGCCCAGGCTTATCTGCAAGTATTTTACTCACACACACAAATATAAGATTTGCTTCCCTACCTACAACCATTTGAACTGATAAATCCAGTAATCTAGTGCTGGCCGCGTGAAGAACTGTCAGCAACGCAGTCACAAGCTAGCAAGTGCTAACAAAGTGCGGGTAATGGAGCCTTTATGTAAACATTTGATCCTAGAGAAGCAGTCCTGCCTGATGTTCTGCACTAACAGGATACTGATGTGATCGGCAAATAAACTAAAGGCCCAATTTTAAAAACCCAGGTTCCCGAGCCCGTATCTAAGAGAACGTGGTAGGCATTTGCAACACTGAGAGCTGTATTTGCCTCCTCCTAAAGCGTGGGGCACGTCAGCACGGGCAGCAGCACCCACCGCGGAGACCCGCGCCAGGGCCCGGGAGCCCGCAGAGGCCCCAGGTGGGCGGACAGGCGGCGGCCCTGGAGGACCTCGGCAGCGCCTCTGGCTGCAGGGGAGGCACCGGCCGCGACCGCGCTCCGCGGGAGGGGGCCGAGACCGGGRTCCCAACCCTCACCGCCATGACAGGCTCCCGCCAACGGCAGCAGGCCGCCATCACGGCGGGGACCGGAAAGGGCGGGACTTCCCCGTGCCCCTTCAATACTGACGGCCGACTCGCCCAATCAGAGCACTGCCCGCTCTCATTTCTCCCTCCCCTCGCCCTTCCCGCTTTCCTGTCCAAGAGCCACGCCGATTGGCTAACACCCTCTTCCGGAAGCTCGGGCGATACTTCCGGCAGTTGCTAGGCGACGTGATCTCCGGTAGCTTCCGGGTTGTGAGCGGGCTTCCGGGTGCGCGGCGGCAGGAGTGGAAGGGGGAGGCGGCGGCGGCGGCGGCGGCGGCGGCGGCGGCGGGGGGCAGGGGGGCGAGGGCACCATGAGCACCATGTTCGCCGATACCCTCCTCATCGTCTTCATCTCCGTGTGCACCGCGCTGCTGGCCGAGGGTGAGCGCCGCTGCGCGGCGGCCTGTGCCGTCGCCGGCTTCGCCTTCGCGGCCGCGGGGGGYCGAGGCTGCGGGCCCAGTGCTAGGGGCCGGGGGGCTGCAGGGCTGGGCCTGGCCCGCGCCRCGGCGGTGCCCTCGGCCGCGTCCTCCCGGCTCGGCACAGCGCGGCGTGGAGGGCGCTGGGAGCTGCGTCCTGGCAGTTGCTCTCCTGTAGCAGCGTGAAGGGCAGGCCCGGGGGCAGCGGATGGGGCTGAGGGAGGGGGACGGGAGAGGCTGTGCCGGGCCGCAAGCAGAAGAGCGAAAGTGTGAAAAAGGCTTTGGGTTAGTCAGGCCCACGTGAGGCTGAGTACCTGGAGGGCGACGCGGGCAGAGCACAGGAAGCCCAGAGGAAAGCGTTCTCGACCAAACTCGACCTTTGAGCATAGTGGGAGGAACAGGGTTTATTTGGCCTAGAAGGAAGAAGGTTATGGGAGGATGTGATAACAGTATTCGGTGAGTTCTGCAGAGCGGACATTGTGGTTTTCTGTGACTGTTGTGCGAAGGATGCGAAGAAAATAGCCACACTTGAAGAATGAAAACTAAGATGGTTTAGACTGGCTGTTTGAAAAGGCTTTCTAAATGGCAGGGTGGTAAAATGGTATGTTACCCAAGAATATGTGACACTGTTGCTGCTRCAGGTTTCTAAGGACAGACTGGGCAGATAGCTCCTGGGATAGTCAAAGTCAGAGGCTGTTCCTTTCTGCTGAGCCACATCCCAAAATCTCCTAGCATCCCAGAGCTGTAAGACACTGTCTTTAGAGAACCAGGGGTAGGGAAACTGCAAAGCAGAGTATGATACTTGTTTTTTAGGGGTCATATTGCATTGCCTTTGGGATAAGATGTTATACATGTTGATTACATCTTGCAGGACAGAGCTCCCCTCACCTCAGGAGCACATATGGGGTTCCCTTTTGTGCATTTGGGCATCCCAGGGACCCAGCAGCAGAYCTCTGCTGTCAAACAGGGACCAAAGGCCTTACATAAGAGCTCAGGTTAAACTTTTCACAAGCCAGAAGTCCAGCACTTTTGGTGCAGTTATTCTTGATCATGTTTTAGCACTAAGAGTTAGACTGGAGGATCTCTTGCAGTGTCTTTTAGCCTAGTATGTTTTCCTTTTCAAACTATGTTGTTATTAACAGCTGGTTCATTGTAGGAGATGGGTTTATGCTTCTCACCTTAGTTAAGTCTTATGAAAATGCCGAACAAAAAGATGATTATTGCCTTAATCAACTTCCAGTTTTAAGAGAAGTGACAGCCAGGGAAAAAAAAGTGTGTGTGTGTGTTGGGGGGGGGGATAAAGAAGGGATTATGTAAGTCCCACAGAACAGCAGAGCTCAGTAAGGTAGCTGGTAACTTTAAAAGTCATTTATGGACACTGGTGATGCATGGAAACTTGAAACAGGGATTTGTAGAAAGTGATGATATGATTTGCTGGTGATTTTGGGGACCTTTTGTATTATAATGTGGTTTTGTAGATAWAAGAATATGAGTTAGAGAGTATATATGTAATGAATACGTACGTTATTTGTTGTAAGAAGACTTACGTAGCGATGCTTTGTTTGATTCAGGTATAACTTGGGTGTTGGTCTACCGAACAGACAAATACAAGAGATTAAAGGCTGAAGTGGAAAAACAGAGCAAAAAATGTGAGTACCTTTCAGACACTAGAGAATATGTCTGCTCCTCTCGTTATAACCTGCTTTAGCAGATGTCAGTTTGACTATGGTCTGCATTCTGATTAATTCCTGCCCTTTTACATGTTAAAGAGCAGAAGGGAACTCTCTTCAGCTTGGAGTTCTGGAAACTGGGTACTGAAGGGACTTATTTCTGTCCCTRATCTTTTCACTTTGCTAGAGGGAGGGTTAGTACTAAGATCTATATTGTTATCCAGATTGGCCAGGATTGTCCTGGAAGACAGAAGGGAATAAACAGAGGATAGGAGGAAGTTAGAAATCATATTGGCATATTTATTTTTTTCCTCCCTCCTGAGCATGAGTAACCAGTGTCTATATATTCTTTTCAATGCCCCAAATAAATTCAAGGATGCCATTTTTGCTTTTCAAGAAGGGAAGATGGGAGATTGAGGTCTCTAGTAAGAAAAAATTGAGGCTGAATGAATACCATGAGAGCTAAAGCATAATATGTTAAGAATAAAAGTGAGGATTAATGATGTGGGAAGAGTAATGACAAAATCATGATAGAAAGAAGGGTCTGAGATATCATTTGATATATAAATAAATCATACTAGAAAACTAGATACAATACTAGAACTAGAATCAAATTTTTAAAAAACATTTTATATTATTTCCATGGAGAGGGAGAGTGTGAATGAAAAACTAAGAGGAAGGAAAAAGGGAGCAGAATGAAAAACAGAGTGGGCAATCAGAAGATGAGCAGTAGATACTAAAAATGAGACAAAATGGYAAACATGAGGATTTCAGCAGGGAGTGTTTCAGTGGACCTGTCTGAAGCCTAAGAGAAGGAGTAGAAATTCAKTTGAGCTTTTGAATTTGGTTGTGTGCACCCTGTGCAAGTTGCAGTAATAAGAAATTGGCACAGAAGAAATGTGGCTGAACCTGACCTGCTTTTACATTGGAAATGTTTCAGCAAGATGTAAATGCTCCTAATGCATGAGACCAATATTATCAAACTGTGCTCTTTGCAGTCTAGCTTGTTCCAGCCTTCTACTGGGACAGATAAGCCAAAGAGTGGACGTGTAGTCATGCTTTCATCTCAGCTCCTAAATTAGGGGCTTTTGTCCACACAGYAGTATCAGAGGGAGGTTGCATCTCCACCTACCTCATGTTAGTTCCATATGATGACAAAAAACTGTAGTGTAGAATTAGCCCCGGAAGGGCAAATTAGAGAAGCAACTGAAACTCAGCTGAAAATRAGTTAATGTCTCAGTGTGTTTGTGCTGTGGAACATGTGGAAGGAGTTAGCATGGCTTRATCTCTGGGATTTGATGAGTGCTTTAAGAGTTTAACTTTGTTTTTTATAGCTCTTGATATCTAGGCTGTAGTCTGAAGGGAAAGGTGTGTGGTTCGTGCRTCTGAAAGTTAATTTCCAACTTCTGTGTTTGATTCCCTCCTCTTTCCTCCCAGGTGAAACAGAATGTGTGTGTGTGTCACTAAAAATTCTGGCTTGTTGTTGGAAAGAAGGTTGGCTTTTTTCCCCCCCCTCTCTCTCTCCCTCCTCCTCTCACACACTAAGAAGTGCTGTCTAATGACTTATAGACAACTTGCAAAGTAGACCACTTCAGCACACCCTTCATCCATTAGCTGACAAATCCAAAACAGGAAAAAACRTGTGTGAAATCTTTAAGTTCTTCCATAACAGTCCCAAGAATCTTTACGGTTTGCAAAAACAAATGGGCCGAGTATTATGTTTGGGCAGACAGTGTTACTCATAGTTCTTTCTTCCACCATTCTCCACCGTCTCATTTCTGTTGAGAATTACAGTGTTGTCTGAGACTGGTAGGAAAATGATAGCAAGTGTTCTGAKGTAGTTGTGGTGGTAAACTTGTAAGGCTGAAGTACGTCTGTGAACAGAAGAGCTTCTCCAGAAGTGGACTGTTGCTGTTCCTGCAGATAGGCTTTCTAGACTGCCTGATACTTAGTTATTTGTTCTGCACAAACCGTAAGGGAGTTAGGGCTGTAGACTACCTCAGGGATGGTGTATGATTCAACAGTGCTGTCTAGAGTGAAGCTGTTATCCAGAGGAGCCCTCTTGTTAGGCCTGGGAGCAGTAGTTAGGCCAGAATTGGGTCAAAGGGTTCTCYAACTGGGATTTGAGCTGGGGGCCCTGGGATTATGTGGACTAGGCTTGGGACAGATTGATCAGGAGCATTATGATAGATCTGGTTTAAGGAAGATTATTGAGAATGTGTTCTGAGCACTGAGTGTGTTGTATTCATCTGACAGCTCTGCCCAGTGTTCCCTCTGAGCAGACTTGTCTGGTTTGTTCCCCTTGTGCTAGCCTGCGTATGAGATGTACATCAGAGATGTACTTCTTTCATGGGAAGAGTAAATGTCAACTCTTCCACAGTAATGTAGTAAGACACAATTAAGTATCTTGTCTGGGCTAGCATGGCTTTCTTGGCAGTTTTGTGACTGACTTGCAGATCACCTGCGTTTTGGAAGCCAGCACCACAGATCTTTGTGTAACTTGGAAATCTGACTATCTTCTTTGTTTTAGTTGTGTTCTGATATCACAGAAGAGTTGGAGTTGGCAGGGACCTCTGGAGATCATCTGGTCTAACTTCTCTGCCTCTCAGGCAGGGTCAGCTAGAGCAGGTTGCTCAGGATACCAAAGCTAGAATATCTGTCCTGAGCTAGAGCTTAGTGGAAGAGAAAAGTTCTAATGCACACTTCTCTAAAGCTCATTCTGTGAGCCAACRGGAATCAAGAATATTTGTTGGTAGAGTAGATTTGGTACAGAAAAACACAGTTTAGGATAAGAGGACTGTTACCTGTTGTTAGGTTATAACCATGCTTTATCATCCTCACTTACTGTAGTACTCTTATAATAAGTCTTAAATTAAAACCTGTTTTTTTTACTTTTTGCAAAAGACATTTGCAAGTGAGCAGCCTGGTTACTATATCACAGTATAACTCTGCTGGTTTTCTAACTGTTAGCTTTTCTTGCTCCAGTGTTGTTGTTTGCAGATGTTTAGTGAGTGTCTGTTTTGCTGTTTTAGTAACTTTGAGCTTAGGATTTTTAAAATTGTGGAAGTGCTTCAGTACTAATTAAATGAAGAAGAATGGAGAGGTTGTGGCCAACTGCTTGGACAGCATTTCCCCTGAGAATGCCCCCCTGTGAAGAAGGGATGTGAGAGAACACAGGCTTTCCTGTGTTCAGCTTCCCACCRAAAATAATTGGGAGCAGAGCTTGCCATAAAGCTCTCTTCATTACACTTGCTGAATCAAAAGTACTGTCTAATACTAATGACAAATCAGCAAGGGTCATTTGAACCAGCATGGTCCCAAGGCTGCTTGGTTAATAATCTAACAGGTTCTTGACAGTTTAAAATTAACCCTTTTGAAATTTTCATAAATCACATCCTGACTTTTGAAAATACTTTTGACTTTGTGTTTGGTTTGGTCAGTCTTGGGTAGATTAAAAGTTGCTGATTCTGAATGTTTTTAGTTCCGTCTGTTCTCCAAAGAGAATAAGATGTTTTGTTTGGTATGTGCAAGAGGGGGYTGGTATCATTATGTGGAAATGATGGAATATCTTTCTTTGCACTTTGTAGTGGAAAAGAAGAAGGAGACGATAACTGAATCAGCAGGCCGACAGCAGAAAAAGAAAATAGGTAAGATTGGAAGGCGTTCCAAGAATAAGGGGAAAGATCAGAAACTTCTGGAAGTGATTATCTGCTCCTTCTTTGCAAAACTATTTATTTGAAGTGTTTCTTGCCCTGATGACTGGTTACAAACCCTTTTGCTTATTCTCCTAAGAGAACCKCCTCTGGATGGTTTCAGTCTAATTTAGAGGAATACTTCCACTCCTCATTGGTCTAGTTACCTTTCTCCTTGATCTGGGCCTTTATATCCGTGACTACTATTAACTGTTCTCAGTGCTCATTGCTGCAGTACACTGGCAGTTTGCAATATCTGTGTGACTATACAGTTATGATTTCAGATTTTTTTTTTCTCATGTAAACACTTCAGGGCTAAGATTGTTTGTCTGAATTAGCTCTTACTGTGCTTAGATTTATTTCAACCTTAATAAATTAGAGTTCTATTCAATTTTTAGTACTGATCTCTATTTCCATTCTCCTCCTCTTTCATTGTCAATATAGTTAAGTAGTTCTAGGCTGAGGTAACTCTTTAAATACTRGACTATGCAAGAACACAATGTATTGCATTTTTTAATGCACATTAATTTTAGAAGGTTCTGTAATCTGCAGAAGTCTAAAGTAAAACACACAGTGAAGCCCACTTAAATTACTGCAGAAATTGCAGGAACACTTCTGAACTCCTGGGAGGTGGTTTCCTCATTCCTCTGTAACGCCAGGTAGCTGGATTAGTCATTTGATTTGTGCAAAGCCTGGGAATAATTACAAACATCTCTTAAAACAATTCTTCCTGGATGTAAAATCTATTATCACTGGACTCCTGAAGGGACAAGAACCAAAACTCATGTGGGTTTTCAGTTCCTAAGGTTGAACCATCCATGTGTGGGATAAATATTGCTTATTGGATACGGCAACTTTTTAATCTTGTTACATCCTATTGTTATATACGGTCACTTTTCAATGTGTGGCAATGTGACTTTTTTCAGGGCACCATCCAACTCGTGTTTGTAGCAGAGAATATTTTATTTGTGCTTGGACTGAACTAATAAACAATAGAATCTGAGGAATTCAGATGATCCACTGACTTTTATGTACTGAAATAATCTTGTTTTGCAAATGAAAAACAAAGCACAAAGGAACTAAGAATAAAACTTTGGAAATGACCACTGATTTTGTTTGCTATGATCTTGCTGGCCAAGCTTAAGATASTCAGACTGTTTTTTGTTTTTGGTGGTTTTATTTTCTGTGCAAGTGCTGCATAACTTCAGCATCTGATTTGTTTTCAGGCAGGGCTGAATGCTCAGTGCTTCTGAAAAAYCAGGCTCTAAATGTCAAGCTGGGCATCCAAAAAGTGACTCACAGCTTTTAATTACTTAGAGAATTCTGGTCCCAGTGACACTGAGTATCAAATCATTCTGCAAAATGTATCATTGTTATAGTATCAAGATTATTTCTGTTGGAGTTCCTTTAAATTTTATCATACTAGTTCAAAAAAAAAAAAAGAAACTAGACTTTACAGATAAGTCGCAATCATGGTACAGACCTACCTCAGTTGCCATCTGTCTTGTGCACGGAACAAGGCAGGATGTGTGTGTACAATATTGCTGGGTTATGCAAGGGATGAATCATGCATATTCACAAGAAGGTAGGATGGAAGTTGCATGGACAAACTTAACTCAATGTTTCCTAGTTATCAAACTCTTTCTTTTTTTTAATGAAAAAGTGAACCAACTTCAGTTATACTGTGCCCAGATCCCATTCACAGTGCAGGAACAGCAGACCTTTAACACTGTGGCATAGCCTTCTGCCATATGAGCTTAGAGAGTATGTTTTTTAGCTTATAACTTTGCCACTGTTCTCTTCTGTGGGCCCCTAGAAGGAAGGATGGTAACATTCCCAATAGTGCTCACTAATACTTGTTAGACAGTAAAAAAATGCTGGCAAAAAATATTATTGCTATATTGTCTTGGGTTGTGTTCCAGTCGGCAGAAATAGAAGAGTTAGAATTTCAGCATGCTGCTTGTTGATGATTTATCCAGCCCTTTTTCCCTGTGCCTCCACCTAGTTCCACAGAAGAGTACAGTACTTAAATGCTGCTTATGCATGAGTTGTGCAGGATTAGTCCATTTACAGAAAATGGTCAGGCACCTGGGGCCTGTTTGTTCTGAATAAGTAGAAATGTGTGAGAAAAAGGCCAGATATATTGGGGATATGGGCTGTATTCCTTTTATCCCTGCATAACCTTTAGTCTATCTCAGTAAATGGTTAGTTATGTAGCAGAGGGAAAAAACAAGTATTTGTGCCAAATGTGATTCCTAAAGAGCTGGCCTGTGCTTGCTGAAATGTCCCAGAACAAAATTCTTCACCTTGATCAGGAAGCAGGTGTCTGGAAAATTCCTGCCTTAGGGCATGGTTTGTAATTATAAGCAATAGGAATTAGCAACGGGGATTCTGAGAAAGTGGATATGGATATTGCTGTTGCTTTGCCTATATATACTGTGGATGTATTGGCATCTTTTAATTGGGGTTTGAGAAATAACTGTGGAGCTTCTGTGCCGTGGGCCTCTTGTATTGGTACTTCAGCAGGGATCGACTGCACAACTCACGTGTTGGATAGCCCTTCACAGTCCTTCTGTCTGTCTCCCTATCTTTGTTCATGCTATTCCTTGGATATTTCTTCATCATCCACATCCTTACTTCAGCTAGGTGTTCCCTGAAAGCCTTGGCTGCCCTCTGGATGCTGAATAYGAGGGAAGCACAGTGAGTGAGGTTGGATGGAATGGGGACATGAGGACAAAAGTGGTGATAAGTGGTAGGTAACACTTCAGTGTGGAGCAGCCCCCTTATGAGGGGCATGGATGCCTTCCCCAGTATCTTGCAGACAACAAGGCATCTTTTGGAGTTTATGATGACTTGAGGAGAGATGAAATTTCAAAAGAAATATCTTAAAGTGTTCCCTGAAAAGCACAATAGTACATGCTTCAGTTTAAMTTCACGTAGAATGCATCTTTCTTCTTTGGAGAATCTTTCAGGTGTCATAAGGGTCCAAGATCTGTTACTAAGAGCAGTAGAATGTTAGACTTGCTGAAGTGCAGCTCCTGGCTCCATGTGCCACTTTGATGTTGCTTCTATAACCTCTGAAATTAAATCCTTGCTTACATAGCATATTTGTAGTGGTGAGCCTGGTGTGCAACTAATTCGGACCACAATTCTTTGGAAGTGTGGTTTGCAGGCATTGTCTTTGTTTTCTGGCCACATTGCTCATGCTGCTGTGTTTGGTTGGTTGAATTGGCAAATTTGACGTTATGAATTTCTCCCAGAAGTGCTGAATGTGTGATTCTAGCCTCCTCTTTTGTGCCCGCTTTGCTGCATGTTACTGTGATGGAGAAACAGTTGGCTATGTACACATTTTCAGTTTGTACTGTCTGGCAAAGAGAGCTGGAGTTGGTTTTGGAAGTGTTCGTGGTTTGAAGAGCCAGGAAGGTTAAGTTTTCCTGGAAATGAAAACACTGTGGTTTCTAGGTTGGTATAACTGATGATAACTGTTTTTTTGCTTTCCAGAAAGACAAGAAGAGAAACTGAAGAATAACAACAGAGACTTGTCAATGGTAAGAAAATTAAAGCCTGTTCCTAACTGCTGAAGGTTTCAGTGGGCAGCTTTCCAATAGAAAGACTTTGTTCACTTGGCAGAGATGATAATCCAGAGAGAACAGGAGGAGTGACCTAGTAGCTACAGATTTGGTATGATGCACAAAGTTCTCCAGCAGTTACCATTTCATCTAATCCCCAGCCTTAGTTATTTTCGTATTTATAAGCCTCCATAATGTCGTCTAAGTAGAATCAATTTGTGTTGTCTTCCTGCAAGTTCTCTSTTCATAATGAGCCCTCTGATTTTCTTATCTCTCTCCAACTCTCTCATGTGATAGTTGTATAGGCTTAGCAAAGAAACAACCTGTGGAAGGTAACAGGACAATTTTTGAGCACTTGGATCTTTTGTGAAGCAGCTTTTCACATTAATAATCCACACTGTGGCTACCTCTGCACCTAGTTGTTGACCAGACTTCTCTTTGAGTTCTCTGCTCTCTTCCCATGCAATCCCTCTCTTTTCCCTCTAGGTTACAGTGATGCTGTGCAAAGCCTGTTCTTGAGGGCATGAACCCTTAATCCCTCAATGCAGGCTTGTTGTTTGACTTTCTCTTACCATTTTACTTGCAGGTTCGGATGAAATCCATGTTTGCCATTGGCTTCTGCTTCACGGCTTTGATGGGAATGTTTAACTCTATGTAAGTATCAACTTTCTGGATTTTTCTTAAGTTTTCATGGTGAGTATAGTTTCCTTCCTTCTCTATCAATTGAAGTGTTTTAGTGATGACATGGCTCATCTAAGAACTCTAACTACTCTGTATAAAATGGATCAATATTTCACATGAAGATGTAGTTGTGTGGTCACAGCATGCTGCTGTTTTGCTCGAGAGGAGACGCTGCATACTGGCAGTCTTGAGTGCAATCTAGACACAACTCTAAAATCCTTACTGCCTGGGGGCATCTTGATCAGGGCAAGTTTGGTAGAGATTGAGCCAGCACCGCCGTCTTCAGTTTCCTTGGCTTTGCTAAGTAATGTGACCGAAGAACTCTTGTAAACAAAACTATTCCAGGCCACCTACCCCTTAGAAATGGGCTGGTTTTGCAGTGTTGGTTGTTGCCCTATTTAAGGTGAGATATTAAGAAGTCCAGGCATAGATTCTAATCTTCCYTTTCTTTAAAAATCACCTGGGATTGGTCTATTGAAAAGTAGCTTCTAGGTTGCATGATGGAGAGCTTTGTTTCAGACAAGCAAAACTGGAAGACTTGCGCCTAGCTTTTAGAACTTGATTCAGGTTTGAAACGAACTTCCTACTGGTTGCAAAATCTGAAGATAACATGAATATGGTTAGTATAAACTTCAAGAGACTATGTAATATCTGGGCAGTATACTTGTCCTGTAAACAGGAGTAGTCATCTTTACATTCTTGGGCACCGAGACCTTTGACTTTTTTGCTAGCAGTCCCAAGATACAGTCAATTGTTGTTTTATTACAGATCTGTGTTGGATAAATTAGAAATGGGTTAATGTAATAGCATAACTGCCTCCGTGTGGACTCTTATTCARCTTCTATCAAAATTCAGCATCAACCTTCTATGGAATGCTATGAAACTGAGCAGAGGAATGCAGCACTAAGGGACTGTAAAATTTGGGTACACTCTTTGGTCATCATTGTATCATTTAGCTACAGTCCTGAGAAGGGATGGAGATGTATTTTAGTCATGTGCCTGGATGTCAGAATGTGGGACCATGATTTGTAGTGCTGCACCTGAAGCATTAAAATATTATTTGGGTGCAAGTCTTTCAAACTACCTACTCTATCTAGTTTAGTAGAGTGTGAGGATGCATTTCTGAGGCAGTTCAAAGGATGCTGCAATGAACAAGTGTTTCATGACTGTAAATTCTTTATAAGCTYTGGGAAAGAACTGATCTTGGTTAAATCCTGTATAGATCCACCTTCAATATGTGTTAACTTAAAAAATAATTTATTGGTTTATTTTCCCTTAAGACCACAAAGTTTACTTGTCTTGCACCTTTCTCCCTTGAGGATCTCTGTCCACTCGAATGATGCTCCTAAACCTCAAGACTGACATGAAGCTTTTAGGATGTCTCGCCTTTACCAGTCTCTCTTTAGAGGCCGTTCAGGGAGCTAGTGCATGAGTATCCAGACAGCTCAGTGGATGTTTGAGTGGAAATAGCTTTCTTGCTAAGTCCAGCGGTTCAGAGGTTATTGAATCAAAATGTAAAAATTTGGCTGTCTTAGCTTTGAGGCTAGATAGTTAGATTTGTGCTTCTGGTCTCAATACAAATTAGCATATGCATTTGTATCTGAATGGCAGTTTTGGTGGGGTTGTATCTGCACTGTCTCTGCGCTGTCTGAAGCTTGTAGAATGGTTTGACAGAGCTGGTTCTCACTTATGTACTGTCATTCTCTTGACATAGCAGAAAGAGCAGCTGCCTGTTTCAGGAGGAGAGTAGGTTAGCTTTGAATTCATGAGGCTGTAGGTGCAGTATGAATAGGAGAAGAGTGGCTGACATTTGTAATGACTCTAGTCTTTCTTTGCTGGTCTTTCCTGTTCTTGAACAAACTCACTCTCCTAGGGGATAAAAGGAGCAGGCATACATGCACAATGCAGACACCCAGCTGCTCTGTGACCGGGCACCTTACCTCTGCCATATGCTTAGCRGACAATAGCCAAAATGGAAATTACTATAATAACTGGCTTTGCTTCTTACAACGTGGGGAATGGAGCAGTGGGGTGAACCACACTAGGAGGACACATAAGTGTCAGGAAGGTAAGTTTAAACCCAAAGAGCAGAATGTCACAGCAAAGATGGGCAGCTGAATGACGCTTGTGGCTTAGAAGTCCTCTAGGACAGGAAACAGGAAAGTCTGTGGGGAGGGGGAGAGTGGAGGACTCCAAGCAGATAGATGCGCTTTTTCCTGGGGAGGGAGATTAGCTTCCATGTGTCTCAATTATCTTTTGTCAAAAATGTCTTAATACAATCAATTCTGAACCCTGACATATTCTTTTCTTGAACTGCACATTCCAGTACTACTTCATGATAACTGTGAAAACCTGCTGGAAGAAAAATTAGGTACCTCAGGGTGCTACTGCTGAAATACTTGTCATTCTCACAGCAGGAATAACGCAGAATTTTAAACCACTGGGGGATGTTACAGGGAGATAAACATCCGTTCCTAGGTCTCCTGCCAAACTGCCTGTGAGATGTAAACAAAGTTGGCATGCATGTGAGCTGTAGCTGTGTGAATGCATCTCCACAGGAAAGAACGCTCATTTAGGATCTCTTGAAACAAGAAACACCTGTTAGAAAATCAGCACATGCAGAGACAATAACATCCAAATATGCACACGCTGATGAGGCAACATACACACTTTACTTCAAAAGGTTGGGTTGCCTGTCTGCRTTGGGAGAAATCTTTGCAAACTGGCCAGAATTCACACTTTGCCTGGCGCCCTGGAATGTGGACCTGGAGGGGCTCCAGGAGCAGGACAAGCTGCTTGGAATAGTCAGTATCGTCCTGCTTCTGCACTGCCTCCTTCAGAGCTAATGCAGAAAAGGCTATTGGTATTAAAAAGCATTCTCTCAATGATCGTTGTACACCTTGTTCTTGTGCTGAGAAATATAGCTGCTCTACAAAAGGAAAAAAAAGTTTGGTTTATGCTCTGCTTAAAGCCAAGAGTTCATCTTCTTGCAGTAACTGCATTACAGCAGTGATAGTCATCTGTCTTTTGATCAAATGTTGACTGTGTTCTGGGGAGCTATCTGCTGCATTTGCAGTTTAGTTATACTTTTTATTTAAAAGCCAAAACGCCAGCYAAGATTTTTGGCCAGCTGATCACGTATCACTGTGAAATGCCTTGTCTCTTATCGTGGTAAAACAGTTACTGAGGGAAGCCTACTTAATCTTTGGATGACTGRGTGATCTGGGGTGGAGGTCTGTGTGAGAGATGTACTTAATCTTCTTGGTGTAGTGTATGTAGAGGTGGGCTGSGGAAGGCAGCATGGCTTTTCCAGCCTTCCATGTGGTCTTGCCTGCTCTGATGGTCTGCTGGAGATGCTTGCTTGTTTCTTCTACAGCCAAGGATTCTGCAACTGTCCCCAGTTGTGATCCAGCACTTTCTTTTCCAGATTTGATGGCCGAGTGGTGGCAAAGCTTCCCTTTATCCCCCTCTCGTACATTCAGGGTTTATCCCACCGCAACCTTCTGGGTGAGGATTACACGGACTGCTCCTTCATCTTCCTCTACATTCTCTGCACAATGTCTATCAGACAGGTGAGTACACTGAGTCTCCTGCATGCCTGGATCAAGGAAGGCATATCTCTACAATCCATAAAGAAGTCAGTTACTACTGTGACTGTGGGTTAGGATCTTACAAACAGCCACTGTGCTGAAAGTGGAAGACTTGACTAGAGGCGTTAGGATTGCTCCAGARTGCTAGGACAGAGTTAAAAGAAACAGCTTGCTTCCTTGTGTCCRTCTCTGATAACTTTGTGAATTGTCATGGTTAGCCTTCAGCAAAAGACAAGCTGCCTCTATCAGGAGGCAATATAAGTACTACTWCTTCTCAATTATGACTTCTACAGTAATATGAGAAGAGAGAAGGGTTGCTTCTTTGGGAGAATCTTCCTCATTGTAAAGGCTCAGTCAGTCCATACATTTGTTAGAAAAGTGGGGAAAGAGTTAAACCTGTTCTTTTGCTTTTGTCCTTCCTGTTTTTGCTGACAGCCTGACTTTTCAGTCCTGAGAACTTTACCTTTGAGTAGAGTCTCTCTCAGTATGAGGAATGTAACTCAGAAAGGGGGCCTGGTGTGGTAACCAAGAGTAGGCTACCCATAGCTGCCCAACAAATCTGGTTAGTCCCATCTTTTGYAGAAAGAAGCATCATCCAAGTTAAGGGGATGTGTGTGGCCAAGTATAGGCTGTGTTACCCAGCTGGATGACACCCRTGTGTTCAGCAGCAGTTAATGTGTTGAATTGAGGCTTTAACTGATGGAATGGTTGGTGAGGACAAGTGGGCATTCTCAGTGCAACCAGAAGTTTTTGTTTGCCATGTTCCCCCAGGGAGTGCTGAGGAGAAATTAATAGGCTCTGGGGGTTGGATGAATGCTAGTGCAATTAGCTGCAAATTTTCTGCTCCTCTATTTATATTTCCCTTTTCTTTGATTCACTTCCTGAATTCTTGCTGCTTTTCTCCTTGACCGACTTGTTGCTTTTCCTCAGGGGGTGCCAAGAGACTTGCAGAATTAAAGCAGATCAGCAAAGGGAAGTGACATGTTATGCCAGTTGTTGTCAGAAGTTTGGATGAGCTCGATGAAGCAGCTTAATAATAGAAAGTTAGTTCCTTTAGTCATAGAGTGCATACTAATGAATCAAATTCTCCATAATTCTCCACAACGGGTGCTTATGTTGAAATGCACCTATGTCTGGTCCTGTGCAAAAGCAAATAATGAATCATAAGCTAGGCTGAAAAGGGATCTCCTGGGGGTCATCCGGTTCAGCACCGCCTGCTCAAAGCAGGGCTAGCTTCAGAGAGGCAAAGACCAGGGGCTTCCTCACTGTGTTCTCTTCAAGACAAATCTGGCTTCTCTTGCCAGTAACTGGAAAAGTGARTGCTGCTTTGAAAAAAAGTTAGACCTTTTCAGCTTCTTGGATCACCCCCTGACTTCCTGGGAAGTTGAGGTCTGATGCTGTTCCTTCAGGCAATCTTGCATGGTTCTGCTCTGTTACTCACCTGTTACAGAAAGTCCCTTCTTTCCAGTGCTACAGGTTATCATCATATGAAACCAAACAGCACTGTCTGCAAGGTTTTTCTGCACCGGTTGGGTTGACTGGGGAACTCCATTGCTGAAAAATCCCCCATGGATTTTTTTTGTCCAAAAATACAATTCCTGTGTTTGGTTCTAGTCCTGGGCGTTTCCTGCTGTCGCCTCTTGTGAAATGAGTAGACAGCTTGAACTGAGTGGTGGGGCACTCTGGTTTTGGAAAGAAACACTGAGCTTTCTGAAGAAAATGGACTTTCAAGAGATTCTTTTGAAAAATTGTCGTCATGCAGAAGAGTTCCTGCTAATGGCCCCATGGAGGTAGGGGGCAGAAGGAGAGAAAGAGGTTTACTTTATTGCTTTGGAGAAAGGTGTTTTTGCTCTGAGGATTTAGAGATTGCAGCCTTAGTGGTGCTCCTTTAGCTGGTTGCAGTTAATTATACCTGCATGTCTCCAGCTAGCTGCTAGACAACTCTAAGTTTTGTTATCTTGCCCTGTGGARCGAAGGGCAGAGACCAGCTACATTAGTTTGTGCAAGAGCTAGGAACAGAAGCTGTGGTTGCTGGCATCCTGCTTCTGACTTTATTACTGTTTGAAGAAACTTTACATGATAACAGCATTGGGAAAAGGGCTTTGAAGGGGTGTGAGAGGGGAAGAAAGCAATTAGAGGCTTAAAATGGTGCCAAAGAGTAGCTTTCAGTGCTGTGACCATAGAGATGAAAGCTTCGTGACCCTCTTGAGTTCTGCTCTGTGTAAAAGGGGAAATTTGCTAAGTCAGCTTCAAAAGAGCTGCTGGCCCAAGGGAGGAGAACTTATGTGGGACTGGGTGTCTGGTTTGATGCTGTTGACAGGAGAGGAAGGAGCAGAAGTGTACCAGAAGCCAAAGAACAGGTTTGCAAACAAGCTAAAGGGACCACACAACCCTCAACCTTCTCTTAGAACCTGGAGCTGCTCATGAAGGGATTGAAAGCAAGGGAGAGATCCCAGCAGAGCTCAGAAGTAGAGAAACTCCTGTGTATGTGAAAGACCAGCAATCCTGAGAGAGATGCAGCAGAGTATGTGAGGATGGGGAGAAATGAACTGACTGGTAATTAAACTGACATTAATGGGATGGGTAGTAGCAGCGTCAGGCAGCCTCTTCATGCAGTCCTCAGGCACGTGGGGGAATAAACTCTTCAAACACTGACTGGAAAGCTTGTTGCCTGTGACCTGGCCAGCATCTCCTGAAATAGTCAAATTACAGTGAGTAACTTCCTTTGCGCTGTTCCCAGCTCTCCCTGGCACGTAAATCCTGTCCCTTAGTTCCTCCTGTCTTCCTGTTTGGAGAGCGGAGGGTTGCTGGGAGAGGCCTTCCACAGGTCCTTGAGCCGCTGGATTTCATCTGGGAAAGCCTGTTGCTGGGCGTGAGGCACAATGTCAGGGTTACATCCTCTGCCCCTGCTCCTGTTACTGTGCTCCCAGCCTTCACCTGTGCTGTTTGTGGAGAGAAATATGCTGCTGTTCAGGCATTTGCTGGTCTTCGCTTCCTTTTCACACAAGCCTGAACTGCAGATTAGGTCTCTTCTCCCTGAAATGTGCTCCCAGTGGGAAAAGAAGACAGTACTTATCCTTACTGCCAGGAGTGCACTTTCCCACACAGCCTGATCTTGGAACAGGGAACAACTCACTGCCTTGTCTCTGAGGCCCCTTTTGAGTCTGAAGACAAAGGCAGAAGCAGCTCCCATTCTGCCTGCGATCATTTATAAAGAGGGTTCAGAAGAACTTGGATAAGTGGTTTGTGTGCTTCTGTTTTGTCATATTTCCTCCCTGCTCCTGAAGGTGATAGTCCTGTTTTTGTTGGAAGCAGACTCTGCARAGCATCCCAGGGTGGTGCAGAGCACAGCACAGAGCAGGTTTCTGCTGCATCTTGCCTCAGCCCTGGTGTTTCCAGCTGCATGTACAATGGGACTGCTGTCCACCAAAACTGGCTTTGCAACTAGCACATGAGTTTCTGCTAGTACTAGTTTCTGCTGCCCTTCCTAGCAGAAAGGGGGCTGCTGTGGAAGCATAATGCTGGCTAGAGTGGCTGTAGACTTAAACCTACTTGAATCCATGTGGGCTRTCTTCTCCCTTTCTCTTAGAACTGTTCAAGCTTGTAGAGTAGGATTTAGCACTACCGTTTGCCTCTGCCCTAATACATAGAGGACTGAGGCAGTGCGTGCTCCTTGTTCCCGTTGATGCTCTAGTAGGATCTCTACTCTGCTCTAGCTTTGTACTAACTCATACATGGTAAGATCCAAGTCCTGCCYACTGCTGACTCTGCAGCACTCTCTGGTGTTTCTGAATCCATGCATGAGCCACTTGCTTTCTCTGTTCATTTTCTTGACTAAGCTCTGAGAAGGAGAACCACAAGAGGGAGCCTCCTCCAGTAAAATGCTCTGCTTTTAACATTCAGTTACTACTACTGTGCTGACTTATGCAGGACACCGATTTAATTGTGCTATGGACAAAGATTGCTCAAGGTGGTTTTGCAGGATCAAATTTTGGTCTGTCTGGGCTTGAAGTGCAGTACCAYACAAACGTGGTTAGACTCTTTCTGCAGCCAGGTCAAGGCTGGAAAAAGTGGAACTGTATATGTGTGGTGCAACACCTGAGTTAAGAGCCTAGCTACTTTCAGGCAAGTCTTGGATGCATCTTCCCTGCATGCTCGGGACTACTGAGGCACAGCATGGTGGTGCTGCTCAGACTAGCTGGCAGCTGGAGCCTTTGAGGTGGATTAAGGTGC
Organism: Rhea americana; assembly: GCF_003343005.1. NCBI lineage: Eukaryota > Metazoa > Chordata > Aves > Rheiformes > Rheidae > Rhea > Rhea americana. Next base: position 573,140 of record NW_028186488.1, read on the forward strand.
AAGTACCCAGAGCTCTGGGGGGCATAGTCAGTGAAAGTGCTCCACAGCCAGTTGGGCTTGCACTGGGCTGATGCTGCTAAAGATGCTCATGTGGAACCATGCAGATGTCTATACTGCACTTCCTGTGGTGTCTCCTGGTGCTGTGTTATCTAAGGATTCCTGGAGAATAGCATACTTGAGCCTCTTTGGCTCCAGATGATGAATTGCTCAGTATGTAGTTTGAGTTGTTATGAATCTAAGTTTGCTCACTGTTCAGCAGGCATCCCACAAGTCCCTGCTGCACGTATATAATCCTGTAGGAAACATCTGCCATGAGATTTATAACTAATTCCCCAACTCTGCTACTTCATTTTTTTTGTCATTTTGTACTGAAACACCCTTATCAAAAGCATTTTTTTTTAACAAATGAGAATGCAGAGGTCAATTTTTTTTGATTTTGCTACATATATATCGTTACACTGCATGTCTCCTGCAGTCCGCTGTTCCTGTCTGTATCATTAGCATTTGTTAATTCTGTGTCTAAACTTCTGGCTTGCATTTGACACTTTCTCTAAACTTCTGGCTTGCATTTGACGTTTTCTCTGACCCAGTTTCAGACTGGTTTATGTGAGAGCCTTTATGCAGAACCTCAGACTCTGGCTGTTGTTGACAGTGGTTTCTGGAACTTGTGAGAACTGAAAGCTGCTTTGTTTCAGCTTGCAGACAGATGTTGGGAGCCTGCTCTTGCGTGTGTGTTGCAAATAAATTGCAAGGATAACTATTATAGGTTGATTCAAACCAACCCATATGCAAGGACTAGTCTGTGACTACCTTTTGCGTAGCTGGAGGTGGAGAAGAACCAGATTACCGTCCTCAGTTGAAATGTTAATTCAGCTGCAAGAATGTTTTTAGGGGGTTGGAGGAGATGAGCCCAGCTTTAATTGTAACCATTTTAGATGGTTGTTTGACTCTGTGCTGGTTTTTGTTTTTCCTTGAATTGAAAGCGAGATCCATTGTATATTAGGCAGACTGGTAAGGCTTAGTGAGTGAGAACTTGAATCTGTTGAAAGTAGTGGGAAATACTGCATTTGTAAGCAGAGCAGGGATTTCTTCCTCTTTTATAGCTCCCTTGTCATGTCATTGATGCTGTCTTGCTCTTCTGTTCTTGTTTTTGCAGAACATCCAGAAGATGCTTGGCCTTGCTCCTTCCCGGGCTGCCACTAAGCAAGCAGGGGGCTTCCTTGGCCCACCACCTCAGGCAGGAAAATTCTCCTAAAGCATGGTTGCAGCCTCCAGCACAGGTTTAACCGCTGCACCAGACTGCCTTCAGGGGGTAACAAGATTGGATTCTACATCAGGCTTCCCGTTCAAAAACAGCCTTTGGAGTATTGGCCAGTCTTGGAAATGTCTTGCATATAGAGTATTCTACCAGCAGCTGTTTGCTCATCCACACAAAGTTCTCGGAAGATAACTTGACCTTTTGTTTCTGATGTATCTGAGAAATAAATGGTATGGGTATGTTGATTTAGGTGTCTCTTAATTGTGCTATAGGACCAGTAGAATTACCTTGATTCCTTGTGGCATGGAAGTCAATTCAGATAGCAAGAATGAGAACTGCAAAATAGACGGTTTGGAAATTCAGAACAATCATACTGTGACTTGTCCTTTGTGTCTTAGTTGAGCTGGCTAGAGCCTATGTAGTATGGAGCTGGGCAAGCAGGTGTGTTTACTTTTATAAAAAGTGCAGAGTTGAAGATGAAGCTTTTTGTTGGCTTAGGTGACTGGTGGTGCAGGTACCAGCCCCCTGTGCCTGGCTGCTCTTGGAGGTTGTGAGGTTCTGGATGTACTGTCACCCTGTGCTTTTCTAGAGTGTAGCCTCACAGGCTTCTGTAGCATTACACTGCTTCCATTTAAGTTGCTTACTTGGACAGAATCTATACAGTTACAGCTGTAACGTGAAACACACTTGGCCTTCAAACTGAACTTCAGCAAAATGTTAAATTCTGTCAGCGCTATCCAGTGCTAACAAACCCGTTACTGCCTGAGGGTTATGACAGCAGCATCTGCTTGTGCCACTTACTATACTGCTAAGCAGGCTGATGAGCAGTATGCATCTTGAAGGCCTCTAGCATCCTTCTTAGGCTTACTAAGGTATTGGTAGGAAGCTCCTTGTGCTGTCTTCTACCTTGTCAAATGATTATCTGGTTCAGTTTTGCTGGACAGGGTCCTCTCTTGTTTAAAAGGGGAGAATAAATCTTGCTGCCACACTGAAGTTAGGCTGACAGTAGTTCTACTGAAGTGAAGTTCTACAGTGACTGTAGGGACAGTTGCTTCCTTGTTTCTGTGACCAGAAATTTATAATGTGGTACCTTTTTCTAGGAGTTTTTAACGAGATGCATGGCAAGGGAGTAAATCTGAACTCTCTTATGGCAGTGTAGTGCATGTGCATTACTGTCTCAAATACTAAATACTGGGATAATTCTCAGTAATAAGCATGGGCACTGACACATCTACTTAAAGATACATCATTTATGGGTGCTGGACCTTGAAGCAGCATTATACCSTTCCAAACCAAATATTTGACGGGTGAAGGAATGTATATGTTGTATCCTGATGCTTCCCAGCATTAGAATGCCAAGCTCTAGGGCTGCATTTCTGACTTTCCATCTTGTTTGGCTGGACAAAAGTCTAAAAGTCTTGTAGCTAGACTCCCACAAGGCGTAGCCCTTGTGTAAATCCTCTTTGATGCGTGTAGGCGCTGCTGGTTCAAAGAGCTGACCCACGGCTAGCTAGCCAAGAACACCTCAACCTCTTTTCTTCATSGATCAGCTTTGTTGAATTAGTTTATTCTGCAGCATATGGTTGTCAGATCCAACACGATGAGTGGGGAACTGTAACAGCCAAATCTGATTAGGAGTAATGTCAAACTGTACCTCAATGAATTGGGAAATACGTAGTACCATAATTTGCTTGATACTGTTGCTCAGACTCTGCCCTCAGCGAGTCTGCTGTSTATTCTGGAATGCACATATTGCATCATGCTGCACCTTTACCAGCTGGGAAGGGAAGCCTAGGAATGTCCGAAGGTCATCTGAAAATTATCAATCTGTTGCTAGATTCTGCTTGCTTTCTCTTGTCACCTCTGAGTTTGATGTAATCATTCCCTGGTGGTGATTAATCATTGTAAGAAACTGAGAAGAACAGTTTTCCCCCACCACGCCACTAAAGGTTTAAATTTTATGAATCTACACTTGGAAGTGTTTGAAGGAAGATAAGATGTCCTCGGTTCTGTTTCATAGACATCTTAATAAATAAATAATTTTATGTATATATCAAGGTAAGTAACTGCAGCGACCTCTTTGAAGAGGTGATGCAAGGTGTGTTGCTGTTCTTTTGTTGGACACAGTACTCTATTGATCATCTTGCACCCAACTTTAGACCTGTTCATTTGTATTTTTTAACTCTTTTCACAAATTGCAGTGCAGTCTTGGATCCTGTCCCTGGCAGTAGCTCCTAGAAGGTATTACAGAGGACCATTTTAGAAATTTYGTCGTAGGTGGCTGTGAAGCAATCAGCCTACGGGGAAGATGGTTTTCCCAGCTGCTCTGCTAGTGGGGCTGGGCTAGCTGGAGCTGCCTCGCAGATGGGCAGAGGTGCCAAGGTGGTGAAGTCGCTGTCATCTGCTTGCAGCAAATGGCACTGGAGGCAGGGGCCGTGGCCCTGTGGGAGACGGGACACCAAGACCTCTTCAGTCTCTAGTAAGTCTAAGCTAAGGCTGGACCAGGAAAAAAATCRAAAATACGAGTCTTAGGAACTGAGAAAAGCCGCGCAAGGTAAGGAGGCGGCCCCGGTCTCGCCCCTAAGCAGCGGAGGAGCCCTGCGGAACCGCCTCAGCGCTGCAGCCGGGGCCCGCCTCAAGATGGCTGCCGCGGCCGCCCCCCCCCCCCCGGCCCCGCCCCGCGGGCGCGCGGCGGGCGAGGTCCCGCCTCGAGGAGAGCGCGGCGCGCATGCGCGCGGAGCGGTGAGCGGGCGGCGCGGCGCGGCGGTGGCAGCTGCGCCGTGGGGCAGTGCTGGGGGAGACGGGGGGGAGCTCCCCTGCGGGGGCATGCGGCACCCTGGAGGGGGGCCCCGGGGGGGGTTACTGCATGCTCTCGTGGGGCCTCCCTACGGGTTATTGCGTGCTCCCGTGGGGCTGCGGGGTCCCCTCGTGGGCTGTGGGTCTCCCCTTTGGGTTATTGCGTGCTCCCGTGGGGCTGCGGGGTCCCCTCGTGGGGCTGTGGGTCTCCCCTTTGGGTTATTGCGTGCTCTCGTGGGGCTGCGGGGTCCCCTCGTGGGGCTATGGGTCTCTCCTTTAGGTTATTGCATGCTCTCGTGGGGCTGTGGGTCTCTCCTTTGGGTTATTGTATGCTCTCGTGGGTTTGCGGGGTCCCCTCGTGGGGCTGTGGGTCTCTCCTTTAGGTTATTGCATGCTCCCGTGGGGCTGTGGGTTTCCCCTTTGGGTTATTGCATACCTCTGGTATGGGGTTAGGGGGAAGCCCTCTGTGGGGCTGCAGAATCCCCCAGCTCATGGGGACCTCCAGTGAGGCTGTAAGGTCCTGTCTGTGTTGGGCTCTGGGGTTGTTCCCTCACCAGGCTTGTGGGACCCTTGCCCCGAGGCTATGGAGTRCCCCCTCGTGGGGTTCCTCGTGGGGTGTGGGGCTCCCCGTCCCCGCGCCAAGCCTTGTGCCTCCCCCAGCAGTGCGTGGCCCGGTCGATGCTGACGCTGCCCAGGCTGCAGCCCCTGCTGCCGCAGCTCCGCTCCCTCCTGCCCAGCCTCGCCATGAGCACCACCGGCACCTTCACCCTCCACCAGCCCCTCAACTACCGCGCCGGRGCCCGCGTCCAGCCCGTCGACGGCGGGCAGAGCGAGGAGGTCTACGAGCCGGCCACAGGTACCCCCGGTGCTGCCCTGCCCGGTGGGACCTGGGTGGGATCTGCTCCTGCAAGGGTCGTGTGCTTTGGCTTCTCCCGGGTGTCCACAGCGACGTCTCGCTGGTGCTGAGCACTGGCTGTTTGATGCTATTAGGAAAACAGCTGTGTGTGTGCAGGCAGCCTGTGTCTCTTGGTRTTTTGGTAGTTGCATTTCGTTTCTCTCTGCAGCCTGAGTCTGTCAATACCTTTTTGGCAGAAAACGGTTGTAGTTCTTGGTCAGAGTAAAAATCTGAGTGTCTGAACCTGGCAAAGGACCTGATTTAAGCAAAGAAACAAAACCAACCTGCAGCACACTAGAACTTGCCTTTTAACATTCATATTGAGTTGCATTTCTTTTTGTGTTGGAGGTGTCTAGGTTGATGCAGGATCAGTTTGGAGACTGTTTAACTCTGCTGATGGATATGTAAGAGAGTCCTGAAGCTGGTGGTTGAACTATAATAAACTCATGTGGGAAACAGAGGAAACTTGCAATACCGAGACTAATCAGCAACTAGAACGTTACTGTGGAGAATGGCAGATCTTTTAATTCAGACTAAGGATTGTACTGTATCTGGAAGAGATACTGTATGGCAGTATCTCTTCTAGAAACCAACCACAAATCAGTTGGATTTCGGTGTATCTTATGTCTTGGGAGCTATTGGGAACTATAGTGTGAAGTTCTGTAGCCTGGTATGTAGTGATCACGCCGAAATCTTTAGGTTGCAACGCAAGAATGAGTAAAGGCAGATCAACCATATTGTTTTGTGCTTTTCTTCTGAGATTTGCATTTTGTTTGTTTCCCATTTAAATGTGCTCAGGTCGAGTGATAAGCAAGCTTCTCTGCTCTGGGGAGAAGGAGGTCGATCTGGCTGTGCAGAGTGCGAAGGCTGCCTTTAAAGTATGGAGTCAGCTGTCGGGCATGGAGCGGAGCAGGGTGCTGCTGGAGGCTGCCAGGATTATTCGGGTATGTTGCGGGAGCTCGTCCCCTGTTTTGGAGAGGAGTGGTTTTGTCCCTGAGCTTTCCTGTGGATTAATGTGGCTGCTGCACGTCTGACGGGGGCTTTGCTTCTAGGAGGAATGCAGGGGTTAAACATCACCTTTGACCAGCACAGACAGTAGGTTGTCATGGGCAGGGCAGGCAGCCTTATCCTGCTGTTCAGAGTCAGCTTCTTCTTTACCTTTACTGGGCTTTTTTTCTTTCTTTTTTTTTCTTTTTTTTTTTTTTTGTTGGAAGTCCCATTTCTGAAACAGTACATAGTTGAGCTTGAATTTCAGGGCCCCACTGCTTAGGCTTRTACTACAGAGCCATGTTTACTTAATCCTGTCAGAAGGCCTAAAACTGAAGCCATGCAGCCAAGATCTCACAAGGGTCAAACTTCTTTTCACAAGCTTAAAGATTTGGCCTCACTGCATATGATTTCAGAGCTGAAATTGCTAAGCGTCCCTCTGTTGAACTTCCAGCTTTTCGAACACTAATGTCATGTGACCAGTGTCCTGTTTCAGCAGCGAAATCACAGGAATTTTGTGTTTTTGCTAGACACTAGATAATACACATGGGAGAGAAAGTAGAAATACGCTAGCTTTATCACAAACTCCCTTGGTGCGTGCGTATTCTTGGACATCAGAGTGAATCCTCATCGAGGCACAGATCTGTAAGAGACTGGACTTCCTTTCCCTAGTGTCTGTATGTTATGAGAACTGCTTTCTCTTTCTGCCAGATTTCTTTTTCTGCTGGACTTCCACAGCAGAGTGGCTTTTTTGCCTCAGAGATGATCTGGTACAGGACGCTTTCCAGCTGTGTTGCTTTGTCCAGCCTTCACTAAGTCCTCTGAATTCATTTTGATCTTGCTGTTTGCTGTTCCTTCCAGTTCAGTTCTGTGAACTCTAATCACTGTTTACCAGGCTGCTTCTCAATTCAGGCTTGCTGACCTTTTAGGTAAACAAGGATGTTAAGCAAGACTGGACCGGTGGTGGACTCCAGCAGTTTGACATTCCGCTGTCATCAGTCACCGCTGGCAAATTGATAAATAGCAGCTGGGAACATCCCTTTTAGAGAGGACTAGGTGGTACTGATGGCAGAGCCTGCCTTGGGACTTGCATGCTCAGGAAGCAGCTATCTCCCTGTGGAGTACTGCTGCAGGCTTCTCTAATATTTTGTCACTGTGTTGTGCTTGCAGGAGCAGAGAGAAGAAATTGCCACCTTGGAAACCATCAACAACGGGAAATGCATCTTTGAAGCTAGAGTGGACATTGACATATCTTGGCAGTGCCTGGAGTATTATGCTGGACTGGCAGGATCTCTGGCTGGTGAGAACTTCATTGGGGTTTGATCTGTAGCCTCTGTCCTGTCACTTGCATTTCCTGGTATCTTCCCTGGCACAAGAGGATCTTTGCTGTTGGTTTCTATAAGAGATGGATTACTGCTGTTTTCTTGAAGATCTCAGAAGGATTTTCAGAGATCTCTACATAACACTGTTGTGTTTTGTGGGTGCTCGTATGCCTGCAGTGAACTTCCTGGGGTAAAAGCTGCATGTTCCCATTCTGGAGTGAGATCTGGCCTCTGAAGCTCTGATGAGACAAGAAGGGGCTTYGTCCTTCTCTACCTTCTGGCTGTTTTTCTTTTGCAGGTGAACACATCCAACTTCCTGGGGGATCCTTTGGATATACAAGGAGAGAGCCACTTGGCGTGTGTGTTGGGATCGGAGCCTGGAATTACCCTTTCCAGATTGCCTGCTGGAAATCTGCCCCAGCATTGGCTTGTGGTAATGGAGACCCTTTCCCCATGCAAACTTCTCCTTGAAGCCAAGTCATTCCCTGGGGCACAGCGATGTGGGGGTAAAGAAACCAAGTCTAGGAGTGCCTTGAGGAGGTACTGAAGGATTAGAGGAGCCTTCAGACTATTACTCTTGCAGGAAGGAACAGGAAATGGAAATGAGAACACAGCAGATGCTAAGAGGACAAGGAACGCATCAGGAAAAAAAGTTTGTTGCTTGGTTTTGTATCAGATGAGGAAGGGTCTCTGGGAAAGTCTGCAGTGCAGGACCAATTTCCCAGTATCTCCCAGCTCTTCCCAGCAGGAAGGTGCGGTTGTGCCATTTCAGTGGTTGCAGTCTTCAGCTGAAACTATTTTTCCTCTCTGAGGGATCTTTTGGGATCTGGACAGACAATTTTTTTTTTCTTCCCTCAAGGAGTTTGGATGTCTAACCTCACCTTGCCCCTGTTCCCCTAGGTAATGCTATGGTCTTCAAGCCCTCGCCCTTCACCCCCATTTCGGTGGTGAGGTTGGCAGAGATCTTCACAGAGGCTGGCGTGCCCAAAGGGCTCTTCAATGTGGTGCAGGGCGGAGCGGCCACCGGCCAGTTCCTTTGTCAGCACCCAGATGTGGCCAAAATCTCTTTCACCGGCAGCGTGCCAACTGGCGTCAAGGTAAGGGCACCTTTGTACTTGGGGACACGAGGGATTTGTAATGCCAGCCAGSCTTCCTTCGCTTGTTCAGCCCCTGATCACAGCGAGGTGTCTCTGAACTGTTGAAGGGGGCATCTGTACAGGGAGGAGGGTACATATAAACTGAGCAGCACTGTGAAAATATGTGAGCGTTTCTGGTACTAATAGTTCAATTGAACTGCATGTGAAATACCTTCTTTTAAGCAGACTGTTAGTATCTGTGAATTTGTCACCTACAATTTGTTTTTCAAAAAATTAAAAGTCCTTTGAAAAATCTTTTAAAAATAAATCATAATTTGGAAGAGGGTAAATGTTGCCCCTTGATTTTTTTTTTGTTTTGTTTTGTTTTTGAAAAAACAACTTGTGTGTCCCTGTGGAGTGCAGTGATACAGATGCRGTTCCATCTGCCCTATGGTCTTATGCCAAACATATGCCTTTCTGCAGATGACCCCTTAGATTTTGGCTGCTTTTACCTAAAAACCCCTCTGAGAYTGTCCTCAGTCTGAACTAAACAAGACTTCTCAGCTTGCCCTTTGTGTGCACTGGTTGCTTCTGTTGTTCCTGAAGGTCCCTGGACTGGTGGGAACTCTCCCCTCACGTGCCTCTTACCTTGCTCCAGCCTCCCCTCCTGTCAGTGGGTCACTTGTCTCTTCTCTCCTTGTTTCAATTAGATCATGGAGATGGCAGCCAAAGGGATCAAACCAGTCACCCTGGAGCTGGGAGGCAAATCCCCACTCATCATCTTTTCGGACAGTGTGCTGGAGAATGCTGTGAACGGAGCCCTCATGGCCAACTTCCTGACGCAGGGCGAGGTGTGTGTCCGCGGGGCAGGTGCAACCATCCCCACCACAGTGGGGATGCCTTTGCTGCCTTTTTTAAATGCAGTTTCAGAAGGGAACCTCTTGCAGAAGCTAGCTGCAAAAAGGCATCTCACTGGGAGTGTGCCTTAGCTAATGCAGTGTCCTCAGAAGTGGAGCTTCCCTCTAGTGCTGGGTACTCAGCCAAGAGCAGTTGCTCCTGTGTCCTGGGCTGCAGCCCAGAGCGTGCTGATCAAAAGAGACTGTGCTAGTTTCCCCTGGAAAGGTAGTAGGTGCCAGTTTGGTGTGCTGAGCCGCAGCCCCAACGGGGCTTTGTCTGTCCCAAATTTGGGTTCTCCACATGTGCTGCAGGTTGTGTGTAATTTTGCTGACAAGCTGGCTTATCTGGATCATCTGGGGGAACAGAGCAGTCAGCTCAAGTGTTCTCCTGCTGGTGTCTTGATACATTTTTGCCACTTGGTGGCATCAGTACCCTCATGGCTAGCATGAACTGCTGAGTGCAGCCGTGAGCAGGCAGGGCAATCTAGTTTTTGTTGTCCCCAGGGGCAAGTTGGCTGCATTAACTGCTATGGAAGGGTGTCTCTGAGTGTCTCTGTAACAGGAGCCTTGCAGGGAAGGACTGCGGAGTTGTGTGCRTCTTATTCTGAGCAGCCTATCCCATATCTCAGGTATGCTGTAATGGCACGCGGGTGTTCGTGCAGAGAGARATACTGGATGCCTTCACAAAGGAGGTGGTGAAACGCACCCAGAAAATCAAAGTTGGAGACCCGCTTCTGGAAGACACACGAATGGGAGCCCTTATCAACCGGCCGCACCTGGACCGTGTCCAGGGCTTTATCAAGCAGGCAAAGGAGCAGGTGAGAGTGTGATGCTGCCTTATGACTGCCTAGAAATGTCTCTTTTTGTTGTTAGTTACAGACCATCAGGTGCCCTCCCTCTCCCATGCCTTCGCAATTAAGATCTTTTCTTGTTGTGATTGAATTACTTGGTAGGTATCTTGGGAGCCAGTAGATTAAAAGTGACGCTGCACATGTCTCTGAATCAGAGCTGAAGGTGACATTGCTTTTCAAATCCTGATGTTGCGAAGCTGTGCAGGTAGTGGGATACCTAGTATTGCAGTGTGTAAAACAGGAGAATCCATATAGTTGGGCTGGTTGCTTTTTATAAGCCGTGGTGATATGTTACATGTTTGGCTGTCATCTCTGGTTCTAGTTCTGTTGGTTGCAAAAAGAGCTCAGTAAGGTTGAAAGGCGTCTAAAGCAGCAATGTCCGCACAAATTGACAGGCTTCTGGTAACAATCTCGGAAATAGCAAACCACCCAATCTTCATTTGGTTTTTCTTCAATTTTTATTATAAAGTATAAAAATGCATTAAATATCAGTACYAGCTATATGACTACTCATTTTAGAAGATGGRCTGGAAAAGGAGAGATGTGAGTAARGCTGGGAAGGGGTAAAACTAGGATTTAGGAACAGGAAAAGAGCTGCAGAGGGAGATGTGGGGAAGGAAAAGAGAAACCTGTCATCCYCAAAGCAGTGTATCTGACAGAACGGGTGTTTCTTGCCAAGTGGAGTGCTAAGGGACTGACTGACTTGCTAATGAAGGAGTTTGCACCGTGTGAAGATGTGGAAGTTAATGTGATGCCAGCTGAGGATCTGCTTCCAGTTTTAGTTGCTTCCCTCCAACCTGTGTCAGCCCCTTTGAAACTTGCACCCCCAACCAGCATCGTTTGGACCTTTAGGATGGGTCACAAGTGAGAAGCTAAATTTGGCCATCGTCTCTGAGTGCCCTCAGGTGGTAGAGGTTAACTGCAGGCTCTTTATTTAACTTGCCAGGCCAGTAAGGGGTCACCAGAGCAGACTTGAGTTACAGCTCTTTTGCCTCTGTTTTAAAAACAGAGCAACTGGAAACATGTTTGTCTGAGCTCATGGCCCTGCACTGCGTGTTGTGAGTAACTGAGATGGGCTGCAGGTCCTGGGGCTGCCAGCCGCGGCAGCCGTAGCCTCGCTCACCGGTAAAGGATACAGCAAAGCTCCAGCACAGGTCTTGTTGCCTTGCAGTCAGGTGGGGAACTCTGCAGTGYCCCTCTCCTGAAGGGGAGCATTTGGCAATGAATCGGCTTCATGCTGGAGGCCAGTGAGGTGGTGGATGCGCTCACCAGTCCACTCTGATCTGTTGGCAGTCCTGACCCAGAGGGCACGGGCACAGTTGGTCTGATAGGAATTTAAGTCCAGCAGGGTGTATGGGGCCAGCCAGAGCTGCTGTAGGTGGGCAGGATGCTCCTGGACGTGTCTGCCCACCTTTTGTGTGGCTCTTTTTCAGGGGGCAAAGGTGCTGTGTGGTGGGGACCTGTATGTACCGGATGACCCAAAGCTGAAGAACGGCTATTACATGCAACCCTGTGTGTTAGGTATGATCCTTCCTATTCATGGTGGTGCAGTCTTCTGTGTGGGTGAACAGTGACACCATGTTGTTGCTGAGATCAGGCCTTTCTAGTGAAAGCTATGCTCAGTGTAACCCGTCTCTGTCCGTGTCCATTTGGACCCGTATAGATATAGCAGAAATAGCTCAGGTGTGTACAGCACGCTGAGAGAACTGTGCAGTTGGAGGGTCTAACAGGACACACACACACAGTGCCTCTGCCACCTTGAAATTCAGGATGTCACTCCCTTGTCTGCTAGCCAAGCTGGGGGGGGGCTGTGCAGTGCCAAGTACTTTTCTGGAGGCTGTGCGGGTTGCTGAACATGGTGGCCCAGCCACCAACTCTTCCTCCTGAAGTGTGTGTGCTCTTCTCCCAGGGAACTGCACAGATGATATGACGTGTGTGAAGGAAGAGATCTTTGGACCTGTCATGTCCATCCTGCCATTTGACACAGAGGAGGAAGTTGTGGAGAGAGCCAACAACACCAAATTTGGCCTGGCAGGTGGTGTCTTCACCAGGTACAGCTGGGGAGYGTGGCTGGTGTGGGAAGCAGTCTGGGCATGGGAAGTACTGCAGCAACTTGATACCCTTGCAGTGTCTGGCATGGGACTGGATATCCTCCTCCAGGAAAGTTAATGCAAACGAATGCCAGAAGGGGACTTTGTAAATGCCTGCATATCTCTTCCCAGCTGGTCCTGAAGGATTAGGTGGGCTCAGCTGTCCTTCAGACTCCGGTTCATGCTTGGCCTGCTGGCTGCCCTCCTGCATCTCCAGGAGATGGGCACCACCATGGGCTTCTGAAAGTGCACAGAGAGGACTGTTGGCTGCCTGCCTGCCATAGTCTGCTTTGCTCATGTCCTTGTTCTGCCCTTTGTATCTCAAATGCTATTTTGAATGTCTTTGGGAATAGGTGCCACATCCTTTGAGTAGGTAAAGTAGTAGTAGGGTGGGTCAGACTTCAGAAACTACCTGTTGGTGACCTTATTGGGGGCCTTTGTCAAAGGGGGATGCCAGTAGGCTTGGGAGGAGAGGATGGAAGGGAAGGCTCCAGCTGAACTGCCCTTTTCTGGCAGGGATATCCAGAAGGCTCACAGGGTAGTGGCTGCTCTCAAGGCTGGGATGTGCTTCATTAACAACTACAACATCAGCCCTGTGGAGCTGCCTTTCGGAGGATACAAGGCATCAGGTAAGCTCTGGTCCAGGGAAGGTGAGGCAGCCCCCCTGTGCGCCGTGATGTGAGCGGGCTCTTGAGGGGGGCCGCAAGGGCGCTCTGCTGTGCCTCTAAGAAATGATTGCTATGCTAGGAGCTGATAGGGAAGCTGGAGTTTCAACTACAGCTTTGTACTGAGAAGTCAAGGAGACGAGCTTTAATATACATGGCCCAGCTTGCAGCTGAGCTCCTCCAGTTGTTACTCTGGGGATGATCAGAAATGCCACCTTGGGGTAGTGCTGCATTGGCACAGAGCACGTGGCTCATGTTCTCCCTGGCTGTGCCTACATGCTAGTTACGGAGGGTGTGAGTGGTGCCTGGCACTGTATGGAGCTGTGCTCTCACTTCTGGCTTGTCCTTGCAGGATTTGGCAGAGAGAATGGGCGGGCAGCCATGGAGTATTACTCGCAGCTGAAGACCGTCTGTGTGGAGATGGGTGATGTGGAATCTGTGTTTTAGTGGTCTCAGGCTTTTCAAGGGAGCATCAGTCAGTTCTTGCCTGTCAGCTGGAGATGGGGATCATTTACACAGCGATAAAGAAGTGCTCTAAAATTGTAAGTGCCTCACAGGGAAGGAGGGGCAGAGTTGGAGCAGCGTTTTGCCACCTGATCCTGCAAGGGGGAACGTAGACCTGGGGTTCAGTCTGTGGTTCTGCTCTGCCATCTCYGGAGGTGGGAACCTCAAACTAGGAGGCAGCGATGGGGTTTTCATCAGTAGCATGTGCTGCTACAGAAGCATTATCACAAGCTTTTCAGGGGCAGAGACCAAGGCTGCTCCCCCCACTGTGTGCTATGAACCCTGTTGTCCTCTACCCTCAGTCAACTTTGGTTTTGACATCTTAAGAGGTATCACCCTACTCAATGCACATGTAAGCTCTTGGACACGATGTCCCGTAGCTGTAGGCTCTGTGTCTTCCCTGATGAAATAAAAGCCTTAAGGATAGGACTATTTGTTTTGGGGCTTTCTTCCCTCCTCCRCCCTTAGCTCAATTGTGAGCAGAACCTCTTTTTTTTTTTCCTACTTGTATCTCACCTCCAAGGTGTGGCAGGATATTGTGAGGATGGTCAGCTGATGCTTTCTGGGATGGCTGTGGCTATACAGACTGTCTCCATACACATACTAAAGACAGTACAACAGGAATAGTAGCAGGCTCTAACATAGGTGATAGCTGTCAGTTAAGATAGGCAATGATCTCTTTGACTCTCTTTCTAAAGGCCTGTTGTTCTTTATAATCATGACCAACCAACTTTGTATTTGTCTATGTCTTTTTTTTTTTAACAATCAAATAAATGTTAATTCTGCTTGAAAACATCTCATTGCAGAATGATGTGAATCAAGGGGCCCAGAAATCTACTCTGGTAGAGAACAAGGCTGTTGCTGTATTGGTTGAGCAAACAGGTTGGACTTTTCAGTCACCAAAGTCCTGAAAGCTAAAACAACTCTAACAGAGAGATTTTTTGGGGAGGCCTACAGAACAGGAGTTGTTCTGGCTTTCTGCAAAACTTCTCAAAGAAGTCTTTTGTAACTTCAGAAATAAAATCTAGAATTGACAGCTTCATTTTATTTAATGATAAGGAGGAAAAAGAACAGATTAGAAATGAAATGTTTTCAGAGAGGAAAAAAAAATCTCTTCAGTTTCTCAGGCAGTCATGGAGGTGCTCAGTTAGTCCTGGCAGAGCCAGCCGAGGTGCTGGAAAGCTGAATGTACCCCTGTCCCCACCAGTCCAATGAGYGCAGCGGAACCAAAGGCCCCTCTCATCCTTTTCTTAGGATCTAGAAAAATACAAACATGTTCTGTCAGGTCAGCAGCAGTGCCCACGTACCTCACGTGGGCCGTTCCCAGCTCTGCAGGGCGGCAGCGGGGAGGCTGATGCCCTTCCCCGCACAGGCTTGACTTGTTAGAAGTATATTTAGCTTTGGCTGATCTTGTCCTCATGTTTAAGACACAAAGGCAAGGAAACCTTTGTGAATGTGACAGTTCTGAACCAAGTAAGGTGTGAARTCAGGTGCCCCCACTCAGCTAGGCTTATTTTAAGTAATATGGGAAGAAGGGAAATTAGTTGAATTCAGCTGAGCCTTTTCCCTTTGGTAAGAGAATATATGCTCAATAGCATAAAACACCATCACTCAAAAACTAGCCCAGCCTGGAAATTAAAGAGGGGGCAAAAACTAGGCATTAATCTCTGAGCACAACAGCAGCTATTTGCTTGTGACACGTAGCTACCCTCAGCCTGTGCTATTATTAGATTAGTGTCCTTTCTGTCAGTAGGACAAGCATAATAYGGAGATGGCAGTCTGCAGACCTGCAGCATTTCCCCTGCACCCTGACTGGAAGCTTTAAGCTGCCTCCTTGACATGAGCTGGAGGACAGAGCCCTGAGGCCACTGCGGGAGACTTCAGCTTCCAGCACCACTGTGCTATGGGTTAAGGACTCACCTCCTGTGTAGTAGCCATAGGCGTAGAGGACTCTCCCGAGGATCCAGGCAATGCCAAGCCCTGTGGCAATTCGCTAGATAGAAMGGAGAAGAATTAAAGGTTTCAAGGATCTGCATCTTGCACCTGCTCAGCTGTTTGGATAGCAGCCCTGCTTCAGGAGGAGACCACCAACTACAGTGTGGGTCCTTACCCAGCTAGGACAACTGGGAGTGAGCCTGGGAAAGGTATGTGGCTGATGCGGTGTGCTAGGTTTTGTACGGGAGTCATTTCCATGACACCTTGGGGGAAGGAACCTRTGATGTGCTAGAGTCTTTGCTGCTTTGCAGTGCAAAACTTCCTTCACCAGGAAGAGCTYGTATGTACTGCTGCATTACAGTGTGGGTTCAGCAGGCTGGGTGACCCTGCTCCTACAGCTAGTGGAATTGCACCTGGAGAGAGATGGCTGTGAATATTTGCTCCTTATCAAGGAACTGTGACATCTAGGAACGGTTGAGTCACGCAGGCAGCAGGTGCTAAACCTTGTCTGGCTACTACCCCGCGAGCCAAGCTGGACCACGTACRAGGATTTTGGAGGAAGCTGTTGCCTTGAGCCCACCCCAGTGCTGCAAGCAGGTTTTCCTACTGCTGGTGTTACAAACTTCCACCTCATCGCTTAATTTAGAGCTTGCTGCAACATGGCTTCAGTTTGCCAGACATCACTAGATTTGTTGCTCTTTCAATCTCTGAGAAGGAATATTCAAGAAAGACCCACTTTGTCTAGTGGCAGTGAAGAAAAAGCTACTGGTTTCAACCTCTCCCACACATACACCTCTTTTCTGTGTCTTTCATTTTAAAATGATCTAGATTTTTTTTTCTGCTCCCCAYCCCCACTCCAGGCCTCCTTTGGTAGTGAAAAGGGTGGGAAGATCATCCTGTTCCCAATCTATTCCTGGCAGAAAGACTCTTCTTGAAAAATTGCCTAGAAGCATAGAAAAGAAAGGGTCCCACCCTCTACACATCCAGGGACTGAGTAGCCCTACTCAGGTGCCCGGCAGCACCCTGCAGGACTTGGAGCCTGGCAGGGTTGGAGGAACGCTCCCCACAAGTGCCCTGGGGGCTGTAATAGTTTCAGCTTGTCTAACAAGGCACCTTTAGGGGAAGGGGAGCGGGGTGTAGTGGCTGAAGCGCTACAAGCGTAATGGGTCTGCTAAATATTTGTAATTCCAYGCACGCAAGCTTCTACCATTGCATTTCCAGAAGGGGCAGGCCACRCTGGGCACAGCCATGAAACACGAGCGGGGCTAGTAAAGCAGTCTGCTACCTCCGGCAATGCTTGCTTGGCCTCCTGCCCCCGGGCCTGCTGCRGGGGCAAAGAGCAGAGTTCAATCGTGCAGACCTGCTGCACCAGCATTACTCACCGGGTGGTAGATTCCACCAGTGGCTAAGAAGAACAGGAAGGACGGGTAAACTTCCAGTCTGAAAATAGGAGAGAAAGGTTTGTGTCAAAGTTGCCTGTAAAGAGATCTCAGCAGAAAAGCAGGGACGCACAAGCAGCACCTGCTGAGGTCCCTGCTCGACTGATAGGAGTCTCCATGCACAGGAGCGCTGTGCTCAGCACTGGGGCCAGAGATGGAGACACGAGGGGATCTCAGTGTGTGCTGACATTTAGGGACTTCCTCAGTTCGCACCGCTGTTCAAAGCCTCTGACTCTTTCTACTTGGTGCATTAAGCCACTCCTAAATACTGCCTATCACCAGCTAGCCCAGGAGGAGGTGTTTCTCCCAGCACACACCTGATGCGCTGTTTGCAGCCTGGCCACCTTGCACCTAGAAGGTGTGTGCTTTTGAGGGAGGTCTAGGCAGCAGAACRGATCAGCAGCTTCCAGACACAATGTTATGGAACGAGATTTCCAAAGTCRTAGGGTCCAACCATGGAGATAAAGAGCCAGGCAGTGGGGAACAGGAGGCTGCTTCACAGCACTGTCTCATGGTTTAATGCAAGGTAAAGAACCAGCCCTGCATCGCTACTGAGCRTTACATAGGTTTTCCTCAGGTGTGGAGCCTGAAACCCAACGTTCAGGAGCAGTAAGGCCCTAGTTGTGCAGTTTCAAGACCTGTGCTCGTGTGKGGTACTCACGTGTTTTGGTGTGCGCGCTGGATGCAGTTGAATATATGCCCGTGTTCAGCATCTGTGCTATACATGGTTGGATACTGTCAAAAAACCCAAAAGCAAAGCATGAGCGAGCGCAGTCCTGCCTCCGGAGCCCGGCCTCCTCTAGCAGCGAGGAGGAGGGCACGCGTTGGCAAGGCACAGCCTGCCTTCGTGCCCCATGGCTACAGCTGCTGCCTTGCCCAACCCCTTTGGGCAACCTGCAGGGCTTGGGCTTTTAGCCACCTCTGCTTTGAAGAGAGGATAGGTCACCCCGTGCGTGGCTGTTGAACTCCCATCTCTTTGGAGTGAGGAGCAAAACCACAGGACTAAGCACACGGGGACCCTTGGGGCTGTTCTCAGGCCTCCTCTGGGGAGGTGGCAGCAGGCAGCACCCAGGAAGAGGCCTGGAGGACGCTGCAACGCTGAGCAGCCAGCAGGAGCTGTCCCCTGGCCGCAGAAGCTTTCCCAAGGCTGAGATCCACGTGCGTGGCCGTGCCCCACGCACGCAGGGTATCGAAGCTTGCTGTAACCCTGGCTCACAGGGGCAGAGCCGGGGATGGCGGGGGCAGGCCGGAGGCTCTCCTCCCTCCCCGGGCGCTGCCCCGTTCCCCGCGAACGGCCCCTTCCCGCGCCCTGCGGAGAGGCCGGCTCACCTCCACGTTGTACTTCTTGCGGGCCTTCCCCACCTTCACCGCAAGGTGCGTAACCAAGACGAAGCTGGCAGCCCCTGTCAGGATGACGTAGCCGTACTCCTTGGAGAGGACCACCATCTTGGCGCTGGGAGAAAGGAGAGACCGTTACTACTCTGAGGTGCGTCTGGAGAAGACGCAAACCGGGAGGCGGTCGGTAAGAGGTGCAAAAGCAGAACCGATTTGTGCACTGCTGCTTCCAGCAGCAGAACTAGGGGTCATCAGAAGAAGCCAGGAGGAGACGGATTCAGCACGAACCGAAGGAGGCTTCCCTGCAGCAGGGGCTAGGCCTGCGGGGCTCCTTGCCAAGGACGTTGTGGATGCAGGCAGTTTTCACAAATTCTAGAAGAGGCTGGGCAAACGCTGGGTTCAGAGGGGGCTTATCATACAGACAGACTACAACCGGCTCAGAAAGCCCCTGACCCAGAGGGAGCTGGGCTAAGGCCATTACTCTAAAATAACAAAGCCCACTACGACATTAACAGTAATTTTGGAACCTCTCCAGCAAAGGGGCGTTGGCAAGATGAGCGATGCTCACACGCAGCAGCGCCAAGGAGCCGGCTCAGCATCCCGACTTAGTGAGCAGCCTCCAGCGATGCGTGGCGGCCGGTACATACCGAGAGCTGTGCGAGCCCGCYGGGTACACCAGGGCTCGTGGTTTGCATTTAACCGTTCTGCATTTCCTTACGCACCGCGGGGAGACTCATCTGGCAGGGTCCTGCCTCRTGCTGCCCCACAGAAGGCTGCTGCCTGCTTCTCCCCTCTTTCCTGCTCCCCAACCTGCTGAACCCACTTTCTGCCGGTGCTGCCACGAGGCGCTCAACACTGAACGCTCGGGGACCCTCCCCAGCTACAAACGAGCAGCAAATGATCGCCCTTCCGGTGAACGTCCAGCACCGGTCCTGTTGCACGATCCCAAACCTCAGACGTCTCTGTCCACGTGACCTGAGATGGTTCTGTATGGTGCATCAGGGCAGAAGATGGTGGAGGCCTCCCTGCAGCACCGAGACAACTCCCTCCAAGCCAGACCTGAGCTGACGGCTATTTCCATCCGGTGCCTCCACGATGCAGCGAGGCTTTGCGTCTCCCGTGCTGTCCCCCCCGCAGAACCTGCCAGTGTGGGGSAAGCCGTGCCACCATGTGCAACCAGTGCAACCAGCCTGCCTACGGCAACAGAGCCAGCACCCCTTCACAGGGAGATYTTCGGGGACACGAGCTTTTTATTTCTCATTTGCAAAGGGATTATTATGGACAGAGCAAGGTAAGGGCTTTGTCCACGTGAAGTTTGGCAGTTACTTTAGATTTTCAGTGCTCTTACCAACTAAGAAATGCCAGCTGTACCTGCATGTAATGGAAGCTACCACCTGACAAACACTCAGAAAATACARGGCATCCTCCCCGGCGGTCATTCTTCCCCCTACAATTACAAGCCTGCTGGAGAACCTGCACCTAACAGCCGGGACCAGGCAGTTCCCTTTCACAGCGCTGTGTTACAGATTGTGGCTTTATGGCTCTAACTTAAAAGCCAAGAGCGCAGCTCAGTCCGAGGAAAGGCTGCTCAGTCGCAGCAAGGCTCTGCCCAGCCCGAGGATGCCCTAAGCCTGGCGTGTCATGAAGCTGCAGCTCTTATGCCACCGGGAGGAAACTGCTCAGAGAACCGTTGTTCTTCCAAYGGGCAATTCAAAGTCGGCAGGACCTTCAGCTTCCCTCCGAGYCTTTGCCCCACGGCTACTTCCTGGTCGTGGCGACTTCTGCACCTCAGCAACCTTCGCCCAGGGCTACAAGGGCGGGGAGCAGAAGCCTGGGGCTGAACTTGCCTCACGCCGTGCACCATGACGCAGCGCCCTCCCGGCGCTGGAGCGGAGCGGCCCCGGCGGGCGCGGCCGCTCGGCAGGGAGG
>NW_028186489.1:0-8370 GCF_003343005.1 Rhea americana
TTCCCTTCCTCCTCCACTGTCACTGCCCTCTGAGACTCTCAACCAACACGCACCGGCTGGGTTTGAGGGCCCTTGGTTAATACATGCATATCCCAGTGACAGACGGAGAGGAAAGACCTTCAGCAGAAGAGACCACAGCAGCAAAAAATGGGCCTTCTAACTCAGGAGGGAGCAGCCACACCGCAGCTAACTCCGACCATCTTGCCTCACTTTCCACCAGCAAGCATGGGAAAGACACCAAACACGGAATTTAGGGGACATAATTCTCCCGCGGTTGCCCTGCCCTCACCACCAGGACACCACTCATCGCGGCAATGGCGTCGCTGCTGAGTCACGGCAGCAGGCCATCAGACAAAGCCCACCAGGGCACCTCCACCACACCAGTCGYGGCACTCGGAAGCATACCAGGCCTGAGCACACTCACGCGCACCAGAGGAGGACGGGACTAGGAATTCAGAACCACCAAAGCGCGTGCCTTGCAGAACAGTTACGGGGCCACCCAGAAACATGCTTTGGCAAAGAACAGAATCCACCAAACGTACCAGCAAGGAGTCCCTTGCACCCAGGCCAGAGGTTCACTTTAGCCACGGTCCAGATCCCACCAGAGAGTTTTGCAATGCAAGTCCACCACAAGAATACTGCATCCCCCAGGACAAGAAAGACAGCGAGAGGAGCTGAATGCAGAAGAAATAATGTCTCATTTCACACAGGGAGTGAAATGAGTATGACCCATTATTCTTACTGGTACCCGTCAGTGGAGATTCGTCATCAGGTTCGTTCCTACTAGCAGGATTCAGCCCATGGAGCACCTCATCCCTGGAGGTGTTTGTGGCATGAGTGACGCCTGCAGTGCCCTGTCCTTGTTCCTTATCTGAAGGCAGAGGCGACTGAGTTGGGTCTTCATGATGGGCACCATCGGGAGAGGCAGCAGCTGTTACGGYGATGATTGAAGCAGCTGTGAATTCAATGCATAGGCTACCAATACCAACACCCTCCCATTCCCATCACCTTTGGGTCTCCCGTTGCCTTTAAACCTGGATCCCTTCCACTACTACCCTTTCCACGCCACCAAAGGGGAAGAGGAGGGAGACGCTCTGTCCTCCCACACATCATCACTGCTTTCTCCCCTTCCTAATCACAGCTACTTTCTTTTGCGATTTTCATCCACTTTGTGGCCTGCTCCACAAGACTCCCAAGGCCAGTGGACACAGGGAAAGGGTAGTAGGACGGCAGTCATGGCAGTTCCCCGACCTGCATCACAGCCTGATCACAGCTCCTCAACTGTAGGAGGAAACCTAAGCTTTCTTTCTTTTTCAGAATAATTGGCTAATGTTATGAACAATTAAGACACAAAAGATAGTCAAAGAAATATATTAAAACTATGTAAGAGATTTGACATGGTGGAGATTTGACACATGGTTTCTCAAAATGAAACAGACTTTGAGTAGCAGCTCTATAAATTTGTTGCTGTACAGAGTCATGCTGTATCGTTCCAGAACAGACCACCTGAGACACTTGAGTTTTGAAACAGATGTAATTGATATTATTACTAGTACCTGTACTGGAAGACTTTTTTTCATGATCATTCGCTCTGGAAGAAATAATTCTATCCATTAAAGTGGGTCTTGCAGAATAACCATCTCCCTCGTCCCAACCTGGGTACAGCAATGGGTCTTGTGCCGAGTCATTCTGTTTGGCCCCGTAATCAGAGGCCATAGCTGTTATGATGATGGTGAAGCAATTATGAACTCAGTATATAAAGATCCATTTCTCATATTATTCTCCTCTTCGGTTCTTGTCTCTATGACAGGGCTTGCTCACATGTCTACTACATTTAATGGCAAAGAGAAGTAAAGTAGATTTGCTTCTCATTCTGGTTTATATTTAGAAAAGCTGTGTACTGTCACCAACAGGACTGAATTCTTTGTCAATCTGAGCATATGCTTTTCAGAATTAAAATATCCCATTGGTTTTCAAAAGCATTTCCCCAAATCATGTTTTTTTCATGACTTTGTATTGGTTGAATATCGCATCAATATCCACTGATGCAGACACAAGAACAACAAAGGTAGAAATAACTGCAAGAATCTGCCCTGTCAGTAAGATTTTAATCACAGAATTTGACCATATTGACTATATTCAATTTGTTCCCCTCACAATTTCACTGCCTTATTAGTTACAGTCTCTCCAGGAAAACAAATAAACAAAGATGTTTGGCAGCAGGGAGGGCTAGCACATGCATCAGATTTGTGAACAGTGCACACAACGTATAAGACAGAGCTTCAATGAGAATATTTGATACTGCAATTATTTAGAAGAATGTTGTCCATATCAACCATTCTGTAGCTTTCAGTAGTAAACAGTAGAAAAAGAGTGACAAAATCTTTAAGATTTATTCGTCTTCCCTAGGTATAAAATTAAAAACCCYCTTCCCCCCCCAAAAAAAMCCCAATAAAATTACCACCGCTTGCTGAAATTTTAATTGCAACTAGCTATTGTAGTATAGTATTTACACGTATCAGTAATACACTATATTTTATCATCAGAGTTTCAAGGGTGTTGATGAAACATCTCGGGCTGCTACCTCAGAGAAATGTGGGCCTAGGATCTTCGGAAGCAGTGAGCTACCTAATACTTTTGCTAATAAGATCACATTTAGTTGACATAATAGATTCACATACTACACCATCCCAAATAATGCCTATGATATACATGTCTTCAGTGGCCTGTGTTCGATAATCGGCAAGAGCTGGTGATGACTGTGTTAAATTTACTGTTGGCGGCACTTAGAACAGCACATCAGTCACTAGCAGGTAAACATAATGCACTCAGAGGAAGAGCAACTAATATCAATCTTCMGTTGTTGCTTTCGTAGTAAAATTTGATCTTCTACCCTTCAACTTCTTTCACTGATGAAGAAGTCTCTGTTTTACTCTACACTATGCTTTGCTTTCTTCACTTCTTCATCAGTATCATCTTGCTATAGTTCAGAAGTGGGGTGAATAGATATTTTGGAATGTTATTTTTACTTAAATTGTCATAAGGGCAAAAGCTGTAGAAAACAGGTGCAGTACTGACTTTACTTGT
Source organism: Rhea americana (assembly GCF_003343005.1). Lineage (NCBI taxonomy): Eukaryota > Metazoa > Chordata > Aves > Rheiformes > Rheidae > Rhea > Rhea americana. Next base: position 3,088 of record NW_028186489.1, read on the forward strand.
AACAAGTGTAATCACAGCTCCCAACTATGTGAAAAATATGAAGACGTTATTATTTTTCAAATTAAAATTTAAATGTTCACTTTTTCCTACAGATATAGCCCTGAAATATAGCCTGATAAAATCTGGTGGCTACATGACACAGAATATGTAAAAGGTGGTTATGGAATTAATGCACTGTAAGTCTTGACACACAATCCAAATGGGAAAAAAAAAACAAACTTCCAGGACAGCCTAATGAATAGAATAATATGTAAAATATGCAATACAACCTACGGATCTGCATTGCTCAGGTTTATTCGTAAAGCCTCTATTATGACCTCAAAGTACAAATGTGTTAGTAAAATATCCCCCTAACTAAAATATGACCTTTAATATTACCTGTATGTGAAGATTCCTTTTCAATATCATTTTCACCTGGAACAGTAAATTCAGGTTGTTCAGTACTCCCAGTGGTATTTGCGGGACTTTGTTCTTGACTGATCCATCCAGGATGAACACTGTGTAATAGTGGATGTTGGGTTGGTCCTTCATGTTTTTCACTTTCACTTGTGACTAGTGCTGATAAGATGATGATTGAATCAATAATGATCATAATATCTAAATCCAGACATATCATTCTCATGTTCATCTTTGCAGTCTACACAACAAGGGTTGCTAGAGTTTTGTGTTTTGTTTTGTTTTTTCTTTTTATTGTTGCATTTAGTGTGAAACGAAAGACGAAAGACGACAAAGCTCCTCTGGAAACTACTGCACAAAAGTATTACCAGGATCAGAAGATGCAAGTTTGCTAGAAAGTGTCCCAGTTACCAATGGCAGAAAAAGACTACAGGATAAGCAGTGGAAGAACACACAGAAACAACAGCTTGCATCTCCAATTCGTATTTATTATACTAATTTAGTTGTTTAGTCTGTGACTTCTGAATTTGTAAAAGAGAAAGATGATGAACTTTTGCTTTTGCGATAATATCTCTTTGCACAATTATAAGGCTGGTTCTGAGGAAATTTCCACAGCTTCTGGTAATGGTTGAATATTTGGTTGCATAAATGAAATAAATAGATTCATATATCAGAAGTTGGAAAGCATACTTGTTTTGATATTCACTAATAACTAAAGCTCTCACTGATAATATAAATTCATTGCTCACTGTTTAATTTGCTGTTGTTTACATACCAAAAGATACAGTCAGAAATCACTTGAAGTGCCACCACCATAAGAGATTTCCTAATGAACATTAACAGACTTGGAGAAGATACACCAGGAAAAAAAAGAACGCCTATAATACTGTGATGAGCATCAGAACTCTATTTAAAAAATATTCGCATCGGGTAGCTAACATTTCCATGAGTGATGTATTAATGGGAAAATAAAGGTCTTTAGTCAGAGGATGTAAAGATTCAGCTGGATCTGTTAAATAGGCCACAAGCCACCAGTTAGGGAATCCWACACTATTTCCCCAAAAGTACAGAACTGGAAGAGTATTTATCTCCACATTTCAAGCAATGAAACGTTCATAAGGAGGGCACTCACACAAATGTGATTCATTATTTTCTATTGTATATTTCTAATATACACAGGTTACCATGTAAAAATTGGTTCTGAATTGTGACACATGTAATTCCTGCTGAGTATTATTGTTCCTGTCTGGTGCCAATTACAGAGCACTTCACTGCTCCCAACCATTTCAGAACCATGAAAGAAAGGTTTCAAGCTGTTGGAGGCAGATCCCATAAAGTCTAGAAACTACCACAGGATCCTTTTTTTTTTTTTTNAAAAAAAAAAAAAAAAAACAGAAAGGTAAGAAAGTTTTGCTTAAGTTCCATTGAAATGTATTTCTTTTTACTATAATCTGATTTTATGCAATTACCAGGCTGGGTCCAAATCTAGCTGCACATAGCTGTGCCTTCAGCTATTCACTTTTATCCCACTCTTTAACAGGGTAAAGTGGTACAATATAGCTAAAACACCCTTAAAAAAACCCTCATATTTGGCTATGCTTTTACAAACTTTTATCTGGAAATCATTTACATACATAGTAAAAATAGCTGATGAATGATTCATTGGCCTTTCCTTCAAAGGCTTTTTGGCTTGAAGAACATGAAAACATTTTCAACATCTCACTGGGATATCAACACTAAGACCAGTAGGAAAATGTTCAAATGTTCACATTCATCTGGGGGCAGCATATTGTCCTTTGGAGCACGGTTGAGATTGTCATGTTTACTCTTCCATTCAAAATGAATGCCAAGCAATAAGGGAACCTAGATGAAGTCTTCTGTGCCTTGAAGACAACTGTTTAATACTAGTTGGATATATTTTAATTGTTAATTATTTATAATTATTAATAATTATCATTAATAAATAATAATAATCATTTAACATTAAACATGCCATTCTAAACTCCTAGGCGAGSAAGAGCTTGGGAAGTCCTTAAGTGCCCAAACCATAACAAGAAGGAATGAAAAGGCAAGTTCAATAAGATTGGAAAAGATAAGACAAGACTCACTGAAATAAAGTCATTTGTTATTTTTAGAAGAAAATAACTTTGGAGAGCTGATAAAAAAAATGTAATAACAACAATGTTAATGGTACTCTCCAATTATATAAGCAATAGGAATTAAACCCAGGAAAAGAAAAGAGCAAGCCATGTAAAATTACACCAGAGAAACACAAGCAACAAAAAAGGTGTCACCAGATAAAGTGACAAATGAAGAAATTAAAAAAATCCTACAAACACTGTACGTTTTTGTGAGTCTAGATATTTTCACCTCATTGAGCCTGACTTGTCCATTTCCCACAATACAGAATCTGCCCAAATCAATATGAACTTTGTATCTGCAGATCTGCCATGTATCTAATTTTCAAATATTACCCTGAATATTTCTGTAAATAGACCTATAATTTTGCATGTGTACTAAGCAATGGAAATAGTAGGAGTTTACTATTCAGTTTTGTCATATCCCTAACCAACAAGACTTTGTTATTCCAGAGGCCGAGTTTAACTAAGAAATTATGATTAATACAACATTTTATGTTTTTGAATCACCAGCACCCTTTTTTGTCTTCAGATTTTACAACAGATATTTTGTAGTAGAAAATAAAAAAAGAGATTTTTTTTCTTTACCAAGCTGGGTCACCAACATATTATATACTGCAATCTGTTCAATGATACTAGACTACTGGAGATGCAGATTTAAAGATTCCAGGGATACGGGGAAGAATGGCAAGTAATGAAGGGTACACACAAAAGACAGACTTGGAAAGACAGATGAATGTTATAGATGACACCTCTGAGGGCTCTAGTACAACTAATATTGTGCTATATTGAACTGAGGCTAATGGTATGGGAATTACAATCAGTTCCACTGTAACAGTGTTGCACTTTTACATCACAAATTTGAGTATTATCTGAATTATTTAAATTGCTTTACCCCTGCCATCAGTGCTAGAATACCGCTCCTCTTCATCTATATAGGATGGGTTCCAGTGATGGCGTGTAGAGATTTCCTGAAGAGTTTCACGCTGAGAGTCCACAGCTGTTAGGACAATGGAGGATTCAACAGTGGTCACATTCTATTTCTATTGCTATTTCTGCATTGTAAATGTGTGCCCATGAAGATGAAGGATAATAAAAACGCAYGCCTGGCTTGACCTTAGTCTCACTCATTTTCTTACCAGATCCCTTTCCATTCAGTAAAAGAAAAGCTCTGTCTGCAAAGTTTCCCAAGGATATGGAGGAAAACAAGCAACAGAAGAACAGCGTATAGCAGAAGTAGTGCAAAATTATTACCGCTGATAAACACTACAACTGAAGCTTGAAGAATTATGCTGGACCTAAAGAATATGGTGAATGTCTGAATACATGTAAAACATGCTTGCTAAGTACTCAGATTCATGCTAGAATATCCACCATTAAGCTCAAAAGCAATAGTCAGGAAGGACCTGAAAGCACCATGACTACCACCAGAAAGCCATTATTAGTCAACAACATTCTAATATAAATGAATAGATTAAAAAAATGTCCACAAGAGTTTCTGATAAGAGACTGTATAGATTCGCACTTATGGAGCATGCAAACACAAGCAGGTCATAGAAGGCAGCTGGAATTCGATGCACCATATGGAATAAGTCACCAGTGCAGAAAGTCAGAGCTAAATTAACTACCTTCAGAAACACCTAAAACTTAGACAAATATAAAAGAACAAAAATCCCAAAGTAAGCAGAATTTCTTTTTTTTTCTTGTGAAGATTAAGACCACTGCTGAAAAAAACAAACACTGAAATCTATCCCAAACACTCCACTACATTCAGAAACAGAATATTAAATATTTATAAGCACTCATCTATAAGCACTTGTGAGTGCACAGGTAAAGAGACAAAAGACCCTTTAAAGATGTGCTTAAATTAAATTGAATTACAAAAAGGAACAGATTATTATCTTTGAGCAGATGGGAACTATGGAATATTGTCATCAATGATGACACATTACACCCGAAATGCAAAAAGAAATTTGAGGCCATTCCCTGGTTGTGAGGGCAAGAAGCACAGACTGGATGCTTCAGTGGCACAAACACTTGGCWTAGAGCCTCGTAAGTGGTGATCTTCTGATTTTAAGACAAAAGGATTTTTGGTATGGGGGGTTCTTTTTACTTAAAAAGGAGGTATCAGATCATCAATGAGAATTATTCATACCATGAAAATAAACTTTGTGTTAAAATGTTCGGGATGTGAATTTGTATCATGCCAAAACATTCGAGAGAAGAAACCAAATGGAATAATGTTAGAGGAGTTCATGGGAAAAGTATGAAAGAGGGCAAATATGGGACTGCTTTGCCAATAATTCACACTTAAAGACATAGTGTTTGGCTTCCAACAAATAGTGCCTCAATATTTTATTGCACAAGACCAAGAAGTTCCTTAAGAAAACAAATAATAGTATTCAAATACTTCACTTGACAACATTTGAGCAGTGCTATAGACGTAGACCTAATCTAGAATTATATAATTTATAGAAATATATTTTCCCAACAAGTTAAAAATGAGAAAGCAGGATAGATGGTTATTTCTTGGAAGACAACAGATGACTTCATGTTCATACATAAGCAGGGAGGAAACAGATGTTAGTTTTAAATAGTGATAGAAGATGTTCCTCCTAAGCATAGGGAATATACAAGATTTTTCCCAAAGAATGGGAGACATTTCTGAAGGAACAGCAAATCAGAACAGCCGCCACTCTTCTCACAACACAGGTGTGGCAAAGCAGGAGGAACGTCAGGTAGCACAAGC
>NW_028186489.1:11995-90127 GCF_003343005.1 Rhea americana
TTTTTTTTTCCAGAGGTGGAGAACCTCCTCAGGACATGTGTCATCCTCAGGCCAAGCTATGTGCTTCACGGCTACCAAATGTGCGGTCAGCGAGAGACAGCCTAATCCTTTGCTTTTCCCATATCAAACAAATCAGAACAAAATGCGGCGACCGGTACCACACATCCAAGCCCCCTCCACCTTCTCGTTCCGAAACTTGCTGCTTTCCTGCAGCAAGGAGACTCAGCCCCTCAACAGAGCACCCCTCTCAGCGTGACATTCATTACCCCTTGTTGCCTGCGTCGGCTCTTGYGCCTTGTCTCCGGGGTTTGACCACCACCAGTGGTGCAGGAACGGATTCCATTGAGCCTGGGTGGTGGCTTTCTCCAGGTCGTCACGATGAGGCCCCGGAGCTGTTAGGACATGGTTCATTCAACCAAGAACTGGTTATTTCTTGAGAGGCACTTTTCCTCCAGCAAAGTCAAGTCCACCAGCACCGGCACCCTCAACATGCCCATGCCACTGAGATGGGAGTGAGCGCAAAGTGAATGTATGAACCCCACGGTATCAGTACATTCCTCAGAAACTGAGCCAGACAAAAGCACTAGTGGCCATCCCAAGAAAAGCATCATCCATTGGGAGGAGCTGTCAAAAAGCCTTTCGGGTCTTCGCAAGACTCTGAAGTTCGGTAAGGTTAATGAATTCCACACAGGCTAAGCCAGCAGGACAGAGAGCAGRYAGCCTCAAAGAGCCTCCAGAAYGTGGAGCAGCCAACAAGTCTTGATATAAAAACACACAGAAGAGGTGAAAGAAGGATCCACGCTAGGCAGAAAGGACACCCAGAGACAAGCACACCCATTAGTTTAGCCTTCTCCTCTACCAACAATGCCATGAAGCCAACGCGACCAAAGACCTGGGCTCATAACAACRGCAATTCTGCTTCAAAGACGCATGCATTCCCTCAACCCAATGCTATCAGCAAAATCCACACCAGAAACACTTCTCAGTTAGGCGTCAGCACGTCACAGAAAGAAAGACACAGCTGCACTTCTATCACATTCTCCCCCAACATCCCCCCAACCCCCCCACACAGCATTTTCTCATAACATTGCATTCCAAGCACTGCTGCTCCACAGGTTTGTCATAGGTGTTTAAGGATGGAAATAGCTTCTCGTCTAGAGAATTTACAAGAAACTACACCCTTTTCCACCATTGTGCTGGGCAAGCCAAGTAAGTATTTTAACTGTGTCACATGTATACAGGGCAGAAAACTCCTCCAAGAAGGAACGGTTACTTGGCACACAACATCCCACCTAGGAAGCCCACAAAACAAACATGTGTGGAACCAGGACGTCACTTCTAACAGCAGTAGCAGAAGCTCCTTCTAAGAATAGGGGCCTCACAAGATCTAAATAGGCTATTTTCCTGTGGCATAGGAGACATTTCTGAAGGAACAGCAAATCAGAACAGCCGCCACTCTTCTCACAACACAGGTGTGGCAAAGCAGGAGGAACGTCAGGTAGCACAAGCGTGTGTGTGTCGGGGGGGTGGGGGGGTCAAAAAAGAGAGGAAATTCCTTACTAGTACTTGCAGAATACTCTTTCTCGGCCACACTCATGTCCCAGCTTGGAAACGCTGTTGGGTAAGCCGTCTCCTCTGAAGAGTCCTCATCATCTGAGCCATTGCCGCTTGAAGTCACATCTGCTGTCATGACGTTAAATTGGCAGTGAAGCCCTAACCCGCAAGGCCTCCTATGCCACYAYCTACGCTCTCCCGTCTCCCTCGCAACGCCTGCGGCCAAAGTCACACACAAMAGCAAACAGAACCTTCCTTCCCACGACTGTTTCTCCTGTCATGGTTCTTCCGTCCCACATGGGATTCACCACACTGCCATGGCCTTGCTGAAGCTGCCCCTACGTGCCYGYTACCTGCATTTCAGTGCCCTACCCAYGGCCACAGCACTGACCAGTCCTGCTGCCTTAYAGCAGAGTGTGGGAAGAAAAATTAAGGTCATTTGAACATCCTTAGGCGATAGGGGACATCTAGGGTCACATGTGCCAGTTCTTAGAACAAAATGGAACTCCCGTAATCTCTTCCTTTACTTCCCTCACAGCCTTCATCTTTCCGGCAAATTGAATGCTGTTTACAACACAGCTATACACCTTTCTTCTTTAAGTGTAAAGAACAGAAAGAAGAAGCCAGAGAGATGTCTTACTGCTTCCTCTTCCCCCCCCCCCCCCCCCCAGATTTCCCTCACTGATTGATTTAAGCCCTTAGGCAAATAACATGATAAGTGGTTTATGAAATGCTGTTCATTCATTTTCCACTTAGCACTCCTACATGTTCTCAATACCTACTAAACGAGAGGAAATACATTTTGCATCCCTGTCACAGGTGGGATCTACACAGTTGATTTCTGAAGTTTATTTTTTTTTCCAGAGGTGGAGAACCTCCTCAGGACATGTGTCATCCTCAGGCCAAGCTATGTGCTTCACGGCTACCAAATGTGCGGTCAGCGAGAGACAGCCTAATCCTTTGCTTTTCCCATATCAAACAAATCAGAACAAAATGCGGCGACCGGTACCACACATCCAAGCCCCCTCCACCTTCTCGTTCCGAAACTTGCTGCTTTCCTGCAGCAAGGAGACTCAGCCCCTCAACAGAGCACCCCTCTCAGCGTGACATTCATTACCCCTTGTTGCCTGCGTCGGCTCTTGCGCCTTGTCTCCGGGGTTTGACCACCACCAGTGGTGCAGGAACGGATTCCATTGAGCCTGGGTGGTGGCTTTCTCCAGGTCGTCACGATGAGGCCCCGGAGCTGTYAGGACATGGTTCATTCARCCAAGAACTGGTTATTTCTTGAGAGGCACTTTTCCTCCAGCAAAGTCAAGTCCACCAGCACCGGCACCCTCAACATGCCCATGCCACTGAGATGGGAGCGAGCGCAAAGTGAATGTATGAACCCCATGGTATCAGTACATTCCTCAAAGAACACAACACCCAATGATTTTAGTGTCCATGAAGTTTGAAATACCCTACTACAGTATTAGATTGTGTTATCAGCTCTAAAAGTYTAGTACTAAAGTCAGTGAATTCCACACGGATTTTATAGCTGCAACAGAACTATTTCCTGAATGTGATGTATCTCGTACTTTTTTTAACATACAATGTATGAAGGTAACAGAAGCATGCACGACATAGAAAATGAAATCCCTCAGTGCAGCCACTTTGATAGTTTAACTTTCCTCTCTGCTAAGAACCTAATGAAGGAATAACACTAAAAAGCAGAGCTTACAACAAGAGCTGTTTTGCAGGTAATACACATATTCACCAAAAGACAAGCAAAATCTACTTCAAAATATCTGTCTGGGAATATCTGTACTCTGAGCAATTCTTCACAAGCAATACTTTTGTCATCGTTTAAATACATGTTCTATATTTTGAAGAAGAAGAGATACCATGCAGTCTGTCTGAATTCAGAGGAATAATCTTCAAAAATACAATCAGAAAAAAACCTTCAATATTGACTTCTGCAATCCTAGCTGTTAACATTTTTGTGTAATAAATGAAAGGATTAGAAATTGCAAGACCTAGAAATCAAAGTTCTGATAACCAAATAGCACAAACTGATTTTATTTAGCGTACAGTACTTCTGTTTTCCCTATCTGTAAGCTGCAAAGTATAWGGACTCAGAACTGCATCTTTTTCAAGGAGAGGCCCCCTTTTCAGCAAAACCTAACARTGTCTGACTTTCTGAAAACCTGTCTGATTGAATAGGCATACTGTCTTCCCATGGCCACCTATTATTCCTTAGATTTAATACTACTCTGACTCTGGTATCAGAAATAAAGGATTAGTGGTCAATGTCAAAAGGTAAAATAGGAAGATGGATAATGTATTAAAAAAAAGAAAACTCTTAGAAATATCAGTGATATGCACATTTTTGATGTACAGATATGCTCTGGTTGAGTATCACTATTATGAGTAGAAGAGACTTAATAAATTCCAACTTTTCACTTGTGCGCTCACACACATACACACATTTGTATTTTATGGAAATGTAGTTACACATAATTACATAAAAAATTCTACTGATGTTTCCGCTAAAACTTAAGTTTTCAGTAAGAAAAAGTTAAAAGATTATCACAAACACTTCCTGGAGTTTAACTTAATAGGGAGGTTTATTACTGCATGCACATGCATCCATTATATATAGTTTGAAAGTGTAGCCTGTTGGACTATCTAACATTAAGTTATTCCCTTTACATTTGTTTTGTGCATTTCTCTTATTGAATAAGACTAAATGATGAGCATGGTGAGCACTGAAGTCAAATATAATGGATGTATCTTAGTTTTAATGCAGTGCTTATCTGATATCACCTCTCCATGTATGTAGAAACAAACTACCGCACTATTAGATTTCTTTTTGATATTCAGTAAAAAAAAAAAAAAAACACTTCTAAACATACAATTGCCTTCAGGAAGAAGCTCCTCTTACACCATGAAGAATTAAGCAATGTAATACAAAAATTCTCAAATACTAAAATATCCACAGCTACAGAGAAGTTGTAAATCTAATTTGATTTCCTAATCTGTTTATTCTCACAAATTTGTAGGAGGAAATAATTTGACATAGGCACCTTGAAATACTAAAGACTGCAGGACAAAATTTAAATACAGTATTGCTGGAAAAAAARGAAAGAAATACAAGGTTTTTACAATGCCAGTCCTGTTAAAAATCATCCATGGTGTCTTTTGCTTTCCCATATAAACACATAGCAACACTCCTCTTCAATAAACCCAATATAAGCCCTGTGCTAGCAGAATATGTTCAATGGAAATCCAGCTCTTCCATTTGCCCTTTCAGGTTACRTCTGGACATATCCATATATTTGTGAAGTGTTACCAACATTCACATTTTCTGAGACAAGATGTTTGGCTGCATGATTCTTGTATTTTAGTAAAGCTTTTGCTCAYTCTGAAAGAGTTATAATCACTTTTACTCTGTCCTCTGGTGTCTATATACAGGCCATGTCCCTCCAAATTTTGTAGACCATTTGACTATATATCAGCATCAAACAAACACTTAAGTAAATTCCTCACTATCACTGGCTTCCATGTCGAGGAAAAAGAATTGGCAGGAAGAAACTTTTATTTCTATCTGTTCAATCTTTAGTACAAACAACTGTCAATCATAACTCTGTAAATCTCCTCCATCACATTCAAATGTTCTCCCTTTAGCCTCATTTTCTTTTCTGGCACAAAAATTTTTATCACATTAAACTTAAGAACCCAGATGAATATATGTACAGTCCCACCTTGAAAAGTGTAAGAAGATTTTAAAAGCTTTTTTTTTTGATGTAGTTGTTGTGCACCAGATATCGGAAAAAAAATTAAGGATAAAAAATACGGGGTTTTCCCACTTAGCACAGCTTTCTAGAGACAAGCATAGGAAACAGTTAATAGTTAAGCACCATTAACTACTTGAGATTATGTTAAAGTCTCAAAGCGCGCAGAAGCATCAAGCCCAGAGTTTTTACGGGCATCTTGCCACCAACAAGGACAAAGTTCATTTTTGCAATGCATGAGTGGGCTGGCAATGGCACTGCTACTTAGAGCACAGCTTTGGTGAGCAAGGCCATGATTTTGACCTGGAGTCATCCAGCTTCACCACCATAAACAAGTTAGAACCACAAACAGACATACGTTCATCACAACTGACAAAAATGTCCTTTCTATTTCTGAAAGCAGWAGAAGTTACCACACCAAGTGATAATTGGTTGCATTAATCTGTGGTGCCTCATAGAGTAAATAGGTCTGATAGAATGACAGTGGGAAACACAGARTAAGTAAATCAACAATACTTCCGTAACTCATGTATAAGCATTGAGTAACCAAACAGTAAATGTTTTGGCTCTTCTTGTCCCTTTAAATAAGTGACAGTCACCAGAAAGCAGAGTTTATTTCTGATTCAACACTCCAGGAAGCAGTGTGCTTCAATGTTTTTGCAATATTGGAGATAATACATATCTCACCACTTACCAGAACGCCCTGCTGGAAGAAGAAAGCAGCTTTAACACAATGCATATTTGAGTTAGTTATCATAATACATGAATCTTACTAGTACTTGTAGGCTGCTGTCCATCTCCTTTTTCAGGGAAATCATCAGCTATTGGCACCAAAGAGATGTCAGTRGGTACTGTAGAAAATTCATGATCTGTACGAAAATGGATGAATTGTTACTATTCCATTAGCCAAGCTACCACTCAGTATACTCATAACTACTGTTATTCTACGTTGCAAGCCCCCATTTCTGCATTTACTGGTTCAACTGAGGAGAAAGATACAGTTCAACTTCAAATATCCTTGCTTTACTAACAGAGTATAAATATATATATCACTAAAATAGATTATTTCAAGAAAATTGTATTTTATAGTGAAGGTGAAAATTCTGGCAACAATCTGTTCATGTGATCCAAGCTCTTATTGCACCTGTGTACCATCTGGACATGGAATCTAGAGCAGTGAATGAAGTTATTTGTACTCTTCTTTTTACTGATACATACTCTGAGCCAGTCCAACAAAAGGCTATGCATGCAAGCAGAGTTATTGAAAATTTTCATGACAAGCAATTGAAGTGCATGGCATATATTCTGGGAAATGGCTCTTACATAATTCCTCAGGAAGAAAATGCTAGCATTTACCTGTCATTTCATTACACGGAAAAACAACCATAAAGTGCCATAAATACATCAGCAGTGACAAGTCATTTTATAATCCTAATGCTTTGGCTCAAAAAAAGCTTATAAATTTCAGTAGTATGCAGCAGTTTACAATGATTTAAACTATTGGTATCCTCCATTGGTGACTGATGAACAATTTGATAAAAAGCCTATGGTCAGAGGTCACAAAGTAAACTTTGCTATATTTAGAGAATGAATTCCACTGGTAACCATTAGGTTCTATGGAAGCTAATCTTTTACACCTTTGATAATTTCAGCCACAAAAGCAACCTACAAGACGGAAGGGAAAAAAAAAAAAAAAGTCACCTCCACAAGAAAACAAAATACAGGCAAGGTACTATATTTGGTTACACCCTGTAGAACGCCCTGTGAAAGAGTATGGAACTTGCATTTGGTGGGGCTTCATGGGAATAGAATTTGGCTTTATTACCTGGAGGAAGCACCTATTAATAACATTTTTATTCGACATTTTCATCTCTGCATTCTGTAGTATGCTGTAGTAAGACAATATTCTAAACCACCTCCCCCTGCATTTGTACAAAGAAAATATTACTTGTACTGAAAACTACTCTTTGTTTTTATTCCTTAAATGCAGGCTGTCAATCCATTTTACTAGAAAATAGACCATACATTACCCTTATCTCCTAGATAACTACACCTCCCTAACCTGTATTCTCTACTAGACATGTTTTTGATCTTTCTAATGAAATCAATATCAATATTTTAAGAACAAAAGCAAATGCTTAGAACAAATTATTATCAACAAGGAAGGAAGGAAGGTTTATGTGGTAAACTATGCTGATACCCAGTTGCCCTGTACTCTCATTCAATCACAGAAAATCCTTAGAAATTTGTAATGCTTCTGTTTTTCCAGAGATATACACTTTTTCCTTTAACTCTCAGAGGTACAAATCAGAAATTGTGCATCTCACTGCCTCATGAAATCATTTACCTAGCAATGTAATTCTTCACTCAGTTATTTTAAAGAGGATTCAGTTGCAACCTATTATCCTCACCAGTACTTATTGGAGGAAATTCCCTTTCACCTCCTCCCGAAGAATGATCTGGTAGCTGTGAGACTGGAGTAGTATTTTCAAAATATGAGGTACTGGGGGATCTTCTGATGGAGGTATCCATTGCAGTTGTGTCATGTGTTGAGCCACTGCCTACATTTTCATCATCTACACCTGAGGTTGAGGAATCTCCACTATGACGAGTGCCATCTGCATTGTAACGTGAGCCATCTGCATTATCAATGACTGTTGGAAGGAGAAATTAAACAGCTGTTAATATCTAGGAGCTACATAGATATATTTCAGCTGTGATAGACAGCTTAAGTCCTATAATAAATAAAGAGAAATAGTTGTGGATTAGTATCAGCTCATCCAAATTTTTGTCATTTTACCCAATCTGTCCACATCATACACCATCAAACTATGTCCAGTAGTTCCTGTCAAACATGATGGCATACAATTCATATATTTTGATATTTTGACCAGAAGTTTGATTTAAATGTAAAATCTTGGCCTCTCTAAAGTCGATAAGGCTTTCAGAACCGGGACAAGTAATTTATTATGAGAGTAGCCTTTCACTTCCAGTTGCTCTGCTAACCAGCAACTTAGAATGTAGCACGGTTGCCATTTTAAGCAAAGTCCTATAAGTCAAACAAACATCAGCAACCCCATGTTGTTTAAAATTGTCAAATACTTGTATAAAAAATATTTGCTTTGTTAGTAGCACCTTGAGGCAAACTCAGCCCCATAAGATCTAGTAATTAGATGAGTAATTAATTGCCTTACTTGCAGTACAACATCTCTAAACTWGTTTTTCTTATGTTTGGCTTGATTTTTAAAAATAATAATTGTATATGTAAAAAAAAAAGATAACCAGATCATGAGAAAGAAGCAAATGGTAGGACTTTTTCATACAATACCTATTTTGCTGCGATTATTGAGCAAAGAAGTATCTAGCCTTTCAATTGGCTCACATGCCTTATCCCTTGTTTCTGAAAAGGAAGGAAAATAGAAAATATTAAAAGCATAAAATTGAGAAAATTTGACTCCATATGGCAGTCCAGAAAGCCACCCCAGGGGCAGCTCAACCCCTTTCCAGCTGGGGGGGACCCCTTGCCTGCAGCTGAGGGCTACTGCAGAGGCAGCATGYACTCCCTGGAAGTTAGCACAGGTTTTATCTCCATACGCTGTGTTTAGCATGTGCTAAAAGATTATCTACAGTCTCCTAATAATTTAGCAAGATATTTCCAAGCTTCAACAAGCTTAAAACAAGAAGTCTGCTTCTGACCTGCATCACTATGTAACTGCCTAATCTCTGAATGCAGGTTTGAGGCATCACATACACTGAAAATGAAAGCCAAGATCCTTGCAGGCTCCCAAGCCTCATGGATTTGTACAAGTAACTATTACTAGTTATAGATGTTACTGGRTGCATGAACAGAAGAGCTGGATGCCATTACCCGCAATAGATAAGTCTTTTAGATTCACGGCTGTGGTGTTTCACCATTTGAATTACACAGTTCTAAAGCTAAATTAGTCCCAAAGGCAGAAGATTGTTTAATCTCAAACACACTAATGACAAAATAGGTCAAATTTGTTGTTGGTATTATAAATACAATTCTAGAGACTGGCAAAATGCGTTTCTTTTCTGCTGCGAAACTGGTGATATTTAATATAAGTCCTCATTTCAGTATCCTAACTAGATCATCCATATTTCTATTAGTTAACTTATAGTTAAAATACCTCATAAAAGCATATACATACCTGTTGCATTGTAACAATATGCATCATACCGACCAGTTGTGTTTGATGAAAGCTTGTAAATGCCAATATGATTTGCTGCACARAGATGATAGGGATTGATTCGTGGGATAACAATATGTCCCACTATAAAACCATATCTATGAAGAACAGAGGAGAATACATCATATTATATATTAAAGCAGATGACACAAATGTTCTAGATAGCTCAAACCTGAAGTAGCTATGAAGAACCCATCCTTTTCCTCTTACAACATTTTTAAAAATGTACATGCATTATGCATAATTTTGCATACAAAGGTTGCTCCTTTCTTACACGTAGCTAACGTCATCAGTCTCCATCCACTTAACACCGTTTTGCATGTAAGTCTAGAGCTAAACCCATTTTAATTGAGTACTTATTAGCTAAATGACAGGTTCCAGAGCAAGGCAGTGCTAAGGAAGGCTAAGTGAGCTTCTTATTCAGTGGGAAGTTGTATTACCTGACACTAAAGATTGGCTTCTTTCTTCTTCAGGAAATCACATTTTCATTATCTTGAGCATAACACATTGCTCAGTGTTATTTCACAGAGAAACACTTGAGAATTAGTTTATAGTCTGTGAGTAAATTTAGAGAATGATTGCAAGTCACACCCCTTTTTTCAAAGCAGAAGGCTTAATAAAATGTTCAGATATAACACAACACTCATCCATCCATGAATTCTTACTGTTTCTTTCAATTAAGCAATGCTGCCGTTACATACAKAGTTCACACACTGCAGCGAAGACTGCAGTTAACAGAGCTACGTAATGYGCAATGCATTACTACTATTCTGCAATTTCGGAGCACCTGATTAATTCCAATGTATTTAGCCGGGAGAAGTGATACAATGGCAAAAAGCACYGAGGTTTGGTTGTTTTTTGTTTTGCGCACAACTTATTAGGGAGGAGTAAATCTCATAGCTTTGCAGTTTTTTATCTTTGAGCCTCATTCCAGCTACATGTCTACCATGCAGATACTTGCAATTCTAAATCTCTGTTGTAGGTGGAATAATAAACTGCGTTACTGACGCTTCCAACTGAGCCTATGATACTGACACTGTGTAATCTATTAATCACTTACTWGTGTTACAGTCAGTTAATTCATCTCACTCACTCTCTATTCCACGTGTATTTTGAGTATTATATGCAGTATATTTTTTCTCTTCTACTCAAGCTTGGTGACTGCCTGGCCTTACAAACAAGGACTTCTAACACAGGATCGACAAGTAAAAAAGTAAGAAGGTGGGAGGTGGAGGGAAGGGAGGAACCCTTTCTACACGGCTTATATATCCATATCCGTCCTCTGCTAAGCTGTAAATTAGAGAGAATTGTATAGCTAATGACAAACGACTTAGAGAAAAGAACTTGCGTACTCCATCATTAAGGCCTTTTCCCTCACCGTGAAGAGTTGCCTCCAGTCTTTATTTGGCAGTATTTTAAACAATGCTACCACTTCTAATGCGAGAATCTTCTAAAACACTCATCACCAGGGGATTTCTGGCTATTGTTCCCTGATTTATTGTTAGTCTCTTTCTCCACAGTGCAAGGCAAACGTTGCTGAAAATAAATGTGCTATATGCTATCATCAATAACAGTGCATGGCATTTATACGCATAAGAACAGTATTTTCAAAGCACTGACATAATAAGAACAATATTTTCAAAGCACTGCACATATCTTTTCACAGTAACCAAACTGCTTAGTAAAAATACAGCTATTAATTTGAAAGACGCTTTTATTCAATTGTTATGACTGCAAACCAATGGGAAAGAACATTCATGCATTTTTTTATGAAATACCACTGACTAAACTGATAGAAGTTACTGTCACCCTCACCTGAAATAGTTACAAGTAGTATTGATACCAGGATTGCTTTCTATGGAATGCAAATTAAAGGATGAAAATCTCAAATTTTTGGTGAAATGTCCATGGAACTTTTCTACTCCTGTGAATTATAAAACATGTTCCATTTTTTCTTATATTTGTTGTTCATTTTAGCTTCTGCTAAAAAAAGCTTTTAGCTTCTTTATCTGTTCTTCATACAGCTAAAGTTGAAAATCTTTGGAAATTTATTCATCTCAAAAACATTTCACCAATATGAATCTTTCTTATCTGATTAAAAAACTTTTCATGTTTACATCTCCTGAATTCAGCCTCTCTTCTGCATCCAAATGTTTAGAATGACTTGCATAATATGTGTATTATGCATTTTGTAAAGCAAGCTCCCATTCTCATCTACTCTAACTTACTTACAGACCATGTCCCAGCTTGATTCCTATTTGAACTAGAGTGCATTCTTTGGAAAAATATTCAATCCTGATGAAATTTTACTGTGGCAAAGAATCTACTATAATCCTTATAAGTTGTTTGAACCAATAATTATTATCCTTGCATATTTTATTGCACTAGTGCTTACTCAATTTTTTTAAGTCCCGAACTGTCTACACTCAGCTTCCAGTCAATTGTTCCAGCTATATTTTGCTACACTGAAGGGTTCATATTATCCATACYGGGTTCCATTTAAATCATAAATTACAGAGGATGATTAAGTCACTTGACGAACGGATTTTTTATGTTTTATCTTTTTTATCGCCCTCTTCTGAAATCTTCTATTCATATATTAAAGGGATGCATTAACACTGATCAGTTTTTCACTGGGAAGTCAGCAGTTCATTTCTCACAGTCCCAGTTGCTACTTTTTACTACTGCTTGACAAGATGGAATTCCCTACACTGTACGTACAACCTGCAGTCTTTGACCCTACATCAGGTCATTAAAATTATACATACTTTGCACCTACTTGTTTCTACAGATTAGTTAGTGATACAGTATGATTTGAACTTCTTCCTTATTAGTTTATTACACTCTCTCTCTATCTTTCAACTTTATCTGCAAGAGATTATGATTTCTTCAAGATAATTGATAAAATAAATATGCAGCCAAGGACCTATTTATTACAGGATCAGAGCAAACATATATATGCAGAAAGATTTCTTACTCATCACCTAAGTAACATAACTTACTTAAGGAATGATATGGCCATCTAATTAACAACTGCATGAAAGCAACAATAATTATTACATAATAATATATGTGGACGGACTTGTCATTATATATTATTTTTCCTAAAACCTCTTTACCTGCAGGTTTCAAATCCCAGTTTATGAGCTCTTCTCATCTGCTCTAGTGTTGGCAAGGTACTGTTCAGAGCTTTGCAGAGTTCGACTGCCTCACTTCGTGTCAGGCTGTAGCGACCATCTTTCTCAACGTGGAAAACTCCTGCATATCTGCAACTTACATTGAATTCTGTTTTTTAAAAAAAGAGAAAAAAATAAATGATTACAAAGGATTGGACTTACTGATTCACTGAAGACCTGGCAGTGATTCACTTTCAAGTATATTGTTTGGAAAGCAAGACAGCAACAAGTAGCAGGTACCAATTCATTCAGAACCAGAGGTGACACTTTAAATCACCTTCTCCATAATTCCCTTCTTTGAGCTCAGACACGGCACAGATCTTCAGCCCTTCCCCCCAAAATGTAATACAGTATGGTTCTCTTGAGATATCTAGCACTTTTAACATATCAGCAGTAACAGTGAAGAAGATAAAAATATTTTGTGCAAGTCTTTGAAGTGATGTTACTGAAAAAGTGAATATTCAAATTCATTTGAAGACAAAATATTTCATTCATAACAGAATGCTTTAAAGATGAAATGGCTGTATAATCAGAACCTTTATGATTATAAGGTTTCTTAATCATCACACTGTGATCCTTTCACAATTTCAACCTTTTAAATGAATATACAAGATAATCCACAGTTTCAGAACTAGCTCAAGGAATGTGTTCCTGTTACTAGTTAGACAAAAGCAGAATACTTGCATTAGTCTGGTATTATATAACCTACCTGATACGAAAACTAAGCGAGCTGCACAAATATTGTAAACTAGAAGCACTTCATGGTGCTAAATACTCCTTGAAAGATATGCTCCAAGCTCCTCTTACTCAGCCAGCTAGGACTGATAGAGAAGCATGAAATACACATTATAGAAGAGGACACATGAATGAACTTCCTACTTTCCATTCGCTACTTTGGACAGTATTTCACTCCACTTTGAAAGGCTTTCTCTCGCTGCACTCTTGAATTCATGTCACTGCCAACTACTGTCAGAATTTTGATAGGTCCTGCAGTAGATTCTTTAATGTCAAAGGATGTATTAGATGGATTTCAATTTAATAACACTGTAAAAGTTGGCATATGGAAGTACTTCTAAATGGCAGGCAATATGAGGATAAAAGTAATGAACAAAATGATAAAAAAAGCTTGGTGCCATAGTTATATTGCAGCTTCAATGAAGTCTTGACCAGGGTTGCACAATTCATTTGCTGGCCTTCAGCCCAGGAACCCTAAMCAAGTTGCACACGCGAAGCCTGTGGGAGGGGAGCACCTCATACCATTCAGTACAGACACTGAATGAAAGGCGCAAGGCCAGAGGCCCGGGGAGATCACAATTCATTCATCTTCGTGTTGGAAAAATACTGACTACACAGCACAACAGGTACAATGGCAAAGACAGTGTAATCTGAGGGAAAAGTCTGTGACCAACTAAGACAAAGGGAAAAATGCACATATGCTTACTATCTTTTTTTAAAGCTAGGAACAGCTAAAAAAGTGTTAAAAATAATATGAGCACAGAAAATGGGGAAAGATTCAGGCCACTTCAAAGCAATGTGAATTAACTTTGCCTCTGCCTCACCTTTCCCTCAAGAGAAAAATGTGGTTGCAGCTCCAGACCAGAATGACAAGTGCAAAGCACACTTGACTGGAGCAGCCTGTTATTCACAGTGACAAGAGGAGCACGACTCGTATTTATCTTAACATTAGTTCTATGCGCAAGAAGGGGAAACACAGAGCCATTTGCTCTAAATATTACACTGGAGTGCCCATCTATTTGAAACAAAAAGTGACAGATAATAACTGCTTTCTTAAAAGACCTGGAATGCAATTCTTGAACATTCGTATTGACATGTTCTACGTGAATAGCAAGCAACCTTTCTTAACATCATTTTTGCTTGACAATCAATGTTCTTCTATACCATAAATGTCAAAGCAAACGATAGAAATCAAGGTGTGCATTCCTCCTTCAGCTGCTTTTGTTCACTGGTTACTGAGGCTGTTCTACCTACAGTGTATCTGCTCAGTGCTCCTATACATTCACCACAGTTGTAAACTGCAAGGAATGTTTCTTTCCACAGGTAACAGGAAACAATCAGGGAGACAAAGTACTAAATCAGATGCAGACTGTATGGTGTGTGACAACACAATCATTATTTGTAGGATAGGTAATAGTCCAGTAGGCTAATGATTATTTGTCCAAAGGAGCTCAAACCCARTCTTAAACACTTCTTACCATAGACAACAGAATTAATCCTTATGCATACTTGCATTGCATTTCCACAAAAAGGATGCCAAAAAAATAACTCTTTTTTTCCCCAAAATTAGGCTGACAAAAACATTTTCTTTGGATAAAACTGATTTACACTACTTTAGCTGTTTATAAGTTTTGTTGATTACAGTTCATAATAGGCTTGTTATCATCTCTTATAAAAATACCAAGAGGCTGATTTTTTTTTTTTTTTTTTAATTCTGGCAAGACTATCATGTTTTCTCAAAATGTCTTTATTTTGACACAACCGCTTTCTTGCAGGGAAAACAGTTCTACCAAAATTCGTCTGATGACAGTCATATCACAAGGGGCTTTAA
Source organism: Rhea americana (assembly GCF_003343005.1). Classification (NCBI taxonomy): domain Eukaryota; kingdom Metazoa; phylum Chordata; class Aves; order Rheiformes; family Rheidae; genus Rhea; species Rhea americana. The sequence goes on from NW_028186489.1 coordinate 27,276, forward strand.
ACGCAAGAATAAAGAGCTTGTACATGATACAGAAGGAAAAGGATGCCAACAAATACACTTTCCTTTCCTGGAGAACTTAATGTCTAGATATAAGACTTAGTTGCAGTCTGAAGAGCAATGCCAGTATCAGCAAGTGCTTCCACACACAATTCAAAAATAGTTATAGTGCTTCCAGAAGTGCAAGACACAGATTTTTGCACCATTGGCCTGAGGCTAGCTGATGTTCTGAGTAGCGATGTTCTGCAGCCACACCTCTCACTGAATGGYACAACATAATCGAAACAGCATTGAAATGGGTACGTAGAAATCATAAATGTAGTCAACAGATGTTCAGACCTACCATGTTAGATCCCAGCAGCTGTCTTAYGACAATGCAACTAATAGCTTACTCTGCACAAAAAATACGTCCCACTACTGTTGCTATGAAATGGAACTTCCCTCACATCTGCTGTGTAAGTGACTTCTGTTTTGGATCTGAATGTTCCAGATTCAAAGTGCAGTATTATTTTGGAAGCTATCTAGTCAGTAGCTGTATTAAGCATAAATGAGCTAGACAGGAAAAGGCTGTCTTCTCTTTATTTTCTCCCTTCTTGCTTCTCTYCCCCATACAGTAAGACAGGCCTAAATTTCTTAATAATTAAACAATCAAGACAATGTTAAATTCAAGGATCACATCACAAAGATCTGTTAAGAGTAACTGAAAGCAACAAGCCCAGTGGTTCTGAAACTAGATTTGCTTAGAACATCAACATCTCTTCCAGTGAACTTAGGCTCATTTCTGGATAAATTTCACTGTGAAAGCAGATACCATATCYACTTGCTTTGGGTTGCATTTTAATTTTGCAACTCATCCCATATGCACTGAAATATTAAGTGAAGCTAACCAGAGTGAATTTGATTCAGCTGTCATCAAATCTCAGCCCATTTATGGCTTAAAAAATACTATTACATGTTACCCAGAGATCCAGTCACAGCAGGAGTCCCATTTGTTAGGTAACTAATTCCTTAAACTCCAACTGTTAAAATAAATAGGCTGCTTTATACAAATAAACTTACTGGAACTACTTGCAGGCTACAGCAATGCACATTAACATTTTCCCAAGAAATGTTCAGCCTTGCCTACAGTGTACATACTGTACACTGGGACACTTCGGGGCTTACTACACACATGCTGACCATCTGCACTGTGCATACAGAGAAGAGCCAAAGCTCAGAAAGCCCCACTCACGCAGTGCACAAGATCACATGGTTGTTCAGGAAACACCAGGGAGAAATGTAGCAATCCTATGCAAAACTGGTTTTGAGGCTACCCAATTGTTTAGCACTTCACCCTAATGTAATGTCGAGACAGCATACTTTGTCCTTCTTTTGAGGGTCTTCTCCTATTAAAAGTGTTTGCAACACTTTTGCAGTATAGATGCTCTTCAGAAAGCAGGGAGCATCAAAGAATGACTGCAGCAGTACCTGCAATGCACAGTGCTCCAGTCTCTGAAAGCATAACCAAACATCTCTTCTGGGAAAGTAATAACCACTACATTTAAAAAACAGCAAAATACAGATGCAGTGTACATTCCCTAAAGCTGCATAGTCACTCATAGAACCCAAAATGAGAACTTCAGATTTCATAATTAAAGGTTCCATATTTTAATCTACAGATAATATGGACCCTTAATAATTGACTTAATGAAAAGTTGGTAGCTATATCAATATAAAATCTATTATACACCTTAATTAATATCTCTAATGCTTTTTTCCATACTAAGGACTGTASTCTAATTGGGAGCTAAGGAATAAACAGGTTTGCCAAATCCAAATCCAAACACAGATTCCACCTTTTCCAGTAGTGTAGGAAGGTTCAAACCCATTACTTTTGGAGTCTATTTTTTTATTAGTGTAACTCAGCTGGCTTCAATACAGTTATGTAAAAGACTTCTTTTTCCACGTTTCAACAGCTGGGGCAACRTACAACCATGCGCTGAACTACTACCGATCCTTTCAACTTTCCTGACGTTTCAAAGGGTCCTATTCTAAATGGACTCACAGCAGAGTCAGAGGCAGCACCCAAATGTTTCCTTCTGTCGTACTTTTCATAGCTGGCAGGCTGTGGGGGTTGGCAGGGCCACGATGGTTCCCTGACATCCATGTGATTTGCTCTAGCTGAAAGGCAGTATTGTTTTAAAATAGTTCTTAAAACGGGAAAAAAGTACTAAGCATGCCTGAATTGTCATAATCATTAATTTCATCCAGACCATGAGACTTTGGTGATTCAAACCAAAGCCATGGAATGCCCTTGGGCCACCATTCAGCTTAGTGAGTGTGGAAGGCATTAACTTTCACACAGGCCATTTCTCCCTGCCTTTCCGGGGATTTCTGGTGCTCTGCCTCTCTCCCAGCCCTTCCGCTTTCTCTCATCCAGAGGTATTCAGAAAACAGCTCCATGTTCTTCTTCGGCAATCCCTCCTCTGCTGTTGCCCTTTTTCCTGCATCTAAACCAGTCTGTCATCTGCAACATCTTGTGAAGGCTTCATACCTTGCACCTACAGCTGTTAGGCTTTTGCCTACTCAACTTCTGGATCAAAGCTATTCTGCCAAAATCACTATCTCCACTTCCACAGATGCTTTGCTCCCAAGAGCCCACTAGTGTGATTTAGTTGGCAGAGACAGACTAAAGAGCATTGCACTTTCATGAAAGGATGAGTTACCCTCAGCTTATTAGTAGAAGAGGCTTGTTAGGAGCTGTTACAGTAAGAAGCCTGCTGCAATCTCCCCTTTCCCTGGCTCTTCCATCCTTTCTCATAATGAGTGCTGCTGTGTCATGAAAACTCTTCCCACTGGAGTCACTTTTCCATAAAGATTTTCAATCCACTCTGTGTGTTACGTATTGCTCTCTACTTTTCATCGTTTTCAAGAAACAATACCCAGTGGTTTCATTTTCAAGGAGGATACTGTCTTATATTCAAAAACATGTTATTTTAATAACTGCAAAGACATATCAAAGCAACTGAAGTGGAAGAAGATTTGCAACAACCTTGCTCTGCTTTGCTGAAAGCCTGCTAAAAGAGTACTTAGACATATGGTTGTTAACAGATTTCTTGGTAAAACCACATTGCATTGCATGGAAACCAGGAAGTGTTAGTGTGCTGTTCTCATGGGGATTTTCCTTTTTGGTTTGTGGTTCAAGATGATTGAGGTAACCAGGATGTGCTGAATGAGGGCTGAAAACAAAAACAGAACTAGGGTCTTGAAGGTGCAGGTATTTTTCATGCTCTGTTTGCTTTAATAGAATTTAGATTTTACTCCTAGTTTATTGCAAGAGCTTTGCTCTAGATTTATTAAACAGATTTTAAGCCCTGGGCAGGTATACATAGTATCTCATATTCTCATAATCCTGGTTTAGCACTGATATCTAGCTTTCTAACATTATCATCTGTTTTAATGCATGCTAGTGATGAATGAGAGAAAAGTGACATTGTGGAAACAGATTAAAATTTCTTTGAAAGGGTCCTGGGTGACCTTGATTCATCCCCTGCTAAATCTAGAAATAGGGTCATAAGATTCCTAGCCTTTCCTGAGGTCTGGACATGTCAGGTCTTGGCTCTCAGTTCAGCGCTATCTCCAGTGGATGCTTGTATTTTTCAAGAGTTCTTAAAAAAACCTACCTCATGGCTAAATAAGAACACATATTTCACTCCTGAGTAGTGGAAATGCCCTCTGAATACAAAATCTCCTATGACATGGATTCACGAAACATTTCAGAAGTCAAAACATTTTGTTAGCAGAAATACTAAGATCATCCAATTACTGCCATTTTGGCATCCGGGAGAACTACAATATACAAAAAATAATATTCAGTCATTGCCTAATGCACTACAATACACACTGACCTTGATGGCATTAGTATTTCCTGTACAGTCCACTCTTTCTTTGAAGTATATTAGTAAAATCATTCAGTAGAGGAATTCACAGTGCAGCCAACTGTAATAGGATACAGAGGCTTCTACCTTTATGTCAGAAGTTGGACTAAAGCCCAGGTCAGTAGTGATGAAAACCACTGGAKAGCTGTTTGCTCCATTATGCAAAATGATTCATTTGTCCCAATCTCAGTAGTAGACACGTGTCAACATCACTAAAACACACCTATATGCGAATCCCTCAGGGCTGGTTGGGGAAAGGAAGGCGTACTGGGAAAATCTGAGCCTGAACAGAGATGACCGCATACTGATCAAAATTTTGAAGTCGAATTCTACAGGCTCCAACAGGGTTGAGCAAGCATGTGTCTACGATACTGCAGCCCTTTACCAACTCAACAAAAATGTGCCACTGATCAAGCAATGTGTACAGTGATTCAGTGCGCCTGGGCGATGTTTTCCTTTCTGCAGACCATGATAGTCTTGCTCTGCTAGTCACCATTCTCAACAGAAAGCTGAGACTTTAACAAGCTTGGAAAAAAGCCACCTACACAATAAACAAGGTCTCTTCAGATAATGGCTGGCTTACAGGAAAAGTCTTACAAATTCTTGGGAGTTGTCAGATGAAATACTTTCCTTGGGCTAATGCCAAATTGTGAAACGTAAAGTGATTTATAGGAAATACACTTCCAGATTCAGTGAGAATAACCCTTGTTTTCTATGTATCCCTTGTAGATACTTAGACACAACAAAAGTTTTGCATTTCATTTTGAAACTACTTTTCTTTCTGAAATTTAATTAATTAGTTTGCATGCATGAAAGAAAATGGTAAATTAAAATGTTTACAGGGTTACAATAAAAGTAGATTGCTTTAAGGGAGCTAGTCTAAAATTTCCTTGTAGAAAGCTTTTATATTTCATATCTCATTTCAATTTGGCATAGGAAAATGTTTCTAGACTTTGAAACTTTGCATGGGAGAGAAAAATCATAGATACATATATAAAAAATTGCTGATCAACAACAACAGAAAAAAAAAATTCTCTGCGCATCTGGCTTTTAAAAGACCATAACGTGAAGGAAGGCATTTCAAAGCAGCCYTACCTGCATACTGCAAGGAGTGCCCGCTAGAAACAGGGGCAACATTTTCCTAATAGTGTGGYGTGGTGACAAAGAAGTGAAGCTATCGCTCCAYAGAGCTGAAGGTACAAAATCCTGCCTTGCTCTGAAGTTGAGCCAAGGCTGTTCCTACACCCAGTCATATTTGGGCACCTTCTTTGTCCTATTTGAGCTGAGAAGGCAAATGGGATGGCAGCTTCATGACTTCCCTGCATGCGGCTAGCTACATAAAAAGTGCAGACGTAGCCTTGCTAGCCCAGGGAGCCAAGTGGACTCAGGTGGATCTCGGAAAGGAAGAGAAAGACAAACAAAGAAGAGATGCGGCTGGGGATATAAACAGTAGCCAGCAAAGAATAAAACATAGTAGTAGGATATCCTTTATCCATCAAATGTTGGTAAGTTTTCCTTACACTTCTATGCTATTTTTAGACTCTATATACTCTCTTCTTCTGTAAGTGCGCACTGGAAAACGGACGTGGAACAAAGCTCAAGCAGTTTAATTATTTAATTAACTTTCTTGTAAATTGTTTTTCTTAACAAATCTGTTCACTGGCCACCAAAGTGATTGTTTCTGCATGTGTCTGCTGACAGGCACATGTATTAGGTCTTAAACCAGAAGCTTTCCTGATTACTAATTTACTTTTAGGAAATGGGTAGGGGGCACTATTACTGAGTGAAGTATTCATAGAGTCACTAAAAACGCAAGGAGGTACAAGAAATATGTTTAATTCCTCAGCAGTTGCTGCAGGAAGAAAAAAAATCTGCTAATGCATCTTCCAAACATGCTTTATCTGCTTGGCAACTATTGCTCTGGTAAACATCCTGAGTGAGCCTATACAGAGTCATCACTTTATAAACTTCCTCGCTGCTGACATTAATATTATTCTATTTGTAACAGTTTCACCCAATAGTGGAATGGAGGCTTTCAGACTGCATCAGAACATGGCACAGCTGTGGAGCACTTCAATGCTCCACATTTCACGTTGCCGGCAGTGAAATCACAGTCCTGGAATTAGACAGTTATCAGATGTGTCCCCCGAGAAATGATGAAAACATAATCATCACTGTCGATACTAGGAAAGCTTCAGGCTGTATAAGGAGTCGTCTAATCCCAAAGACTGACTAACAGGGATTGCGAAGAGAATCAGTTGGGATCAGGTCCATGCAATCCAGGTGAACATGAAACTAAAGGTAGTGAATAATAGTTGGAGTCCGATCAGTGACTGACTGTGAAAGTAAATTATTTAGTCATTTGGGATGAAAGCAGGTGAGACAGTGTTGCTCAGCAGGCAGATCCCTGCCTGAAGCTAAGACGGACTGATGTCTATCCCCTGCTCTACTACTGACCTGCTGGTATAACCTGCACAAGATTCATATTTGCACCTCAGTTTGCAATCAACCTCCTTAATGAAAGTGATTTAAGATGTACTGATAAAAAAGCTGTAAGAGCAAAGAACTATTATATCGTTATTTTATCAGCCTCTTACAACTTTTGCATTCTGTCTCCATTTAAGGTTTGTCAAGTCATGAGAAACCTGAATCAGGTAATAAATTCATACAAAATCAGACATATAATCAACAAATCCAATTGAACGACAGATTTTGAACTCTAATTATTTGCAGTGTGCTACTCTATAATAACCCCAGCTGCTGTTTGGAGCAATTTTTCATACAACATTGAAAAAAAATTTGATTTCTTAGTAAAAAAAAATCTAAACTTAAAAAAAAGACGACATGGGTGAATAAGCGTTTCCTATACATCCTCTGCTCCTCCAAGTTATACATGAGAACCTCTAGTAAGTATCTAAATATTTTAAACTTATTTGTACAATAAATTTGTTAGGCAAAAGAAAGCAACGATCAAAATTAAAAAAAAAGAAAAGAGACATTCAATAAAAAGAATATCTGTTGATTTTAACAAGGCTGTTTCACAGTAAAACAACAGAGAAAAGAACCTCGAGAATTTTTTAAAAGCTCTGAAAGCCAGCCAATTAACACAAAGATAACATTAGCTTAGCAGACACACTAAACAGAGCAAGGCTGCCTAGAATATGTCTCAAAAAGACAGACATGTCAAAGGACAAGTGACCCGTGCCAACTTCCTAGGAACGAGTGATGGCAGGATGGAGAGAACTGCCCGAACAGCAGAGAGCCATGCTTATTCCAGCTCAGCTTCTCCGCAACGCAGATGGACTCCTTTGCACTTTCTTTTTTTCACATCTTTTCTCCATTTTGTTCGAATGTCTGGGAAAATTGAGCCAAAAYGTAACCCTTTTTACAGAAGTTCCCTGTTAGAATTTGCAAGGAGGTACATTACAGAATAGGGCAGAGCAGCACAATTTTAAACACTTCAGTGGAGAACACAGTTCTTAGCTGTATATTCATTAAAACGCTGTCCAGTAATCCATTGTATTTGGCAAAGAAACAATTACAGCATCAAACTGCAGAACTGAAATCTCCAGTTTAATGCCTGATTTAACGAACCATACTAAATTCAGCAGGAATTTCTCAGATTAAAAATATAGGTGTAACTTTGCATGTATTGGACTTAAGCTGAAATAGTTTAGACCATCAAGATTTTTTGGAATTTCAAGTRTATCTAAATCTAGAATCCTCATATACTTATGACTGTGCAGTTTTAAATATGGGAAAACACTACTTTTGAGTATTTGTGATTTTCACACAGAAAAAGCAGAATAAAGTATAGCATCATCTGCATTCTCAAATTCTGGAGAATAGGCAAAAGGAATAAACACTGATGTTTGTGTTCATTAGAACAAGCATAATCCTAAAAAAACTATTGGATTAGTTTTTGGCCAACCACTTACACAACCCAACTAGGGAAAAAAAAGAAAGAAAGAATGGATGTCTGGATATTATGTCCTAAAAATGGAGAAAAGGAAGGTACTGGGACATTCTCCCCTCACTGTTTCACTCCTTAAAAGCTTAAGGTAAAAGTTTGCCATCTAGTTTCCTGCCAAAGCACTTAAACACCTTTCCTTCTTGTGCATTTTTCTGTACATTCTTTTATATCCATGTGTTTTTTTCAAGTGGGATAATCAAGGCTGCCACATCTGTTGACTTATTTCTGATCAATGTCTTGCATAGATCATACTATTTTCATGTGGTTTCTTACGGCCATGGRACTATGCACGGTGGTTTGTTATTGTTGGTTTCCTACTGGATTACAGACTTGCAGTTGTTGATAGTTCATTATTCAAAGATTGCGTATGATAGCATGACTTTGCACACTGGCTTCTAATGGTAAGGACTCCCCCAAATGTGTGATTGAGGCATGCAGATTTCAGCTGACTATGCTGAATGGTAACTAAACCATGAGTGAAAACTGAAGGCAACTACTTACCAGCCTCAATGGTCAGAAAAAGTGGCTGACTCACTTTGTGATGGTACATTGAGACCCTGCCCTCTTACCATTATGGGATTTTGAATAAAGTTCTGCTAACTGTGCTGTATGGTTATTGCTATTCACAGGACTTTCCAAATGGCATGACCTGATGAGATCAGAGATGCTGGATATGAAAGAGAAAGTAAAGATCTTTGGATCTTTCCAATCTTGGAARCAAGACAGCATTCTCTGAGGAACAGATCACGGAAGAAGTCCGAAGCCTCAACAAAGCTTAATTCACAGCCAAAAATGAAAGGTCCCAGAGAAAAAAAATGCATATCCAGCTTGGTGTACGAGCTACTGCATTTTCAGAGGTGGAGAGTGGGTTGATATCAGTTTGTTCCTTTCCATAATAACCCAGGGAGCATCAAGGCATGAGTATATTCCCAACAGAGGGATGGCAACCATGGGACTTCCAAGAACACCGGGAAGCATACTACATACTATTGAAGTAGTTGTATTGAAAATTAAACTCATGAAATGCACATTTCAGTGTCATTTGCTGAAGACCTTGGAATGTAATTCTGGAAATATCAAGGACAGAATGAGTGAAAAGCAAACAAACTTGAGATTTTCATCAGCAGAAAGTTGTTGTTTGGGATCTGCAGTAAGCCTGGGTCCACCAAAAAGTCATCTTTTGGAATGACTACTTTGTACARGAACATGCAATGATTAACACAATCTACCTAATTAAGTCTTATTTCAGGTCTATAGAAGTCAACTGGGAAGCTCTTGTGCTACCTTAAATCAGTGCAAGCTTATCAGGATGACAGAAAACACTGTCATGCCCTCTATTCCCTCCTGTTTTTCCCCAAYACCAGAGGGACAAGGATCACACAACCTATCACTAGAATGCCTAGGCCAGCAGACAATTTCTACTGGAATTTTTGGTGGCAAAAGTGTTTCCAGACTCTAGCACCTTTATGAATTCATGCCTCTGGAAAATTACAGTTTCAAGAATCTTAAAACTTATACTGAAAATACTGACTAGCAAGAAATTTTCCTAAGATGCATGTAGGCTATTTGTATCCAAGCTAGATGATGAGTTTTATTTAATAATTCTTACAATCCTAATTCTGAATCTTTTTCAAAATTGTTTTAGGAATAAAGTATTTTTAACAACTAGATTTTGTAATTATATATAATGATGTTGCTATTTCAAAGATAGCAGAAATAATTGTGCGCTTTGGTCTTAGTATTGTGTGAATTCAAATCCCTACATTAAAGAAACAAGCAAAAAGAAAGCACATCCAGATTCTCAAGCAATCGAAAAGTGAAAAAAGATGGAATAGTTATATTGCAGCAGATGATATTTTATATTTTCCTAAAAGATAAAGTAGCAATAAGATTAGCAATAAGCTAAGATTAAGTAGCAATACATGTAAAATAAATCAGCATTTTCACCTGACTTCTGTTAGCATCATGGTTACAGTGAAAAAGTACACACTTAAGAATTGAAGATACATGAGGCCAGTGCACTACTGCTTGAATGTAAGAGCCCCCCAATGGTGAAGCACCATTGTCTCACAGAAGTGCTGGAACCATTGTGGAGCCAAATGATTCTGCCGTGATGCTTGTTGTCCCTAGTCATCTTTTATTTGAATGAGATATAGCTGAATCAGGCATAAAGAGTACTTCCTAGAAAAACAGTAATTTCTTATTGGTAAAGCATCAGGACATATTTTTTTCAAGGAAAACTGCTTAYATTCTTGAAGCAAAATTCAGTGAAGGTATCAGTAAATACAGTAGTCAAAACTTCTGTTCTCACGTGACCAGTTATTACCACCTGATGATGAATATTATCAGTGAGCTATATCCGCTACCAAAGATGGATTGAGACTAGGAAGTTTACATCAGAACTGAGAAGGAAAGGAAGCCAGTGAAAGACTCGGAAAACAGAAGTGACAAGATCTCATCACGTACTTGCAAGAAGTAAAAAGGGAAGTTCTTTACAGAAAACAGAGATCTCTCTTAGGAACTGCAGAAGTAGCTGATGCAGAAAGGAACAACTCATCCAGGGGATCTACAACTAGGCACTGTAAATAGATCCCACTTGTCTCTCCTGAACAGTCTGAAAGTGTCTTAGACTCACCTTACTACATCARTGCTTGAAAAATGGCTAATTCTCCYGACTCTTAAATCTGWATGTTCTAAAAGGATGGGAGATATTGAGTKCATAGTAATCAACTCAARATACCTAACTAGTAAGATAAAAAGCAAAAGACCAACTCAAATTAGGATATTAATGTGTTGTTATGGTTATCATTGTGGATTTATTTGTATCACAAGACGGTTTTCTTGGTGGAAGAAAAGGTGTTAATATGCTGTCTTGCAGTTGCTGYTCTTGAATTTCCTGTGAGTCAACAGTGATACATATAATTGTGACTGGTTATGTTGACAAAGTGATATGACTTGAGCACTCAGAGTATGAGTAATAAAGTTAAGTAAAGTATCTAACTGATACTGTTAATAAATTCAGTGCTGGTCTGCAAACAGTGGGTTGCACAGGTGTATAAAAATTAAGGAAATATTTAGCTGTTGCTCATAGAGAAACACGTGCAAGAGTATTTTCTCACATGGATTGCCCAACTGAAATAAGTGTTGCACAGCCCAGCTCAGTAGCAGATTACTTAACAGCTAGTAACCGAGGAGAGTTTCTGGGACCCTGTGCTAACTTGAGTTTTTAAGGGACCAGCATCCRAGATAAGACCCTGGTCCTCTGCACTCCTGTTCACTTCCACACCACAACTAGAATGTTTGTGGAAGGACTTTTTTTTCTTATGAGTACTAACAATGCTTATTTCAGCTCAAATAGTCCTGAGTGTGAAATCATAGCTGTTCTCTGAAATTCAAGCAAAGAAGCACTAATCTTGTTGATGGAACACCAGACTGGGACTTAGGAGAAAATATTTTTTCTAACTGTGTCTAACTTGTTGGGTGACTTAATTCCCCTACTTTCTCTTTGTTTTTCTATCTGTGAACCGGGGGTAAAATCACTGACTTCTAAAGAGCTACAAAWAAGCTAGTTACCATTGTCCGCTATCAGCATATTTGTCCATTCACTTGTTTCACCCTACCTAAGCTCATCTTCATTGTGTTAAATAACACTATACTCAAACTTGAAATTTCAAGTTCTATGATAGTTTAAACACATTCAGTCTGATTGCAACCATGCTGATGAGACAGCTACTCCTTCCAGCCCAAATGTTTTAACACTTGTATGAACTTCATGTAAGGCAAGAAAAATAAGGACTACAAAGAACGAAACGTCATGAGCAACATGACCTGTTTCTGAAGAGATACACTGACAGTGCATAAAACTTCAAGTTCTTTTTCAAGAAGAACTTAAGTTCTTCTTCTACATCACCAGGAAGGATCCAGCAGATGACAATTGGAAGGAGTACATCTCAGACACATGTTGATATCCAGTTAAAATGTTTAAGGTGCTACAGCATATATTGAGCATTTTGCCCAGCTTGAGCTTTGGAAAATGTATTTATTCTCTGTAGGCTACAAAATGGGTTTGTTACATTCTCAGAAAGATCGGTTTTAGAGTTTAGTAGCTCACTATGAAATTTCAAGCAAAACATGTTTTCTGTGCTAGAGGAGTTTTATGCTTTTGCTCCACCCAAGAAGGCAAAATGACACATGGTATTGCAGTAGAAGAATGACATTTTATTAGCGCTACTCTTCTGAAGTCACTGGATGCTCCTGCCCTATTGGCTTAATGTTGAACACAATGACAGCAAGTCAAATTTACCAGTACAGGGGGCTGAAATCAAAAGGAAATCACAAAAGCATGAACAGGAGAATTTTCTCATCTTTCTAGTCTTCTTTGAGGCCTGGCCCTTGGAAGAACTTGGTCTCTATTTTTCTCTGTATGTCATTTTGCTTACAGATGCCTAAGCATAAGTAAGGTGCTGAGTAAAAACTTTACTGCATGCATTGGATTTAACCGTCTGCCAGGGACACTGGCTGATAAGAGGCTACCAAATGTATTTTACTGCTTCAGCCACATGCCACAGGTCATTAGGCCATGGCCTAATGAAGAAAACAGAAAAAAAGGTGAGSGAAATGGAAAAAATAACAGCTGACTGTAAAGTAATTGTACCAAACTCCTTTTAGCACTGATCAATCAGTTCAAGAGAAGGTGTGGACATTTAAAAGAYACGCCTGGCTACCAACTGGCTACACGCAGCTGCTGCACAGTGACACCCAAAAACTTGTCTGGACTGCCAAGCTGCGAAGGGGGCGGCATGGCCTGGTGGCCAACCTTCACGCTACAAGGGGAGGCCCTGGTTCCTCCRACTTACTGGGTCACCTTGAGCACATCTCTTAGCATTCAGTCTTCCCTAAGTACCAAACTTTTATGTACAAATACCTCCAATAGCTACTGATCTCAAGTAGACAAACGATGGTTATCACTAGAAGTCTTGCTTAAATCAGGAAAGAAACCTGACAAATATGATTATGTCATTCTATAGTTGATTATAAAATCCATTTTAAAGTTCTTGAACCAAAAGAAGTGTTCAGTATCACAGTAGGATTAAAGATTTTGGTCAGTTCTCATTTGCAAAATAGCTTTCCCAATCATAAAAAGATCAGTCCTGAATAAGAACTTTTACAGAAAACTATACTTCATATCCACAATTGTCTAACAGGAGCCAAGTGCTATTGAATAGAAAATAGCTGCCAGTCTTCAGTACTTTTGTAGCTATTGTTCACACAATAAAACAAGATAGAAATGCCAGAGAGACAGCGAAAAGTTTTATCTGTTTTTTATGAGACTGCTATTTAATAAATTGATTTCAACAGAGTATGCATTACTGCATTTATGTTTTAAAAATGTTCCTATATGTCAAATTTAGGTGTAAGCAATATTCAGGAGCAGAGGATGAAAAACTGCATCTATAAATCTGAAGACTCATTAGCAAAAGAAACTTTTTTCCTATGCTTATATGGCTGAGTAATTAATGGAAAAGGGAAAGGATGTGAAAATTAAGGCAGGTCATCTAATCAAGCAGGAGGAAGAAGAATAGGGAAGTTAGTGAAAGCAAAACCTGGAGAAGAATTCAGGCCTCACCCTCAGTGTCTTCACTGTAAAGAAACATGATTCATTAATAATTGGCAAAAAATACTTTCCCATAAACCTGCCCAGTTAACTATTTGCATTCCTCACACAGAAGCTTCGCCCAGAGCATGGGGATGGACTCTGGAAGATCTGGCTGCCTCTAGCTTTAATCCTGACTTACTCTGCCACTTTTTTAGTCTCTTTACTCAAGACAGCGATATTGATTCTTATCTGTCTGTAAGATATATGCTGGCAGATGAGGAAGGATAGGTAAATACTACTCATTACCATTACAGCAATTCTTAAGGCTCTGTTGAACTACGACAACTACATGTTGTAGAAAGAGCAGACGCAAGCTTACTTGGTCTGTKTTTTGAGCGTGCGTGAGAGCTCTGCCTGTTCTCTGAAAGCATCAGAAGTCATGACGCTGTGGCAAGCTCGACGCCAGTCCTCAGCTGATGAGCCTCCCTGGCGGCAAGCTGTGCGCTCTCCGGCTGGCTGCCCGCTCAGCCCGTCGCTTGACCCCGACRTGGATAGCCTTTCGCTTGCAGCCTGGACAGAGCTGCTCACATCTGCCCACGGTGTGCTGGATGGCTCGCACGCTGAGCTCTGGTTAACATCTCACGTCCGCATGGGAACCTTGCAAGAAACTGTTCATCGCATCTACCCACACGTGCCACACCCTGCTGCTTTACAGACACCTATCTACTAACAAAAATAACAATAAAAGAGCCCCCTAGGGAAACACACTTCTGAGAACCTGTTTTGCTGCGGGCCTCCAACTCACTGCAGCGGTGAGACATACATAATCAACACAACCTATGTCACAGTACCTTTTTAGTGGCACTGCTTTATATGATCTGACAAGGGCAGCTTCTTATTTACAAAAACAGATACTAGCTGTGTAGTTGATGATCACTGGTTAATATTCTTATCCTAGTCAGCTGTCAGCTTGTACCCCAGCAACTTCTTTTATAACCATCTCATGTTGCTTTTGGAACAGTATCATTAGCAGAAACAGAGACAGGAGTTTTACCACAGCTGCTGCACGTCTGTTTTTTTTTTTTTTTTTTTTTTTTTTTTGACAAAGACATAACCCAGACTCAGAGCTTCTAACTGCAAAGTCTAGTTCAGTCAGCATTAGAAGAAAAGAAAAAAAGTAATGTATTTTTCCAACTGTAAATATAAGCTAAATTAAGGTCTTCCCTGTGAATCTTTGAATTCATGTGGTTGCTTGTGTTCCCATGTATATAATTGTTAAAATTATAGACTACTCCTCAACTTCATTCAGTCTTTTTTTCTGTTTTGTGATGGGGGGTTTGAAGCTTATTGCACAGGAATACGATTGCTGCATTATATAACACATCAGTGTTGTCATGTAAAGTAACTGGAAAGTCCCAAAGCCAGTGGGCACAGTAGAGAGTTCAATTACGTTCTTAATTGTATGCGCAGACTCCAAAAAGGATTGCAGACTTCAGTAGACAGGAAACAGTTACAGACATTTGAACTTTAAATTGCAATTAGATGAACTTTCAGGCTGATTGAAAAGATTCACTGAGGAAACTCCCCCCCTCCCTGTCATGTGTTATTTCACGTTACTGTCTGCAAATTCATTCATACACTGAACTTCTCCTTCTTGCCTTGGGTGGGGTCAGCTCCAGCAGCAGCAAGGAGAAAAATTACAGCCAGCTGCTACTGATACTACTGCTGATGCCAGGCTAGAGAAGCCTGTGATTTGATGGGTAGGAAACTGATAAACATTCAGAACTGCCACAATCTTCTCTGCCACCAGCATTAACAGTAGCCGTAATGGTCACTGATAACTGCAGTGTCTGGTGGCTGTAAGCCCGGCTTTGCAATGATTATTACCTCCYTGGGAGCGACGGACAACTGTGTTTTAACAGCCAGTGAGCTTCTGGCCTAGGCTGGAAAATGGCAACAGCTACTATCAGTTGTCCATAATCCATCCAGAATGATCCAAACCACTAGATTTATCACAAAAAATCCCTTGTGGGTAAAGGCAAAAATAAATGAGTAGGCTGGAGATCTGAGTTTTACTCAGTATCAGCCATGACATAGTTAGTAGAGAGATACTGATGACAAAATCCTCAATCTCTGTCTTGCCTAAATTGGAAGTTTAAACTTCTGTATTCTAACACTGCAAGTTAGTGCTGAAAAGCGAAATTTGATTAAAGCCTGCTCTTGGTTACCAGCTCATGCTAAAATACTACGCGTTTTGAATGCATGAATTAGGYCAGTACGATGTTGTTTTCTTTTTAAAGCCAGCCAGATTGGTGCATTTGTTTCTGCTTGTTTCATAATTAACCTCTTTGTGAAATTAAAATTCACAGGCAATTATGTACATTTAGTTTTGGTGCTGGGAAACGCAATTTCAGAGGACAGGTCGGTGGATCACCTCTTCCAGCTCTCTCACTTAACGATTCCTTTCTAAAAAAAAACCCCTTATTTTTATAAATAATGGAATACATATCGTGTGAAGGTGCAGACTGCCTTCTCCTATCCTTACTGTACTTTCAAACACTTATTCATTAGTGCCAGAATAGAAATGCAGGGCAGGAAGAACGGAAAGCAAATGGAGAAGCCCTGTTACAGCAACCCTACAATTCKCAAGAACTCTCAAGTTCTTGGGCTCAGTTATCATCTCTTCTTCCTATATTGGTGTTTAGGAAACACTACATTTGTTTTTCCCTGCTTCTCTGTAGTGTATTCCACCTCCAGTCAACTACGCTCAGAACTAAAATTATCCTTGCATCAAAATAGTTACCAGAGGTCTTCTACTCCATTTTGTTATCCAGTAGCCCAATCGGCAATACCCAAACTGTCTGTTAAAGGTGTTTATCTAATAAAAACAATGTCTCTTAGCAACCTATTTCCAAACCTAATTACCGCTACTGTCTAGCCACTCTGTCTGAATACCRTCTCCTTTCCGCTGACAACATTGCCATATTGCGTTGTTTGCCCTCTGCTTTTTAATCTACCTATATTCTACCAATATCTTTTCCTCCACCATGTTCACCATGCTCATGCATTTTTTTCTTTTTCTCACTTTTCACATCTCTACAGGCTCTGCACTTATTATACATTAACTTGACGGCTGCTACCTCTTTTTATTCCTCACTATAGTTGTTGCTTATACTTGTCTACCAGCATCTCAGGCCATCTCATCCTTCTGGCACGTTCTTGCTACAGCAGAACCCCGTGTGCGTATAGGATAAAAAACTGCAGTTTCAAGGCTGAGAACAGTTCTGGAAGAAGACACRCGAGGTATGGAGGAACATTTCATTTAATCTTGGCTAGAACTACCAGCGGTTTTAAAAGCACTTTGCTTAAAAAGTTTTTCCTCGCTTCTGGGATGCCGTCTTCCCTCATCAAGCCTCCCTCTGAGGCCTTCCTGTTCTCAAGGTAATGCTGCTGCTCTGTGGTGGGCAGCAGTGACTGAAGGAGAAGGAAACATTTCTCCAGAGACTGTAACCTTCTGCAGTGGCTTGTTGGCTCTGCCTGTGAGAGCAGTCCAAGGGCAGATATACAACCTTCCCATTAAATGATGATGGCAGTTCAACTGAACTTTAATAAAGTCTGGTTACTTTAGAGCTTTGGGAAAATAGCCAAGATACACACTGTGAGGACTATGTGAAAATAAACTAGCACAAAGAGCTTCTTCAAACTGCTTTATTTACAAATTTACATGACATGTATAAGCTAAAAGGCAGACAAGTCCCTTCCTCCGTGACTGACTGATAGCTGTAGTAGCCTTTCTCACAGCATTACTTTGTCCTCAAACTCTGGCCACCTCTCCAGTGCTAATATCCAAGCTTCTCTCTCCCTCTCGCTGGTGGTCCCATTCTCCCTCTTTTACTTTTCATTTCACCTTTCTTCTCAGTACGTTCCAACTACTTCCAGTTTTGGGGCCAAAATTCTTAGAGCAGCTTTGTGTTAATCAAGGAAAACTTTGAGAGGAATATTTTTACAAATACATAATGCCCCCGGGGAAAATCTCCCCCAGAAACCCCAGTAAGCAAAGTGTCAGCACCTGCATTTTTCTGGGCTCTGAAATGTGGTCCAGCCTCCATAGAGAACTGGTCTTTCCTCTAGCAACCAYATTAACAATAGTCCCAGGAACCTTCCAGTTTTGTCAAATTCTGCTATAAAAGAATCAAAACTCAGGAACAGATTTGAATTTTGCTCTTCAAGCAAAGTATGTTCCAAAGGAAATGGTCAGTATTCTGTGATGTACAGTAAATTTAAAATATATTCATTTAAAAAAGAAAATCCCCATCAAATGCTGCTTTGAAGTCATTACTGACTACAAAGTCATGTTGGAATGCACCACACACCAACTAAAATATATTGTAGCTATAATTAATACCTTTCTAAGCCATTAAAGGCTAACCCACTAGGTTATGGGTTTTCTTTTATGTCTTACTGTAAAAATGTATTATTCCCAGAGTAAGTGTAGACTCTGCTCTCTTATGACACTCCTTGMGGCTTAAAAAAGGAAAAATCAGTTGAGCAAGTGGTAACCAAAACATTATAAGCCTTTTACAGTATACAGACCTAGACTAAGTCAAATTTTTAAATGCATTTCAGATACACTTCATATGCATRTCCAGCACCCCCACCCTTTCTCTGAGTGTTTTGTTCATAAAGCTGATGCTAGCAAGACACTTTTGGTTTCCCTGGAAGACTGTTCTAGCGGGAAAAGCCAGGAGAGCCCTTCAGCTGTCACAGATGTGCTTGGGACGGTGGCTCCTGGCACTCCCATCCATCCATGGCGCTGGCGGCAGTCCTTGCTGCTGCTCCAGCTAACCAGAGATACACGTATTGCACACACGCACAGAGCCCTTGGGTGACAAGAGCAATGAAAAATGTATTCTGTAGAGTCCTGGAACTGACGAGTGGAAAAATAACGCAGAAGGATAATTGTTACCCCTCACCGCAGGATGCCTGGGGCGGTCGCTGTCACAGCGAGAGCCTGCTAACAGCACGGCTGCTTCCCCCATCAGCGTTCAGCCTGCACCGTGTCAAATCTCAGGAGCCCTTTGTCATTTTGGACATAGGGGTTTTGTTTTTCTGCCTCTACTAACACATTTCATTTTCAAATACAAATATTTCAGGTAGGTAACTGAACTACAGAAAGCTGGTTGATAAACAACTGAATTCTGTGGTCACTTCTAGCGCTCTGGTCTATCAGCCAACCCCAAAGAAACTTGAAGAAGTGAGAAACAGGCATGCCTGCCATAAAAGCTGTCCAAATTTCAGTCATAGATCGTTGCAGTTTTGTTTCTGGTCAGCGTGCCTGTGTCCAAACGGGTACATATTAGCTGTTAGTTCAGCTCCTATGAACCCAAGAATACAGTTATTGTACTCGCTGGAGCGAGGGGGGAGGCTTCCCCCACYCCTCTTTTCTCCGCTTGCTAAAACACAGCCAGGAGAGCAAAGTATGTGCGTTAACAGCAGTCACGTTGTAAAACGGAGCTTTACCAGAGCTATTCTCAATTCCCGAATGTACTTCTGTTCTTCGTTTAGACTTCGCTTTAATGATCTACAATTCCCATTTTCTATATATCTGGAATTGCCCTTTACAGGCAATACACAGCTTTACTTGATTGTACAGCTAAGGTTATAGTTTGAAAGCATCTCTGGTAACTCTTAACAAATAAAAAAAACTTTTCACAAAGAAAAGACAGTCGCGAGGAAGCTGTTAGCTGTCTGGCTGAATAGCTGCTGCTGTCAGAGGCACAAGCTTATTAGCAATCACAAGAGTTTTCATTCATACAAAACTTACGTGTCTCTGTTAGACAAAGCTTCAGCAAACATAATCCAAAAGTTGCCCATAAGGAGAAGTTGGCCATTTTTTCCTCAGAATTGCTTCTTGCAAAAACCAGAGATCCTTGCAAGCCACAGAAAGAAGCCCCAACGCCTGTTAAGCCTGCAGTAAATGAGCCTCAAGTTTGCTGCACTTTTTATTCTGATTCAAAGGAACTGAAGTAATGACATAACTGGGAGGGGGAGCTCCATCAAAAGTCACACCCATATTGCAACAAAAGTGACCAAGCAATGGAGGGGGGGGGAGCCTACTACTCCTGACTGAGCAGCCACATGTGCGTTTTAAAGAGGCACTAAACCTCTTCTACTTACACAAGAGTTATATCAAAAGTGCTTGCAGGAAAAATTTGTGTAATCTCTCATGAGTTAGGCACAGAAAGGGACTATTTCTGATCTGCTCCTCCTCCCACACTGTAAAATCTTCTTAGCATTGCAAAACAGGGAAACATAAAGCACTACAGGTTCTGAACCCCAGCAAAGCATCTACAGCTGCCTACATGCTTCCCCAAAATATTTTGCTTACTTTCTTTTTTGATTCTGGAGGATCTCATACAGTAGGTATGTAAGTAAGTATGTATGTAAGTAAAGTAGTTCAGTCTCCACAGCTCATTCAGTCCTGGACTTCTCTGCACAGGCTGCTCCAGTGAAAGTGATAGCTAATGCCAGTGCCAGCAGCCATACTGAGGACTCAGGTCTTTGATTTCTTGTATTGATTGTGTGAGGTACAGAAGGAATTATTCCTTCTATTCCTAATWTCCAAAATGAAGAAACAGGAGAACATACAATAGTGTGACTGTCAGGGCCATATGTTCCTATGATTTGTGTGTGTCTGGAGTTAGAAAGATGTCACACAAAATCCCTGGTGAACACCTCAAAGCCTGTGTAGGCAAGGGAAAGGTATGTCTGTTGTGTGCCTAAGGTGATGTCTCATAACTGCTCCATACGCTAACCTCTCCCCCGAGCCGTGGAGTTACCACAGTGGTTTGTGTGAGGTAGGATTAGGGATTGGTCAGGGATCACCAGACTTTTTACATCTCACCTTTAACAACCAGCACGTGGCAATGACTGACAGTCATTAATGCCCTGTTTCCAGTTTCACTCAGCAACTTTGAAATGAAAAGTGCTATATCATATTACCATTGTGTTGATCCTCCTACTTTAAAGATTTTTTCATTAATTTTTAATCTCTTTTAACACAAACAATGGAAAAGTACTGACAGGTCCTCCCAGGCACAGAAACAAGAACTTACACAATGAGGATTTCAGGACTTTGACTTTTCTTTGACTTTTGTCTAAAAGATGGCTGTCTATCCTTTCCTCAGCCAGCCACATTTTTAGCAACAGGTTCCAACAGGCTTTTCCTACAGGTTAGAATATCTGATGGGACAAGGTTGAAGTGAAAATCTTTCTTGAAACACAAGGGATCTTTTTATTAAGAAGCTTACAACTTTGAAGTTATAGATGAAACATTTTATTTAGTGAATAGGTTAGTTTTTCTTTTGAAACAAATGGCTTCAAGAGCAAAGAAGAAAATGATCTATATATATATATATATATATGACTTATTGTTTATAGTACTGCAAAAGAAATAGTTCAGTGTGTTCCTGTACTTTTAGAGCAATAGCTATTTAGGCGTATGAGTGTACGAATAAGGCCTAGACGCTAGATTTTAAAAAGTTGGTGCAGTTAATACATATTGTGAGATTACTAAGCGTATCTTTTTCTTCAATTGCTAAATCACTTTTAAAATTCACCCCTATGTATGAAACAAAAGAGTGGAATATTTAATTAAAACTTAGATAACTTTGAGAATCATTTTTTGATGAACAAATTGATGAACATAAAATCCTGTATTTACAATTAAATGGAATGAAAATGGAAGTCTATTTTCTTTATCATAGGTAAATGGAGAATAACAATCATTTCAAGGAGGTAGGCAAGTGTTACAGAGGCAAAAGTCTTATTTCACCGGGAGCGGAGATTCCTAGTTTCCCTATGGTCTGAAGCTTCTGTACTGTGGCCCTTAAGACACCAGATTATGAACAGGTTGTTTTCTCAATACTGAATATTATTTATTATGCAGTTTGGACATTTCACAGCTTCTCTTTGGGAGGGATTCCACACTGGGGTGGAGACTGTTTGGAAAATATTGCTTGCTGTCCTAGAAAGCTGTACCAAAATTAGGCATGTTTGGACGAGGTGCATGGATGAGTTAGTGCCTAATGCAAGCGAGACAGAGGTACATAAGAGAAGTAATTCATCACAGTATGTCATTTCATGTGATAAGCCACAGACCTGAGTAATGAGCTGTATGTATATAACATGTAAGTTTGCCCATTTCATGTGCCATCTGCCTGGTTATTCATTAGCCGATGACATATGCTAACAGTCCAACCTCCTGAGCACTTCAAAGAGCTGCCATTAAAAAAATAAATTAAAAATCTGACACACAAGTATTTCCTTYTTTCCCACCCAAACATGGAATTTCTCCCCTAAAATATGATGGCCGGAGGTAGACAGCAATATAAATTTAGTCCAGGTGTAGTGCCTGATGCTACCTAGAAAATGTAGTCAAAAGATGTGTACAGCTCTGGGAAAGGGATACCACAGGTTTTTTTTGTGATAAGTATGTAGCTTTTCTTTTAGCTTAAGATAATCTTAGCACATAGGAACATATCCTCAAGTAAATCTTCAGCTGACAAGGTGCAACAGAGCATCATTTTAAGCTGAGCCCATCAGTTCATTCCCCATGTGGATTTGTTCCCATGGCATTATTGTTATCCGCACAGACTTCATATTTAAATGGTAGAGCTTTTGGAATTTGCCTACTCCCTTGGCAACAGCAGTTAAATTAGTGGCCATGTAAACTTGTAAATTAATAAATGGAACTAAAATAATTTGATTTTCATAATAGAATGAAATAATACAAATAAAATGTTAAAAGACCCAGCATTTAAAAAAAGCTTTTTCATGAAGCCCCTGATACAACAGATACAGAATCTGTGATGGTATAATGTAGTACAGGAGCACTAAAATATCTCATTTGTGATTTTATCACATTTGTGAACTCTAGCCAGCAMCAATTAATTTTGATAAAAATCCTATTAGGGAGTGTGCATGTTGGAGCCCTAGAAAAGGAACTTATGTGGCTTACAGCAATATAAAAAGATATTTTTGCTGGGATTCCCTTAGAGGATGAAATTCTGAATTAGCTGAGTCGAAGGCCAAAATTCTACTGACTTCCATACCACAGCATCTCTCTATAATGTATGTTTGTGTAGATTTTATTTTGTGTACAGACCAGTAAGTAAATGTSTCTGAAATTATGATGAAAAATACAGCAATGGTTTCACTATCAAATATAAGCAATTTTATGGGGGAAGAATGGAATTCTATCTCTGTCAAAATTGCCTTTTTTTTTTYCCCCAAAAACCAATGCTTGGAAAAATGAAGTTCCTGGTTTGAAAACTTTTTCTGTTTTCCAGTAGAAACAAAAATATTATGATAAAAAAATTGCTTCTTAGAATATGTCCTTTTTCGAAAATTTCAAGTTGTTCATGGGGAGTTGTAGAACATAAGCTCAGTGAATATACAAAGCACAGATTCCATTAGGTAATTTGGTAGTGACTGTGTGCAATCTGTGTACTCTACAGCTGGTCTCTGAGGCAGATCATAAAACAGTATCAAGGAAGGAGGAGGATTTTGTACGCRTATAACTACAATCTCAATAAGATACAGTATTTTTAATCAGATTTACTCCTGTGTCTCTAGACTGCAATCTTGTTTGCTATAGTTCAGACCGGATTTAATTTTCATGATCAACCCTGAAACTAGATTTTGTAATGGAAATGGTCGTAAATGCTTCAGTGTAGCAAATCCTGTCCTGYGCACTTTCCGTGGGCTCTAATTGCTGATGGGAAAGCCTAAGAAGAGTCTGTGTTGGCTGGAGCCAGAAAAGCTACTCTTTTGGCTGGAGGGCAGAGCACTCCCCTGGGAAGTTGGGCACCCGGTTCTACTCCCATCAGCCTTTTGTTCCCAGATGTAATTTACAGCTTGTGTCCCGCGGAGAGTTGGGGAGATGAACAATGGCTCCTAGTTGTTTACTTCTGAAAAGGGCAGCAACCCAGATTGGCACCTACCGCGTGGATTCCTCAGCCTGTTTTACTGGTTTGCCCCAGATCCCTAAACAACGCACTGAACTAACACAGTAAAAAACCTCTAACAGCTAGATTCATTCAAATAACAAGTAAGAAACTCTTTGCAGCAAGGTGCCCTTCTGCGGCAGAACGTGTGGCCCCATCAGCTTCCTTTTTCCTGGGAAGCGGCCCACAGCATTTGGTCCCTGACTGGCCCACATGGCTCGTGGCAGAGCACCAACAGGAAATCACAGTACCCGTCACCAGTTACACCTTTCACACCATATATACACCCCTTTAGGCATATAAAAACCCCTTTAGGTTTTTTACATCGCTGTCGGAAATGGGGCAGGAAACCTGCGTAGAGCACGCAACAGCTGCAACCAAAAAGCCAGGTGACCAAGCGTGCACAGACGTATCGAATGCATTAGTGACTGATGGAGCCCAGAGCAGCTCTGTACAAGGCTGGAGTGGGGGCACTACAAGGGGCACTGAAGGGAAGAAGCGGTTTCTCTGTAGGTGCTTTCAGTATTTTCTTCCCTCTTCTCATCCTTCCCAGCACATGCCATGGGGTAAGCACCTGGAAAGCTATACAGCAGAGCTCGAGCTGCCATCTTTATGCTAATCTTGCTGTTCTTCTGCCTTCATTACTTTCCTTTGCAGTTTACCAAGAGGTGAGTCAAGCTTATGTTGGGCCATCTCCAGTATATTCCCTTTCTCTTCCTTCTCACGCTTCTCCCTTCTCTTTTTATTCTCTTCCTTTTGATTCTGCTTCTTGACTTCTACCTCCCCTTCTCTCTTCCATCTCCGCTCACTTCTCCCTGCCTTTTCTCGTCTGCTCTGCAGTGCGTTGTAATAATTAAGTCAAACATGTAAAGCTCCAGAAGAGCAGGTGAGCATTAGAAAATGCAAACATTCACACCACTCAGGAAACACTTAGCATTTGCATAAGCAAACTGTTAACTGCACCTACAGATAAATCCTTGGGGGCTTTTGTGCCTCATATTGGACCTGATCAGAGCCCTTTAAAGTCAAAGGAAGTTTTCTACTGATTTTTGAATCAAGCCAGCTGTGAACAGTGTTTGTTCTAGTCCCAATATCTGTATTATAACTTTGCATACTGTATTACATTTTTTGTTGTATGTATATAATCTGCAAGGATGGGGATTACACCAGGTTTATAGCCACTGATAACACGTTCTCCTATTTAAAGAAAGCAGAAAACAAGTTTTATTTGGATTCATCCATGGAACAACTTCTATCCACGCAGTGTCTGTTTGTGCCAGCCACATCATAGCCATGTATAATATAGCCACATATAAAACAGCCACATTTAGGYTGCACCCTAAACATAGCAGTAAGGGAATGAACAGTCAAGCCTCTCTTTGGCAGATTCAAAGAACACTAAAAGCAGACCTAATCTGTCCAGAAACAGAAACACTGAACTTTAGCAGTCTCACTGTAAGTCCGTTTATGATTCCTGAGAAAGGTGGAAGGGAAATAAAAGCATGCCAATTTTAGCCCATAATAGGCATGTTTGTTTTCAGAGGTGAAGGTAATAGCAGGTTCCAGTCCGGCTCTGGGAGGGAAGGTGCAGGCGTGCGCGCGTCACGCGATGGGGAGGGTGAGGAGGCTGACGGGCATAGCCGCGGTGGGCTTGGGACTGCTAAACTTGCTGGGTGAAATACATGTGGAGCAGCCTGCCCCCGCTCTCGCTTTAGGTAACACGTCACTGTGGGAACAGCATCTTCTTCCGCAGAAGAACATTGCTTTTCCTCTCACTGGACCTACAAACGTCTGCAGCAACTATTGTCTTTCCTCCTGGAAATTCAAACCCTGTTAGTCTTGTAAGGTAAATATAGCCAATACTGAATGAACTTGGCTCCTCCTGGTAGCTTGTTTACTAAGATTAAATCCTTTCCACCTGTGCAAACCCCACCAGAGTCTGGACAACTGTTTCCCTGCACCCATCTGAAAGCCCGGGAGCCTGCAGAGGTGTCCCAGGGCCTGAGGAGCTGCTCCATGGAAGAGGCATACGAAAGGCAGGCAACCTCGCAGTTTGCTCCTGGGAGCGCGCTGGGGTGTGCAGAGGTGGCAGTTAGGAAAATATTTTTCACTTCTGAGTTCTGCACAGTTTCTGTAGGAATTGTCAAGGAAAATAAACAATGACTTCGGGGAAAATTGCTCTCTCTATATAGATAAGCAAAAGACTATAATTCTGGGTGTCTCTGAAGGCAAGGTTTTCCACAAGACTGGGAGAGAGGCATAGAAAATAGATTTTATAAAATTTCTAAGAGGGGAAAATTTGTTTTTGCACACGTTTCCATGTTGTCTGAATTTCTGGTAGAGAAATAGATACAAGGAGAGCCCAATGCAGTACAATATATAACAGTGAATTAATCCTAGAAATGGGAATTGTCATATTAGAATACACATCCATTGTCTGGTTCAATGACTTGGTTTAAACAATACTGAATGCCAATATTTTAGAAATGAAAAATGTCTCTTATTTGGAATATAACATAGTTGATAAGAGTTAGTTATATATTGAAGTTTATCTCTTTCAACAGATAGCTGGAGTAACACAACTGCATTCAAGAAGGTACATTTTTACTGAACAAAAACTGATAGTGCTTSCATTTGTATGCCTTGTCTTTTCTTTAGTACTGTTGGGTAGCAATAACTTATTGAAGTTTAGCTTTAAATTTTAGAGCTCAGTGTCGTCTATCCTTTAAGCAGAAGTAGCAGTAAGACACCATTGCACACTGACCTAAACAGGATCCAGAGGATATATAACTATTCCCAGTCTGAGTACCAGTTAACGCTACAGACCTGGGTCAGTCACATCTTTCTGTCTCAGTTCTATCTATAGGGAGTCTAATCATAGCAAAGGAAAGAGCAAAGAACAAAAACATTACCTTCCACATGATTCTAAAAAAGTGCTTGCGTCCAGCTGCGGTTGCAGTCTTTTCAGGGTGACTTTGAGAGACATTTGAGCAGACAGGATACACCAGCAGCAGATTTACAGGAGGGAAAATTCTATAGAGAAAAAAGAAATTCAATGTTTTATGCAACTGTAAATTACGAAGTTTGCTCTGTATTGGTCTATCCAACAAATGGCACACCACTGCATGATTATCATCGCTAACAACCCCATATTATTTTTCTGAGTTTGCATATTGGAGTTTTTCAATAATTTGTAATTTATCGGTAAACAAAACATTTGCTGAGCAATTCACAAGATTCTTCCAAATAATGCAAGTCTAAAATATTTGACATGTGTTCACAAACTTTTGAATTTGTAGAAAAATAGTAACTGGGAATAAATAAAGTATTATTTGTTCACCTCTAAAAACACTGCTTATGTATGCTGACTGTTTTATTGAAGCGCTGGAAGGATTAAGCAGGTCATGTCTGAACAGCATTTTGAACAAGTCAAATCTAGAAAGCTATTAGGATCCTTGAGATGTTAAAGTTTCAGCCAACTTGCACTGAATTTACAAGAAATGATCCATATCTGAGTCATCACCGTTTCAAAAATACCTGAGAGCAAATTCAGTGATATACAAATGGATATGAGAATTAGCAAGAGAGTCTGCAGTTTATCTGCTGTCCATTGTACCACAAGCCTCATCTGTCAAAAGCCCCTCTTCCTATCTTTTGCAAGATACATTAAGATAAAGATGTTTATACACATAAAGATTTAGCTGAGATTCATACTCTACCCAGCTTGCATTCTATAACCATATTGCCAACCTTTCTTTAATTGCCACAAGGATTTAATGAAAAGTTTCCCTGGGGGAATGGGCAGGAGATACAAAGACAATTAAAAGGAGAAAAAACAGTCCTGTTAATCTGACAGGTCTGGTACTATAATAAACTCTTCACTCCACTATCAAGGAAGCAGGAAATGCTAACCAATACCATAAAAAGAGTATCACTCTAAACAGGTTTTTGAAAATTTTGGTACAAAATGGAATGCATCGAGAGCACTCACCCAAAGCTTCTTTCCCTTATATAGGAAACAAGTCACTGGTATTAGCGAGCCTAAGAGGGATAGATCCAGATCAACATCAGTTCTTAAAAATGTATTACTCCCTAAGTAATGAATTATACAAGACATATCTCGAGGGACATAGATGTGGGATAGACAGACTATGAATGTTCAACAGCCTGGTTCAAATAAAGATATAAGGATACTAAAGCTTATCTCAACTATTTAAGGATTCTTTTTTAACTTCTCCCTCCCATATGCAAATTCTCTGTTCTTCAATCCCAGTCTAGCTCGTTTTTCCTCTCTTCTTAATCACACATTTCTCTACAGGCAGATATCTGAAACTCCGTTCACAAGGCCGAGTCTTTGCAGAACTTAGCAAATTCCAGAATACATTGCTTTTTCTCTAACTATGCCCATTTGAGAATTAATTGTAGCACTTTTAGGAAACTTTGAGATATAAAATGGTAAAAACTCACTGTTAACTACTTGATGATTAATGAGCCAGGAATAAGAGGGGAAATGGGAGACATCATTTCATGGCAATGGCAAGGGGAACGTGGAGTCAGTACAAATCATCATGCTGCCAGAAACTCTTACTGAATGTCTGAAAAATCTTCCAAAATACAGGTGCATCATTTATAGAGCACAGCAGCTCCTTCACACAAAATTAAACGTGAGCATTTTGGAAAACAGAAATATCAGTTTTCTCTAACTGTAAATATAAGTTACAGTCTCAATTATTCAGAATGTGATTCTCTGAATTAGAAAGTGGCCAAGGTTAAATGACTGAACACTTACCTATGAATGAGTAAGACTAGAGATTTGATTGCATTGCTTTTTCACCTGCAATGCATAGGATGCACACTGAAGTCCTTCACCTGCTACGACTGTTTCAGACACAGTTTCCATCTCCCAAGTGCATGTGCTTGTTCATGGGCTGTTTGGTATCCTTGAGCTAGGTCTCTCTCAAGCACTCGTGTTGAAGTTGCTCCAATTTGCTTAGWCAGGGAAATACTGGGCCAAAGAGAGAGAGAAACTGAACCTACGGCTGGATGACTTTGCTGGACACTTTGTGGGAGAGTCAGGGTCCTGTTCCTTCCCCAGGGAGTATTCTGCAAGCAAAGAAAGCCCTAGCCTGCTGTCAGCTGAGCCTGCTTCAAAGCTGAAAACATTGTACTTCCACAGGATTTCAGATTTAGCAGATATGGATTTAGGCTGAAGTAACATTCAGTAACAGATTTCAGCCTTGCCAGGAAATAAGTTCTTTGCCCAAGACTAGATAAATATCCCCTAGAGATTTTCATTTGGTGTAAGGAATAAAATTTAGACAAGAAAAAATTGGGCTGAMTATTAGGAAGGTCCTGCTATGATACCAGTTAGATATTGGATTAGTTTCTGAGACCACGCTCATCCTTGCTCAGAGATGAGTAAGATGCCTACATCTTTTTAGCAATGAGACTATGACTCACTTAAGAGCATCCCACATTTTGAGTGCCACACAGCTGAAACTCGAAACACCTGAACAGTCACTGAAATCAGGGCTAGGCATTAATCACACTGTAGTGGGATGTGCCACTCCTCAGCGCCTATACTGCAGRCAATGAGGGCTTTCAGTCACACTGCTTTCAGACTGAAACTCAGCAAAACCCAGTTCTTCCATTTCTTGAAATATAGGTATACAATTCTACTTTATTCTACTTTATGGGAAAGGACTTTTGTATTTTAAGCTTTCTCATCTCTATTCATTTTATTGATCATCTCACACATATCCTGGATTTTACATTCCTCAAGAATCCATTTCATAATCCCTCAAGGATGAGAGATTATCAGCAGATGGTCAATTACTAGGTGAAAAATGAGGAATACTCTGAATATGAATTTATTAAATTTGTTCTTAATGGTCGCTTACTCTGTGTTCAAACATGGGGAAAAAAAACCCACCAGCTATCTGTACTTTCCTCCAGTCAATGCCCCTCTCATGCAAAGACAGCACCATTTTGAAGGCTGTGCAATGCAATTTGCCCCTTGTAGGGTCAAGATCTTAGAATAAATTATACTGCCTTGTATACTGCCTCACAGATTCAGTAATTGCTTTTAACATGAACAAGAGAAAACACATCATCTGAAGTCTGACTGAATTCTCCCTTTAGCCACAGGCATTGTAAATAAACAAATTCATATAAAACAGAGTTCTCTGAAGAAGACACAGTGACCTGCAAGGCCAAGTACAATCTCATTGTCATGCTAGTGCGCATCCTTCAGTGCTTTCCACACTGAGCTCTTACTTTGAAAATAACAGTCAGTCTTTTGCATGGTATGCAATACTATGGATTATTGGAAACAATAACAACTGTGATGCTAGGAATTATTGGAAATAATAAAAAAACCTGTGATTCTGCTCTGATTCTTTTCAGAAATTCTTATGACTAGAGTGGTATAATGAGAAAGAGATCATAGAAAAAAGGGCCATAGGATTTGAAACATGGCTACCAGGATTGGGCTAAGCAGTCTTTTCTAGTTGGCATTATTCTTATATAGTTGATGAATTATTTTGTGCCTGTTGCAGCTAGGAAACATAAAATATATAATGCCCTTTTGTTATATATCTAGTAGGTGAGTAATAAGCTATAGGGTATGCTGGGAGATATGTTGTTTGCTACTCAAATATCAACCCTAGAGAGACAAATAGATCTCAAGCAAAATGTGTACTTGTCCTTCAGATGACTCTTTAACAATGCTCGTTCATGTGCACAAGGCTTAGCTATGCAACACTGACCATATAAGCAATGCTAGAATACCTTCATAAATCTGTCAACCATAAGACATGTCTCACAGAAAGCTGGGGAAAAAGAGGGGAGTTCCAGAGGTGGTTCACATGATGATGGCTGCTTCTCCTTTTCAGGGCAGAGTTGAGTTGGGCTGGATGCATGGGGCATCTTCTTCCTACAGGCAGACTCAAATTCATCAGAAGCTTTAGACCCAGCTGAGGTCCTCAGATTCCCCATTGCTAAAGCAGTCCCAGAATAAAGCCACGTAAGGATCATGAGCTACAGTTTGATCTTGTATATATTCTTTTTTCTGGCCCCTTACCTTTAACATTAAAACTCTAAGGTGGAGTTGTCCTCTTAGAGGAGAAAAAGTAATTTTGTCATTTGACTAGACAATCTTTTYCAGTGTCAATAGAAAAATATTTTTTCCCAAGATATAAGGTGCAGAAACCAGTGTAAAATCATAAAGGATAAAATAATCTACTGAGAAAGGCAAATGTGAATGGCAGAGGAGCATTTATTTCTGCCAGCCTGAACCATATCACCGTTTCCAGATTCAAGTATTGTCTAGCAACCAGTTTGGAAAGGAATCTGAATTCAGATATCCTGCCCATCTTCAGGAGAATTCTGACCAATGCACAACACAAGTAGCCCTCAGTTGTATCTCTCAGGGACTCCAAACATAACCTTATAACAAAAGCAGAATACAAAATAAAGTTGTAGAAACTTGGTCTGTTCCGTAGTTGAAGTATTAAAATCAAAGAGGTTGATTTCCCTCTTTTGTATATAAAGTTTATCTTTGAATTGGAATCAAAAACTCTCCCTAAAGCTGAACACTTGTAAATGTAACAATGTTTTGAGTAAATCAAAATGCCTCACTGGACCAAATGCTATGTTGACTTTTCTCCATAGGTGTATCCCAAATGCAAGAGAGTCTAGTGAGGAGAGGAAACTCCAAAGACCCAAGAATTTCTACAACCTTAGCTTGCCTTGTCTGTTAAATCAAGGACACACAGGAATTTGCATCTCTGATGAACGCTATCAGGTGGAAAGAGGTGCAAGCAGTGGAGAAGAGGTGAGCCTGAAGAGAAATCTGATTCAGAAACCTGCTTCAAACCATGGTTTCAATTCAGACACAAGCCTGAGAAAGGACACATGAGCCATGATACGGACAGAGCACCAATTTCCACCCAGTAATTAAGACTGCACTTTCTCAACCCATAGTCATTTGCACATAATCACCACCTACTCACACTCATTCTGACTAAACAGAAATTCACTTAAATTTATTTTCTAATGTAGCAAATGTATTTGTTTAATTATTTTCAAAAATTTTTGAAATGGAATCAGAAGCCAACTGCGAGGTTTGTAAGTAAACTCCATTTTCCAGATGAACAAACACATTTTTTTCAACATCTACCTTAGTCCAATCATTTCTTTCCTCTACAAGTGCCTACAGTGAAGGAAAAGCAAATAACCATGCCAGGCATTTGGCAATGAAATGTCTGTATTATAGTCATGAAATTGCACTTCAGGTGATTAGCTGCAGAACTTAATTAAAAGGAAACACAAAGTTTGTTACCTTGATTTTTTTAGATACAATTTATTTTAAACTTGCAGAAATCCTCAACATTCTTTTAAGAGAAATAAAAATCTCAGCAATACAGAGTATAGAAAGTACCAGACTGTCATTCAGACTGTCCTAGCTTGAATATTCCTCTGTATTTCTCTGCTATTTTCAGCAGTTGCTGTACTGTTTAGGTTCTCGTGCAACTATTAATGTTGGATTCTGTTGAGGGAAGTTTATTCTCTCTTTAAAGGAGAGGAATTGCGGCAGAAATATTATTTCTGATTTGGTTGTAAACTATTGTATTAGTTCTCCTAAGCATACTTTTAAAAGGAAGGAAGAAAATCTTAGTCATGATATCAGGTTTATTTTTCTGTATCTATTTCTATTTTGACATGCAAATGAAGGATAAGACTCTCTGCAGTAGCTATCAGTTGTCCAAAGATGCTTGGATGTATGTTTTGAAAATTTTATTTATTTTTTTATATATATGTGTGTGTGTGCGTGCATGTGCACGTATGTACATATGGATGGTTGGAGGGATAAAACGAGAAGCTTTATGAATTACTCATCATATTTATAGAACAAAACCACAAGAATATGTAAAGAGGGGATTCCTGAGGGACTTCACAAGAATTCGGCTATAGCATTAACCCAAATCAGATCACCACTTTCAGGTATCTCTCTTCAATTAGTTGGTTAATTTTGCTAGTGATTTCCTTGAGAATCTTAATCCTCATCAGGTTTGGAAATGACAAAGGTT
The DNA here is from genome assembly GCF_003343005.1 of Rhea americana. NCBI lineage: Eukaryota > Metazoa > Chordata > Aves > Rheiformes > Rheidae > Rhea > Rhea americana. The sequence goes on from NW_028186489.1 coordinate 59,855, forward strand.
AGAACTGATCAGCTCTTTAAAGACAAGGGAAATTCCAGACATGCAAAAAGTCACTGCTGCTATTACTGATAATATTTTGATATAAAACAGTCTGATTTGCTCTCTTTGCCATGGGAGTACAGAAGTAGGTATTTATTCTTCCAGACACCTCTACAAAGATATCTATCTAGATACCTACTTTCAAGCAAGGGTTTGCGGCTATAATGCTACATATATATATATTTTTTTTTTTCCTGAATTCTGCAATCTAAGCCTGACCAGGCAAATCACACTTTAAACTGGAAGTGTAGTCAAATGTATTCTATTTCTGGAAATGACTCAGAATACAGTAAAATTAGTTTTCCTTTACAACCCTACGTAATAGCATTTTCCCGTACTCAGAAACTGAGTACTTTGAACTGGGGGAAGCATGGAGAAAACAGATTTTTTTTTTAGCAAATAGCAGATAGACTGTAGCAACTGAGGTGTGGGAAGCTGAGCTGGGAGGGAACAAAGTAAACTGTCAGTAAAACGGAAACAGGAAAAGCAATTATAAATAAGAAAAGGCAACTTAAAACATAATTTCAGGTACACATTTCAAAATACAGATTTCCCTCACAGCCTGTGAGAATGTAAGAGAGTTGAGTTTGTGAGAGATATGCAGATATCTCAAGGTCTTGTCTCTGTCTYACTAAAATCTATAATGCCACAATAATGATACCAACTACAGCAGAAACATGTGTTTGGGGTTTTTCTTTATTGCACAAGATCTAAAACCTGCATCCTTCTGCAATGTGTCCTCAGACCAACTCTGTCAACCAAGGAAACTTCTGTCATCATAATATTTTAATATTTCAACTTCTCCTTTTTACAGTCCCCTGAAAACCCTATTTCTTCCAATGCCAGTTATCTCACCTCTTCCATCATAAAAAATACCCAGCATTCTTGCTAAATTTAAAAAATAGGTCTTTCACATGACCTATTCACATGACCTTTAATTAGGTGTTATAAAATTCTTGCTAAGCCAATTTTTCTTGAGCAGGATGCTAGGCCAAAAAATTGAATCCTTGCAAATTTTCACTGAAGGATTCTTTAAAATTTTAAATTGAAGGTGTATTTGATGGTGACCCACCCRTAGTCTCTGCATTTTCACACACAGTAAGCAGCCTAGCTTCATTGTGTGGTAATTCTCAATATCTGCAGTGATTGACAGCACATGGTTGAAGGTGTTGGATACACAGACATGTTCTGTCACGTTCCCTCTTGAATGCAGGTTCCTCTGYCGTTATACAGTCATCAATGGCTCATGATACTGGCTCAGCAAGTATCTATTTTATATTCCAGGCAGCTTCAATAATATCTAACTGCTGCACAGAAACCATTGGTGACTGCACATCTTGCTCAATCAAAAGAGCTCAGGGCATCAAGAAATCCCAAAGATAAAGGCAATTGCTTACCTGCTAAAGACTCTCTGAAGTGTAACTCTTATCATCTTCTATAACACCAGTGAGTACAGGAAGTGTTCACCTGTATTTTTATTCTTTCCGCCAAGGGGTGATTTTTTGTTTTTAGTTATTCTGTTGTACTCWTTGGACTAAGGAGAATTATGTCAAAAAGATGAGTTAACCTACTCAGAGAAGTATGTTAATACTCAGAGAGCTCAAGTTCAGAGAAATTTCTGTWGAGCCTGTTACCCTTTCATCTTCCTGATTAGATAAACAACAAACCCAAGAACATTCTTATATCCCCTCACTTTTTTTTTTTTTTTTTTTTTTTTTTTTTAGGTATCCACACGACTGAATTCCTTCCTGATTCCTGTAAATATCATTACATACTATGAAATGAGATTGCCTCCCTCCTTTATTAGCGTGCCCCAATTCATTTTTTAGTGAGACACTTCTTCCCCACCATACTTTCTCACTGCAGTTCACTGCAATAACTTTTACTGTCTTTATGCAGAATGCATGTGTAGAGAGAGTTAGTTCTGCTAGTGACATTTTTTTTCCATATATACTTAGCAGATTGTAAGATGAATGCTCCCAAAGCAGCAGTTACTGTCAGTTCTTCCACCACCAATGAGATCACAATTAGAATTAAAGAATTTCCTATTCCATTGCACATTATGTTCTTTATTTTTATTTGATCTCTTCCCTAATCCTCCTGGCCTAAAACACAAAAACTGAACATAATTTATCTATTTCACTCAGCACACTGAGAAAAAGTAATTAGCATCCCTCCCCTTTAGAACACTTTAAGGRACTTTGCAATTCTGCATTAGAAATTAAATTGAGCACATGTTGATTATAAAGTGTGTTTTTCTTTATGTTCTCAATTATGCAAATTCAGATCTTAATGGAAGAAATTATTAGATTAAGCAAGAAAGTGAAGCAGTTCTAATCACTGYAGAAATGTTTTTGTTGAAACTAACTGTTTCTCCTTCAGAGTGTCAAACAGACTGGGTGTTCAGCAGTGATGTCCTCCAAAACAGATTTTCTCATTTGAAGAGATTAAGTTAAGATACGTACTAATCAATTCTCTCTTATTATTTTGGCCAGAGAAAGTAATTGGCATTCTGCTGCAATTAGAAATAAATAGGTCAGTCCTACARGTTTCTCTCTCTTGATCTTCTTTCATTACAGCACTTTTTTTGAAGAGAAGAACAAAGAAATGATTTTGCACTCTATATTGAGGTATATGRTCCCACTGTCTTGAAAGGGAATGCACACAGGGAAAGCAACCAGAATTTTGCAGCAAATGAGAACATTTCATAACAATGAGGCCTGTTTTCCTGCAGAATCAGCTCCCMATGGGAAATGTCCACCAAAGCAGTAGATAATGCAGAATATTGAAAAAAATTCTTCTTTACCAGGGCCAGCAGACTGATTTCTATGTTTATGCCACATTGCTTTGGACATATACAGATGTGTACATATCAAAAAATGAGCTTAAATAGGTACACTGCTTTGCTGAGAGGTTCTGGTGATGCAGTGGAGTGATCAATGGAATTTTGCATGACTTTTACATTATTACTTCCCTGATATTTCATAAAAACATTTGGGCAGGGACAGAGGAGAGCAGCAGATTCTAAATAGACAATGTTATCTAAGAAAATATCATACAGGTATTTTCTAGAAAATACATACAGGACCACTTTGACAATATTCATGCACTTTTCCTACCACCCTATGCTCAGTAAAGCCCTAAATTATTCCAGTGACCAAGAACTCAGCCATTATTTTAAAATATCTGTTGAACAGACCTAATACTTCCACAGTGAGATGTACTTGGAGTTAGATGAGAATTTTCTAAACGACAGAATCAATAATGATTTGGGGACTTCAGAACTTGTTCCCTGTTGCCTTGAGAGCCTTGCTAATGTTCACTTCATGAGGAACAACAGACTGGCTAGGAAAAACTTGCTTAAGTCCATTTTAAGGATGGTTCCAGGAGGAAACATGATGTAATGCACTGGCTTCCACTAATTCCATCACATTTTTGTAATCTTAGAAATAAAGTGGTAACCATCCAGAACAGCTCCTTTCTAGTATATGGCCTCCTGAATCCCAGAATCAAAGATTCGTATGGTTTTAATCACAAGGCATTTAATCATAGGCCCTGGAAGGGCAGGAGCAGCAAAATTACTGCCTCAAAGTAGCTGACATAGTTTGCTTGACTATATTTCTATTTTTCAACTATTTTTATTATGCATTCTTGCATTCAGCTAAACAGTATTTTCCTTGATACTGACACAGTTTTCCAGAAAATAATTAATGGTGCATGTTTAATCCATGCTAGTAATTACATCATATTTTGTTTTCAAAAAAATGAACTGAAAAGTCATTTTAAAGAACTTATTAGCAATAATAAAATCAGAGATAATGCATATGGTTTTCTTTAATTATGCTAACGTCAGATTTCAAAGGATACTTGAACTCTATCTAACTGAATTTGAAGATATATGGATGACAGTAATCTCTGCTTACATACTTGTTTCAGCGTTTCTATAGTTCTCTTTCAGATTAAGTTATGCTACCTTAGGCATTATTTTAACATCCCCTATTGCAAAATGGATGCATAATATATCGCTTCTGGGTGTTGATACAAAGATGGTGATTTCAGTTCACCATTAATTAAATCTGTTGGTCTGACAAAATATATTATGTTAGCTTACAAAACTTGTTTAACATTAATTGCCTTTTAATTAAATGTTGGGGAAGGGAATCATTTTTCATAAAACCACTAACAGCAGTTGCTTTGATTGTCTTTCTACATGATAAGAATAAACCTTTTTTGTAAAAGTGATTAAATATCCTCTTTTGATGTTTACAAAGCAAACATTGCAGAACTGCCTGAAAATGAAATTGGCTAAAGCGCAGTGAAATGCAAAAGTGAACACAGGCTATCTTCATTCCCCGTGCTAAGTAAAACACAAGAAGCAAATAAGCAGAAGGCACTGTGAAAGGCAAAAACTGTTTTTCTATCAAAACGTCTTCTGATGTCCAATAGTTAAAATACAGATATAGACTCTTCATTTTACGTATAAAATGGACAGCAATTTTGTATTCTTGGTCATGGACTCCATTAATAATGAAGTGCACAGTTTATGGACACACTGAGGGTGACACTCATGAACTTAATTAAAATTCACAGTGATGATACCGTCAAAAACAGCACTGAGGATGGAAAAAAGCCAAGGCAGCAGTAGCCTCTCAGAAGAGCCTGAGGAGAAAAAGCCATTGCAAACGAGCAGTGCAGGAAGATTACCATATAGTACTGAACCTTACTGAAAGAGCAGTCAGCTTAATTAATGAACTCCATATTGCTCCCTTGGTTCTGAAGACACAGGATGAAAAAAGCACATATCCACATTATTACTTTCAGAAAGTTATATGAAGAAATAAACTCTTATTGAGGCCTATGTTTAACCAACATGAGTGAATAAAGAGGGAAAACAAAGACAGTAAAGAGAAGACCATTCAACCTGTAGAAGAAAACAGAGAAAGCAAATAAAGAAATAAAGATGTTTTGTTAGAGTTGCATCTATATATGTCTGCATACTACAAGTGCATCCTTATTGGGATGCATATGCATAAACCCGAAGGCTGGATATTGAAATAGTATGTTCATGGCAGTAGTCCTCAGCACAGTATGAAGAATTCATTTATGAGACTGGGTAAAGGTTCAGACAAGTTTATTAGCCAAAGTTCTAATTTGTACTGTCACAGCTGAATTCCCATCAGCCCCCAAACCAAATATTTTACGATTAACATTGGAACATCTACACAATCTTTTTTAGCCATACTTTTGAAAATAGCGTAATCCTGGGCTTTTCCACCACACTGCACATTTTTTGCACAGGTTCTGGAAGAAAATGCTTGTGACTGTAGCAATGAAAAGATGAAGACTCCTTGCACTGGRGGTTCAGAGTGGCTAACCCAGTGACTGATGTACTTAGCTACATCATATTTCGTATGCCATGGTTACGGTGTAAAGTGCAGCTGCTGGTGAGTGCAAGCTTGAAAATGCCTCCGAGCAGACAAATTGACTTGCAACTGGAGATTCCAAGCAGTTTGCCAGGACTCTTGGATTTAGCCCTGAATGGATCTTTGAAAATAATGACATTGCTCCTGTTTTGCAGTTAGGATAGSGGACCTTCTCATTGACCTAATCCACTCAACATTTACGGTTTGCCTTTTCTTTTTTAATTACCAGGGAAAATATTTCCCAATATAAAGGCCAGCTTAATTCCATCTCGACTGTCCATCAGTGTATCAAGTGCACACAGTCATCAGTAGCAGACAGTTTTTAAAAGCTACCAAGATTCTTGTCTTGCTTCTGTGCAAGCCATCAGGGGAAAACAACTAAAATGGCCCAGCCCTACTAATGATACGCGATAGCCTTACTCCTAAATGCTGATTTTACATTGGAAGCAAAGATAAACTTAATCAAAGAAGACATTGAGCAAAATGAATCCACTTAATTGGTTTGGAAAAAATAAAAATACTAGCATTTGGAAGGAGAAAACAGAAGATGTTACTTTGATTTTTTTGTTTTACTTCTATTATCAAAAGAAGCTAGAAAAAAGAAAAACAGCTCAAAGTACATTTGCTCTAATACATAGATAATACCATGTTTGTGTCAGAACCTCATTTCTAGTTAGTTATTGCTGATAAAAAAGAAAAAGAAAAGAAGAAAGACCAAATGCACAGTGCTGTTTCTGTTTGTGGGATTCAGTTTCYTGCTTAGTAAACCATTCTTTGTTCACAGTTGTAAAACATTACATACAGCTGTACTAAAACATAAGGTTCAGGCCAACCATGTGAACTAGACTGCTGTGTATGTCTCATGTCTGGCCATTTTTACTGCTTTTCCATGTCTTTTTATATAAATATATTGGAAATTATTTCATATTCTTTTACTGATTAAATATGTTAAGGAGTAGGTGGGCCAAGAAAACAAAGAGCCCTCTAGAAACATTTCCATTTGCTAATGATTCCCTGTTTACAGTTACTTTTTCAGATCTCTCGGCCAGATTTTGTTTAATTTTCTTATGCAACATTGACTGAACAGATATAATTTGAATTAGAATACTCACGCATACAAAAAATATGCATTCACAGCATTTATGGGTGAAATCTCTTCTGTCTAGTTTCTCCTTTGTGTTTCCAATTTCTGCTAAATAATTCCTACAGATTTTCAACTCTATAACGCTTTTATACTTTTCTCCTGCTATTGTCAAAACCCATTACCAGCTGCTAATATAAGACCAGCAGGCCAGATCTAGACCTGGTTCTCCTCCGGCCAACTCAGCACATGTTTATGACACAGCACATTCTTTTGCTGTAAAGGCCTGTGGTCAAGTGTTTGCCCAAAGCAAGCTATTGCACAAGCAAGAAGCTGGCAGGAGGTTTAAGATTTATATCCTTCCACAGCTCTGGTGGTAGCACTCTCACTACTGATGTTATTTACAAAGAATTTTCCTAAGATTAGGGAGCAATCGTATGAATAAGTTGAGGATCCAGTCAATGAAGATGAACTCTAATCATTTCTGCCGTGCTTTTTTAATCTAGTGTGGAAGGCAGATGCTTTTGAACTCTCATAGTACAATATATTTATAATATAAAATAAGAAAAAGGAAAAAGCTCAAACATCACTGAAGAATTTAACTATTTACACCATTCAATTGTATTTACTTCGATAAAGGTTAGCAAAGACTGTATCAGAATTTTATTAAAGGGATTGGGAAATCAGTTTTAAAATTGAAACTGGCGTTTTATTAAAGTATCACATAGCATTCTATATTAAAATATTTTTCAATGTTTTTATACATTCGAAACATTTTTGATTTTTTTGTGCTTCTAGGTCTTCACCAAGATTTCAGTTAAATAGTCCTGACTACTGTTTTTATGAAAGTCAACTTTTTCCTGCCTGCTATTAAAGCAAGGATATTCAGCAAACCACTTTATTCATATAATTCATTCATTCATTCATTCAATTTTAATAGATTATTTAACTAAAACTTTTACTTCAACACTTTTTTTTGTTTCAGTTCCCCTCTCTTTCCTTCCCTTTTTAACTTGTTCTCTTCAATTTTGCATCCACTAAAAATTTCTTGCAAGGAATGTTAAACTTAATATGCTATGCATTTGAGGAGATAGTTCAGATGGTTTGTTTGACACTGTGTATTTATGTTTAATATGATCTCACAAAGAACTCTTATCTTGGATGAAGAGCGCTCAGATTTTGAACTTCACATTTGTTCAGCTGAAGATTTCCGTGGCTTGCAAGGCTGGACAGAAAGAATGAAGTAAAAGGAAGTGACTTTACTTAAGGACAGTTTGCTCTTACTGTAAAGAAATCCAAGATGATAGGTAAGAAAAAACACCCATGAGGTTTCCTTCAAGCAATCTACTTTGTGATAGCTAGCAACCTGAGGCCTTTCAGAGCTGACAGATGAAAAGGTCCCCAATTCTTGGAAATTTGGGGCGTAGTTCCAGCCATAGACAGTCAGCCCTCCTCTGCCTCCGCACCAGCCTTGGAACTCATGTTGCTTTTGGTTCAAATGCCCAGCAGCAGCTTGTAAGTGCTTACAGCAAGCAAAACAATACCAACATACCTGAATGACAATGTTTTCCTCCAAGATTTCCATGTAAATTTGCAGTTGATATGTAAGTAGTGGTCAGAAGTATATCACTACTTTTTTTCCCGTCCTCAGAACTAAAAAGTCCCTTCTTCATGGAGCACTAGAAGAAGCAGAAGAAAAGAAAGAATGGCATCAGAGATGTACATAATGGCAAAGGCCAAGCAGACGATGAGCCAGACAAAGARAGGGAATGTGCCAGCATTTGTTCTGGTCTTATTCTGTGCATGCATGAAAGAGCTGTTCAGTGTATCAGATGCCAAGGAGCAAAGTAAAAAAATGTTTTTGACCTTTCAGTATTTTGGGATCATAATACTTACGCTAAATCTCTCCCTCACTATACCTCTTTCCTTCCACATGCTACCTAAAAAGCCCCTAATCTTCAAACTTTCAAACTTTTTAAATTTACCTGTTCAGTTCACTAAAAAGATATCTTATTAATTACAGCTTTTCTTCCTGAACAGAGAAGGACTGCAGAAGTGGGTCCTAGTTAGAAATAGCTGGTTAAAAAGTACAAAAACAAAAACAAAACCAAAAAAAACCTCAAGAAGTTACATAGGCAGGTCTAGTTAAATGAGATTAGATGACTAAAGAGATGACAAAGGAAAACTAAAGCTTTATGCTGCACATTCATTTGTATAAATCCAATCTGTATAATCATCTGTAACTAGAAGTTGCTTTGGCTGCGTATTCAGATTGCTATATATTAGCAAGATTTAATGGTTATGCTAGTTCACTTCTGCAACTCTGAACTATTTATCCCAAAACATACAAATACATATAACCTAAAGAATGACTACCACATAAAGGAACACACTCAGATTCTGGCATCAGATTGGAAGTTCTTTGCTGTGGTCACATTAAAAATGAAAAATATCCCCCACTGTTCAAAAAAACCTGTCCAGGAGCAGCAGAGGGTCGAGTGCTGAACTGTTAGTGTGTATTAATTGTTCACTGAGTCAATTTGGCTAGTGGGAGAATGTCCAGAATTCAGATGTGCTGTAGATTCCAGCTAAACTAGTATCCCAGAATGTGCTTTTAGGAACCATGGCAACTACCAAAAAATTTGTTTACTGGCTACTGCATACTAGTGTTGTCTAAAAGCTCTCATTTCAACAACTATGCAGGAGCATAGTCTGGAAAACACTCTCACTTCTGGCCCAGTACATCGCTGAATATTTTGGGTTACTCCAGGCTGATCTCAGACTGGTGAGCAGCAGAAGCTAGCCCTAGCTTTTAAACTTTACACAGTCCCTTCTGCTGTACATTGTGGGGGATCTCTGCACCATCAGTTTCTTTCAAGGATTCTGTTCTCTTTATCTTCCATACAGCCTTTTTGCTCCATCACTTCCAGGATGTCTTTCAAAGTAGGACAATAGGGCTTCTGCTCAATAGCCAATTCTGTGCCAACAGGCAGAATGAGTAAGAATAAGCTGTCTCTTGCTCCCCCTTGCCAGCTGCATTCTCCACCATTAAAACAGCAGTATGCTGGTCTAGGCTTGGGGGAGAAAGGGTTGTGACTTCAGAATCTCTCTGGCTCCTTATCTGACATAGGACAGCACGTCCTATTGCAGTAGTCAAGGTCAGTCCCAAGTTGGAACTTAGTCCTGCTTTGAGGATGGGATGATAACTGGCAAAGTACCATGGCAAGCACAGAGCAAGTGCTGCGTATGGCAAGCACAACTAGCTACGAAGGACTGGAAGTCCTAACGCTTGCAGGATACCAAGCCAGAGATGAGCCCAGCTGTGGATCCTGCCCAACTGTCCTAGGTGAACTGACCAAGAGAACAGGCACTGCCCATTCATGGAGTCGGCTAAAGGTACACAAGCATAATCAGCGATCAGATGGACAGTGTTTAACCAGGACTAGCTTAAACGTGCAATTAGAAACAGGTTCACATGACAYGAATAGGCCTGAATGGAGATCAGATAAATTCCGTGAGAAAAAAATAAAACAAAATTTTCATCAAATCTTCTCCTGGACCTAAGGAAGTGACTAAAGGTCAAAACACAACTCTTGTGCTATAACGAATTAAAGCAACCAAGTTTAAAACAAAACCAGCAAGCATTGTCTTGTCTGACTGCAACAGCTGTAAGTATGACTGAATCCTCCTGCTATGTTGATTCATGTAAATAATTTCAGCACTATTTATAAATATAAAACCACTGAAGTTCCCATTGTAACAACTCATATCTTCACAAGAACAACACTAAATTTATTTTTGTGTCCCCTCACACAATATAGTCCAACTACTTGCTCTCGATGAAACTTACTTGCATAACTATTAAAAGTAACGGAATTGAGGTGGAGTTCCAGAAGAGGAACTGAAATTTTTGATGAASAGTAATATATAATAAACAGATTGGAATTTTTTTTTACTGCTTTAAATCTTCTCCGCTTAGAAAAGTCAGAGATGGTTAGGTGTGTGCATCTGCAAGCACTCCATTTTCCATTCCTCACTCTGTTGCCCCACCTCTGTAGAGCAACCATCTGGTCCTACTGCCAGGCCTTCACAGGAATGACAATTAGAGCCAAAAAAGAGAAAATACTGTCTGTAATTCTCTGAACAGCTACTTTTCCTTCTTCCACCAAAAATTTTATATCACTGGTCTACTAGAAATATCGTTGTATAGAACTTTGTTAAAAAGTACTTTCCAGGATTTACATGTAGATTTGGATATGTTTGTTCAGGACAAGAACTATAGCATTTTAGTTGACACTATGCATGCTTCCTATGGGAAAGTTTCCCATGTGCACAAGGTTGATGGCTAAGATTTATCATTCAGAATCCTTAAAATGATCACATTTTGAGAACAGCCTCTAGCAATTTCCAGAAAATTTTCAGTAGCTGCATGAAGAAATGATTCAATTTTCGATACAGCTTTTCTGTTTTTGTTTAGGGTTGGTTTGGTAAAGGGTTTGGAACAATCCCTTGCCATACTAGGACACATTCAGTGGAATATCAGAGCAGGCATGTCCAAGTAGTGTTCTGTACCTCACAACTTTCCTAGATTGTTTCTTTTGCATATCTTGATTATCTCTTCCTCCAGAGAAGAGATTAAGCAGTGCTGTGCCGTACTGCCACTTTCACATTTTATCATCATTGTACAAAATGCTCTTCTCTTTTCAGTATCCACTCTAGAAAAACTCAATACTGGCTGATAATGCAGGTGCCTTAAACAATGTGATGCACTGATAATCTGGAATCTCCTGTAAGATTTTTGTATCTATTCTTACTACAGGGCAATAACAAACATTTAGATTGGAAATTTAGAAAGATCTTCAAAGTTGACTCAGTGCAGTTCCCTGTTCAAACAGGCACCTAGTCACAAATTCCTTGCTATATTATTCTGATCTCTATCTTAAAGGTTCCAAAAAAGTGCCTATGGACTTTTCCTTCTAATGGAGGGCTCTTCCAGCGATTTCCTGCTCTCATTTTCAATCTCCATATAGTCACAGCATCTATATCTGTTTGATCTTGTATTCTTTAGTTTAGGAGGATGTCTCTTGATGGTGCTTATCCTCATTCTTTTGCAGAGAGCAATGTCACCTTTTYCTTATCTTTCTAAGCTAAAGACAACAGATTTCTCCTGAGAATCTCCATTCTCCTAAACATCTTACTTGTCCTTCTTTGCATCTCTTCCAGTTTCAATCAGTTGTTCACATATCTAGCACCTCTATTAAAAATACTTCGACTGATATCTCTCAGGACATTTCTTTTTCCCCGTGAGTATATCCTGTTGGTAGCTTATAGCTGTTYATTCTCTCACTCAAGTTCAGCTGTCCATTCTCTCACCCAAGTTCATCTTCTTTCTACCTGTTTTCCTCTGTGGTAGTCCCAACTCAGAGTAGTTTTGTGATTAGTATCTCCATAAAGTCCTTTTCCTGCTGTACTGCTGAATTTTATCTCATTTCTATTACACCAGTCCTCAGTGCATTCAGACCCTCCTAGGTAATGACCCAGTTCTATCATGTAAGGAAAATGGATCGTGTCTTGTGTCATCATCCATCCCAGATCTCCACACCCAAGGTGCTTATCTCTTCACCTTCACTGGATACTTCTCCACTTTGTAGTTCTTGCACTCTTTACCTTCTTAATTGATAATTTCTAATATGGCTTTATACATGATATATTTACATTTAGATTAATAAGTCTTTCTGCACTGCCAAATAATTAGCTGATTTTCTGGACAAAGAGATAAAAGATTTGAGTGGCACAGTATTTTGGCTATTAGTAAAAATCATTGTTTGATTGTGTCCTTGTTCCAATTTGCTGCTATGTTTGTAAGTAATCCTGTCCTTCAGATCTGCTATAATGGCTTCTTTCTCTTTGAGGTCAAGCTAATGGGCCTCCATATACACAGATACATCCCATTCTCTGTAAATGCTAATAAAACATTTTCTCTTCTTCAAGGATGTATCATCAACGTTAATCTGAGCAATTTTACTATAAATAGATGCAATCTGGTCCTTCAAATTTTCATATGCATATTAACTTGGAAATATGGAAAAGAGATTGATATACATTTAGGTTTTGAATCATAACAGATAAATACCCTTGATCTTCAACATCATCCTCACTGCATTTGACTTTCCTTCCTTGTTCCTTTTCTGTTTATATAGCTAAAGGACCTCTTGAAATGTATTTTTAATGTTCTTGGCAAAGTCTGACTGAACTAGGTTTCTGGTGATTGTTATTACACCCATGTACTTCTTCATGTCCAAGATACAGGTTTTCTGTTAATCAGGCATTTTTCATTCATTCTTTGCTCTCTATTTGTTCTAATACCCCTTTTAGAGGTAGTTATTAGCCATGTAGGAACAGATCCCTTCAGTAAGTTTTCTCTTACATGAGAGAGAAATTCCTGAGAGTTTCACAGCATGCTAATTAAGCAAATTTCAGAGCTACCTAYATTCAAGCTTCTCAGTTCTCCTGYCCAAGTAACTTCACTGACCAGTTCCCATCCTTTATACAGAGAAATTTGTTTTTCCTCTCTTGAAACWGAAGGCCYCCTTTGCAAATTTGCTTTTGTTTATCCTTTACTTAATTTATAGTCAATCAAATCCCATCATTCAAGTCACAGATATTTTCTATGGCCAACTTTTCCATAATATTTTTATAGATCGCTTTACTACACACTCAAAGCAAATTAAATAACGTCATCCCTTTTTGATAACAGGAATACGAAAAAATGTGTTAGCTAGCAAATCTTGGAATGTTTAAGACTCACCATTGCAAGTTGCATTTGTTTTGTAACTTATATTTGAGAAGCTAAAATTTTCRGAGTCATACAGTTCCCCATAGAATTATCTGACGCCACCAGAAATCTGAAAAATTCTATACAGATATATATATACTGGAGTACCGTGCAATGATATATTATTTCACCTTTTATATCTAGATTTCTTATTGATCCAAACCTGTTCTACTTAAACCAAGCCAACTCTTTATTTTTTACATCTGGTCATGCTCTGAGCGTGTTGCACTATCCAGCTGCCTTTAACACCAAAGGYGTAAAGAAGGTTTCTGCACCCTACATGCTTCTCATTACCTACATTCCAGTCCCAAYGCTTATTCCACCACATTTCTGCTGTCCCTGCTGTCTAGTTTCACATCCTCCACCAGCATAAATTACTCCATTGCGTTGCCAGGCTGCGGTATTAGTGCGTAAATATTTGATTTTTCACAGACCACACCCGGCGTCTCAGCTGAGGCGTCCTTCCTTCAGCACCTCTGCTGCTTCCTACTCTCGTCTACACAATTCCCAGTGCTGTCTTTCTACCCAATGATATTCCTCCTTCTTTTATTGTATCCTTATTTATCTGATTTTTCCTCTTCTGGCAAGTAAAAACTAGGCCTGGAAATYATACAAGTCTCTTCCTACATTCTTCCCTTGTTCTTTAGTTTAAAATTCTTACAAATCTTGTTACCATTCCAGAGGTTTCTTTAGGTAACAGAATAGAATATGATTTGAAGTAGGTCACTCATTAAGTCTTTGTTTTTTTACACAGCCTGCTGTAGCACAGTTCATAATCAGTAACAAAAAAAAAGGACAGAAAAGCAAGATACCTGCTCCACACAAGTGCTGAGGGGAAAAAAAAAAACGGTGGTAAGGAGGCGTCTGCACGGCTCAGGGTGTAACAGTAGATTATTCTGTTCGAAATTGTAGTGGCTCCTGCACCATATTTTTTAGGTATTTTTCCAGTCTTATTTTTAAGGCCTACTTTAAAACATTTTGCAATCTTGTAGACACGCTTCCTCCAATTTTTTCAGCTCATTAGTGCTCGTAGTACCGCCTTTGCACAGCAGTAAATTCCTCTCCTTCTTTGGCATTCACATGCTACAGCATTTGCAGACAGTTATCATGACTCCCTCTGAGTTATCGTTCTACGTTTTCCTCCTAAGTCAGTCTTTCCAGACTGTAGTCATTTTGCTGCCTTGTTCTAAGATTTTTGCAATTTATCGAGTTTTTTTTTACGTGAGCCCTTGACTTATGCAGAATATTCACCCTGCCTTACCAGGCAGCATTATCTAAAAATAACACCAAATTTTTTCCACTGTCATATCCGTGATTTACAACATCAYGGAATTAAGTTACAGAGTTACAATAATCTTCATGCTGACAAGTAATTTAACTGTTACTTCATTCTGAATGAAGTAACATTCAGGAGCACCAGTTTTGCCCYTAAACTTGTTCTTGTCATGTAAATATGAACAATTGTCATCATGAAGGTTCACACACGGGTACCAGGTAGCTGGACGAAAAGCGCGTCACCACTGTTGTGAGAAAGTCGCCTTCAGCAACCTTAGACAAAGAAAGGAGCCTGGGGTCTTGCATTAGCAATCAGTTGTAGGGTTGATTTACGGAGAAATCAGTCCAAGTTTGCCTCTGAAAGCAGACTGCAGATTGCAATTAATTTTCCTTTCCGGGGTCTCTGGAAGAGCGAGCGCGTTAGGAAGGGTCTCTTGGTCCTCTTCTCACAGAGCATTTGATCTTAGCGAATTTCCTTGCGGTTTTACTACTGTGCACCCAGACCTGGAAAGGCAGAGCCTGACATACTCACCATGATGTGTGCAGCCATCAGCTGTGAAAATACAAAATGCAGCATTGTTAATTTTTTTTTCCTCCAAACAACTCCAATTTTTCCTTCGTGGATATGCAGATTTGGCCCTCTGCTTCTGTGTGAACGTGACGGAAGAGAACATAAACCCCTCAACAGCTCTACGTGGGATCTTTATTTCCCCACAACTTCCTCCCCCCCCCCCCCGCCTTTTATTTTATTTTTTTCCTTATTAACAAAGAGGCAGCTTTCTGGCTTGCAAATAATGGCATAGTAACTCAATAAACCAATTTATGGTTTGGTGTGAGTAATAAAAATGAGTTGTAGAGAGGAAGTGAAGAGCTGTAGAGGAATAAAATAAATAAAAAGGGAGAAATGGATGAAAAGAAGAAAAGAGAAAGAAAAACAAGGAGGAGAAAAAGAAGGATACAAGAACATTCCAGTGAGTGCCATGAGGGGAGTACATGTGTGTACAAATAATTGCAATAAATACCAGGTTTCTAGCACTACTGTCTATTTGACTTTCTTGTTGTAAKAGCATACAGCTCCCTCTTGAAATTACTTCAGGCAATTCAAAGGAAACATTGGCAATTCACAGAAATCCTAAAGCAATTTGGAGAAGTTTCAAGTGTTTTTGTCTTTGCCTGCCATTTTGAAACAAAATCTACAGAAGGAGAGTGAAATCTGGCTCAGTTCCTCTGCTTGTATGTTCCTGAACTCTCCAAGAATTTTTTTCTTCTTCATCCATTCTAATATCTGGCCTAGTTTTTCATGAAGCATTTTTAAGTAATGCTTTCAAGGGGGGGGGAAATTTCCAAAAATGCCAAAGCATTATTAAAAGAGAATGGAAAAATTTATATACTATTTTTAACTAGTAGTTCAAATATGCTCCTTAACTCTTCTTAAGAAGATGCCAGACAGGGATCAATTTCATTTCAATACTGCAGATCAAGAAAATTATTTTATTATACGTAGCAAGAGGGGAAGAAAGAGGGAGAGACCGACCAACTGTGTAGAGAAATCCTTTCTGCTAAGGAAAGAAGTATCTCTTAAAATAATAATAATAATAATAATAAAAGGCTCTGAGATTGGAAACTGAATCCACAGCCCTATAATTTTAGGCTACTGCTTGGGTCTCTGCTTGGTTTGAATGAATTTCTATTCATTCAATTTCTATTCATTCAGGTATTTCTGTTTGCTGATGATTGAGTAGCCACTATTGGTTACTCTACCTATTAAAGCCATGTAACAATATCTGTTTTAAAAATCCTGTTTCAAAAGCTCTGCTAAATTTTTGAACTAAAATTTTTCTGAATGTCTGCTGTGCTGAAGTGATTAGTTGAAATTAAAAATGTCAACCAGAATAGTTTGATAATTTCTGAACATAAAAATAGAATATATTGTTTTACTCAAACTTCCAAAATTCTGACACTTCTTTCTTTCTTCCAACACCCTCATTCTTTAGAGTTTTACATGGGAGTGGTTGTTGCACCAGGAGCATGCCATATTCCAACCCTCTGAGTGCTGCTAAAATTGTAAGAGTAATAACTGCATCTCATATACACCCAGTGACTCTCTGCAGCTAYGATTATCAAATATTCCACCTCCACAGGACATGCCCAAGCATGGGGCTAAGCACAACTTTCCTTGAATTTGCCAGATTCTGGATAGCCACACATAAAACCTGGAGAAATGAAGAAGCTACCAGAGTGAATGAGTAGAGGTCAAGAGCTGTCCCATATGTAAGTGGGCTGTGAAAAGGGGCCTGGACAAAACCTGGCTAGGAGAGAAGCACACCAGGGCTGACTCAGCAAGRGAATAGACCAGAAAGTGGGGGCAGGTTGTGGTGTAAACTAGAAGCAAAAGAAAAAACAAAACAAAATAAAAACAAAACCAGCTTTGTGTTGCAAGAAAAAAATGGCAGCTGTGCCTACGCTCGTGTGATTTCCCTTGCCCTGCCCAGGAGCACYGTCATGCTGGATGCACAGTAAATGCACTCCAGAAATAAATAGGGCCACCTTACTCCAGAGCCTCGTGGTCGCTGACCATTCACTTCTTATCCCTCCAGTRACGGTTTGTCTGTAAGCATCAGTCTACCATCACTGTTAGCTGAGACACAGACCGTGATTATAACAGAAAACACTTCTAGCAGGTGGTACTTCTGGTGGCCTTTCTCACTTTACTTTTTGAAAACCTAGAAAATTGCATAGAACATGCTTAAACCAAATGTTTCACAAGCGAAGACTTTATGTGGCCTTCTGGGTGTCTGACCTGAAGTTTCAGCTCCAGCTACAGAAATTGCAACTGAAGTTAGAGAGAGAGGAACTTATAATGTGTGAAGTCCAGTTTACTCCTCCATATGATAAAAAAAAAAAAAAATCCTTCCTGCGTGTCTCAGTCCTGTGAGAACTGTACATGGTGCTAGCAAATAGAACCGCACTGTTTCAAATTAGGCACCTAAAGTTAGTCATTTATTTTCACCATAGGCCCCATGTGTCCCTCCTGGAAGTAAYGTGCTTTTCTTGTCTCAGGGAGTTTTGTGAAGACAAATTACTGCTTGTGAAGCATTCAGACACTATAGTGATGAATCACAGAAAAGCACGAGGGTTTCTTGGTCATCAGACAGAGGCCACAAATGCCAAACATGGAATAATGAGGCATAAACAAAACACTGAAAAGATGCTCACTAAGTGAGAACCGTCTATGTCATGCACTGAGTAAGTGTGGGGTCCTGGGAAGATGGAGAAAGGAGGAAACAGGTGGTCATGCTTTGAAGAAGGCACTGCAATCAGATGTATAAGGAAGCCAAAATTGGGACTGTGCAGACAGACCTACTTCTGGTATTTCCTACCTTTTGATTGTATGACTTTGGGATCATCATTCTGTTCTTTTCAGACTGCATGCTTATGTAATTATCAGTTTATTTCCTTCCCCAGTTATTTCTTACAATGCCCAGAGGTGGGCCTATGGATACCTCCCACTGTGTTAATGATGGCAGCTCTTTGGAGGAGGCAGAAAATAAGCTATTGGAGACAGAGCTCTGAGTATTAAGTTACAGAGAAGCAAATATTCACAGATGACGTAGGCAAAGGAGAAAAAAAAAACATTCTCCCTGGAATTTTTTGATTATTTACCAAGTTCATATTTGAGCAAAACAACCTCTGCCAGTCAGGCTGGCTGCATCCTCTACAACCTCAGAGCTGGCAGTACAGAACCAAACAGACACCACTTTCTTTGGAGATTCATCACCAGCAAACCTGTTATCTCCCCTCTCTTGAGCTTGCACTCAACTGTCTCCAAACAAGGTTAGAAACCTCTATGATTTTCTCCAGAAAAGAACAATTTCACTCTGAGGCACTGCTGTTGGGCAGAGCAGTAGAGGCCCTTTCAAATTAAAATGCAACTTTTATACTTTAGCTACAGCTTTTTAAAGACCATTTTCTAGAATCTTCAGAAGGCAAATCCAGAAAAAATACTCCTACTGTGCTGCTGCAGCACTACTTAGTATCATGAAATCCTAATCAAAGAAAGAGACAATGCTCAAATTTTGAATTTACTGTGGCAGATTTTTCACTCCTGTTCCACAGAAGAAGTTCTCCAGTKCCAGCCTCCCATTTTGCTTGGCAAATGCCCTGATAAAGCTCCTGGGAAGCTTCATCTCAGGGAATCACAAGGAGATGGAAGCAATAGATCACATGGGATGAGAAAGGGAGAGACCAGCAAGCTCTGTAAACACTAATAAACCAATAATTGTATCTGAGCACAGACTCGGTCAATAACTATTACACTATACATTTGATTGTAACCAGCATTCTCTTATACTGAGAATGGGAAATTACATTAAGCTGGGAAAATCTTAGCTTCTGCAGGTGTTTTAAATGGTATTCTCCTTAAATCACATCCACTACATGAAAGAAGAACAGTTACATTACAAATTGGTAACAACCCACTGAAGATATAAATTGGTGAAGATTCCTCTGATTCAGACATACCTGTGCTTTCAAATAAAATCCTGTGAGGGTACTTGGAAGTTTTAAAGGAATTACGGAGGTTGTCCTGTGSGCTAGTGGGCTGCGCTGTGGAATATTCTGCCCTTGAGTGAGCAAGATGATACGTTAAAAGGTAAGAGAGGAAACATTGGTAATAGGTAGTCTTTCAAATGCTAAGAATCAGTAAGCTATTTATCTAGTCTGCCTGAAGAACTCAAGGAAACGAATCTATGCTATTTATCGTGTACTTTTCAAGGGAGCCTTCCCATCCGAAGCTGTCAACACAGCCATATTCACACGAAACTCAATTAACGTAGTGGTCTTTTATAGTGCATTTTTCTTTTAAGTTTACTTTCCATGCTATCAGCATTTTAATTACCCATTTCCTGATCACTATGTGCCAAACACCATCAATTTTGCCTTTTTAAGGAACAGAAAGATTATTTTAGTTGCTTTCATATCTGATAGCTAATGATAGCTCACATGATTTTGTTGTCTTTAGACTGGCACAGAACAAATGATCTTATGATGCTGTTTGGCATTTGTACCGGATATACTGTGTAATTTACATCTCAACTGTAAAAATACCAAGGAAAATACAAAATAGATCAATTTCATTTTCTCCACCCACCAATATCTAGTCAATGTTCATAATATGGCTATTTCTAATAGACAACAATTGCTATTTATTTAGCAATACATCATGATTTGACTCTTATTGCAGACTATATTTGAGGATAACTTTGTCACTAAAATATAGCAGTTGATTGAAACTGTATTGCTTTGAAATGTTTATTTCAGATGAATATATGGAAGAATTCAAGGAAGAACACAGTGATTTGGAGTCTGGCTTGAATTCTGTGTCTCGTTCTTAAACTCAGAGGAACATTTTTAAGCGTAGCTAGAGCAGGGTAGTTACCAGCACTGTCCATGCATCGGTTTAATCCTAACTAAAGCCAAATTCACAACCAGATGGGGGATGGGGGAAGACAAAGTTCTTCTCACAGTCAGTGGCAGGATGCAGAGAATGAAACTATATCCTCTTTTAACCTACTGCCCCCTAAAACCTTACTGCCAATTAAGCAACAGTTCCTTATTCATGGGTGGTGGTGATTACAGTTGCGTAGCATAAACCTGCTCTTCCCACTCATGCCCTCAGCTCTTCTCTCCTACCTACCTCTGTTTCCAACAGTACTCTATTTTTTAATACATTACTATAATTATTTGCTTGTTTCTGGCTACTCCCATAACAATTTTCCCAGAAAAGAAAAGGAGAGTGGAGAGGTTCTTTCCAAGACAGGCTTATGACACATCGAGGGGAAAGAAAAGATAAAGTACATAGGAAAAAAGTGATGTTACATATCACTTGCATAACCTCAAGTGATCAAGATCCTAGCTGGTCTCATTTTTGTGAAGAGTATTATACAGTAAAGTTTGTTTTGCCCCCAGATACATAAAGAGTTTGGTACCTGAAGCTCCTTTACCTCCCTATGCTACACTTTTCTAGGCTGCTTCTGTGTCCTGTTGTAGACTTGTGCATCTCTTTTTGGCTGGCATTAGAAGTCAGCAGTGCTGAAGCCTGTGGTCTCTACTTAGTACCCTACTCAGAACAAAATCCAAGGTCATGTATCTCTAACTTTGCTCTCACAATTGCTCTGTGTCCAGATCCTAGCCAAGATTCTAGACTTGTTCTTAGAAAAATAGAATCTTTAATGGTGATTTGAATAAAAACTTCTTTGGAGAAAATGGGGTAATACATGTAATACATGTTTTCTTCTTTTTTTTTTTTTTTTCTTCTTTTAGGGCAAGTGAATGCAGAAAACAAATAGCAGACATGCCTTTCACATGCAGTCGGAGTACAGAGGAGACAAGGTTTGGAATACAATCCAGTCAATTAGAGATTTCAAAAGCTGCTGGTTGTCAAAACAGTGTGCATGTATTAATTAGGACATCTGTGTCTATATTTTTAATCTTGACATACCTGCAGTGCAATGCCAGCTAAATACCATATAACTATGTGCTGTTGAAATTACTGTTCTAGTTTGCAAAGGTGTTTGCTTTGTCTCATTTTGCCTAAAAGCAAACAGAACAG
The DNA here is from genome assembly GCF_003343005.1 of Rhea americana. NCBI lineage: Eukaryota > Metazoa > Chordata > Aves > Rheiformes > Rheidae > Rhea > Rhea americana. The sequence goes on from NW_028186489.1 coordinate 81,118, forward strand.
TTAATAAAAATGTGAAAGTGCCCTAGAACAGGGGCTCTCTCTGTCTTCAAAGCTCTTACTTTATGTCACTCTCTCCTGAAATATTTCATTATAAAATTTATCTGAGTATTTCATGATTAATCGAAAGCCCAGAAGGCTGCAGTAGGTGAGAGCCGCATTTGCGAGCGGGAAAGTAAAATCAAAGGCAACCCAGCGAGCTGAGACTTGTTCATTTCTTACGGGTTGGTTACAGTGACCCTGTAAGAGGGGAATTAATAACTGAGAAGTTATTAGCTCAGCTGCCTCTGCCTGCTGCCTCCTCCTGCTATGTAGCATCCCGCTCCCGTCGCGGGAACGTTGGCCGGACCAGCGGCGAGCAGACCGCGCGTAAAGGCAGCGCCGGCCTGCTCGGCTCCAAGCTTGCATAACTTGGTTTTCCAGAGATGTGGGAGATGGTTACGCAATTTTAATAAAGGCATTCAGTATTTCTAAGTTAGCAAGCAGCAAGCCTGGGAAATCCCTGCTGCTCAGTTTGCGTTGACTAACTCTCACTAGCTTGAAGACAGTTAAGAGCTAATGCATAAATACACTGAAATTCACCTGGATTAGAGAGCTAGAACAAGCACTACTCATGTTCCTCTTAAACACACAGAAATCACCTATTTTTGCAGAATAATGATGCCAGTGTAACAACAGAGCCAACAACAGTATTTACAAACTAATGCCTGTGTTTTACTAAAAGACATTTTAACAAAGCTTTGCTTTTTGATAAACCTAACTCTGCTTGGCTCTAAATTTTTGTATCTTCAAGTGTCAAGGGTATGGCATCATTCATTTACACTCAAATTGTACGGACAATATACAGGCGGCATTTTTTCCAACTTACCCAGAAGATTATTTCCTTCTGGTTCTTATCAAGTGACTACTGCAGACCCAGCTTTTCATAAACAAGAAATATATGCTCTCTCACACAGACGCAACTTCATTTCCATTATAATCTTGTCCAATAAAATTAAACATAAATAAAAGGAATTATTACCTTGATTTCTTCTGTTGACTTCACTTAAAAATCCCTAGTTAAAAAGCTTCCAGGAATTCGGTGACAATACCTTGAACCATATGGTCAGACCAAAAATTTTGTGGAAATAAACAGACAACACGATACCATCTCATATTTTTCAAGGACAAATATTATATCAACATTTGAAGCCCTCTGAAATCTTACAATTTATGATTTCTGAATTGTGATTAAAAGTTGCTTCTTAAAGTGCAGTTTGCATACAACAAAGAAGTTTTGGGGCTTTATTTATGAAGTTWTTCTGTACTGATTTTAGGAATATTTTTGTAAGCTCCAACAACTGGGAAAGTCCTCTGAGAAAGTGGAACTCTTCCTTCCTTGGTGTGCATTCCTCAGTTCATTGTCAGAAGAAATATTTACTGGTTTGCTAAACTGCCAACTGCCCTCTTGCTCAGATGGTATGTGCATGAATAATACAGGCACGGCATAGATGCTGCTTATTCAGCCAGAGTATTCTCTGCCCTGAGACACAGACCCACCAACAGTCGTTCAGCCTCACATCCTGCAAGCTTATTCAGAAGATAATCAGGCACATTTGGAAAAGAAAAGGCAGTTAACTGACTCAGTGAAAATTATCGGATTTCCAAAAATGTCCCCCTGATGTAATCAAAATGACTTTAAAAGAACAAATGAGTCATGTTGCTATAGCAGGATAACGTTTGCATGCATTGTAACTACGCAGTATAACCATGGAAAACTCTGTGACAAGGGGATAAATCATGCTCATGTAATTCATGCATACAGGGTTTATTATTATCTCAGCCTAGCTCACCCCAGTTCTGGACTTCCCTTGATTTCACTTCCTATGAACGATCACACACACTATATGGCAAATTCCTTCACTAGCATATATCTTATCTCTGGCCGTGATGAATTTACCTCGAAAGACAGMTAGTGGAGCCAAAGCATTCTGTGATTCCCCTGGCACTTTCAAATTTTAGCTTGTCTAACGTTACAAAGGGAACATCTGCAGAAAGTGGCCTCAATCACTTAAAGGGCTGCACTTCTCCCACTAAGTGTTAGTGCCTTAAATAAGATATTCACACCTTTCGTTTACAGGAAATTCATTTCCCCCTGCAAAACATGCTGCAGCAGTACAGTTATGCCTGCTTCTGCTGATAAACTGTTCACCCTTCCTTTCTCTGAAACCTGAAAAGACAGAGTACTGATTCATCGTGAGACAACAAAACAAGGAATTGATGCCTACAAAGAATCAGATCCAAAAATATACTCTGATATACCTCAAGTTCAAACCAGGAAATATCTGGAGATCTAAGCTCAAGGCCTGTGATCCTCAGCAATCTTATCTAAAGATTGCTGTAAAGTAAAGATATCTGTAAAGTTCAGGTTTGCACCAATAAAATGGCTTTAATTTCTGCTACTAAACATGCTCAAAGAGTCCAAGTGCAAAATTCACAGGGACTGCAAGAACTCTAAAGCATGATCAGATTTCTTACCGTTGATAGGAAATTCTGATTACTGCTCAACTAACACTGAACAGTTAGATGATCTCTAATTATGGTAAGTGATAATTTAAGATGCAGATTAGTTCCTGAGAACCACCTGTCCAGAGCGTCCGTTCAGATTAGCCTTCTTGGCTGACTACCCAGTGGCTTGATTTCACAAGTATAAGTAACTAGGTTCCAGTTTATCCTCCAAGCTCTCTGTGGCCTTTTTCCTGGAAGAGGAAAACCTTAAACCTTTCAGAGGAGAGCAATGAACTAGTATTTGCTGAGGCACAAAAAACAAAAACCAAGCTTAGCTGACAGCCCAGATAATTTCTGRACAAAAAAGACACACCAGTGTTTAAGAGTATTCTCTCTGTAAATTAGCTGTTACGCTAATTCTCTCTTTTCTTATAAATTGCCAGAGATTTACCTAGATAAATTACGGAACAAGGTGTCACATCTGAATAGATTCACTCTAAAAAAGATGTGCTTTAAAAGATATTATGGCATAGGCTGAAGCATGAGCTAGCAGCTTGCACAAGGTGTATATTGGAAAGGAGAAAGAAATTCCTCTAGAAGATGCAACCATCAGAACATCTGAGATTGAAAACTCATTTATTGCACATGTAGTTGAATTCTCAGAGCCAGCTGCATTTAGGAAAACATGACGTTATTCACCTTTGGAATAAAATTATGTGCGAAACTCCCTAAAGTGGAAAGAAAGCTGCACATCTCCCCAAAACTAAGCAGAGGAGATAGTTATGCAAACAAATTACATTAGTTATCGACTATTTCGGATAGTTAAGTCTCATGGGCTGGGGTGTAATCACTGGAAAATTCCCACCCTCTTCTCCCCATCTCTCTGTGCAAGTTCAGATAGTTTCTTCAGGGTACTATGTCTTATTTCTGTTTTCCTTTAGTTCGTCAACCGCACAACACTACTGAAAACAGGATGCAGAGGTGAATTGTTATCTCCCAGGTTAAAGTGTTAGACTGTAAAGAAGAGACTGGAGCTCATGTCCCAGTGAACTGGTACTCCAACTGCCTGAATATTTTTGAATCCTTAAAAGACTTTGCAAAGATCAATCAGTTTAATTTTATACTTAGAGGCTGGGAGCCATAAGAGAACCTGGACAGAATACTGACCTGGTRTGAGGTGAATGTCACCCATGGGTTTTGATCAGTCTGCAGAACTGCTAGCAGAACTGCTAGCAGAGTGTATCAAGCTTTTAACCGAGACCGTGGACTAGCTGCAATGTGGTGGAAGGCTGCTAACCATTTCCTATGGATCTGAGTTAGGGAAACATTGCTTTGAACYGGGAAAAAAACAGCTCCATGGTTTGGATGCTCTAGAAACGCATCCAGTTGTCAGGAGCCAAAGACAGGTGTTAGAAAACAAAGTATTGGAGAGAGCTTGGAATGATAACCGCAGACTTCTGCGCACGGTCAGCTTGATAGGGAAGCAGCTGAAGATGCTGTAGGGTTACTGTGGCTAACTACAAGGCAGCTGCGTCCACAGCAAGCCAAAAAGACTTGTTCATCTTGCCCTTGATAATGGGCTCAAGCAAAAGAGAATGTAGGCCCAAACTTTGGGTCTTCGCCATTATCACATTTATACTTGAAAAACCATAATTAAGAAGAAATTCTGAAACACTTGGCTTTGTAAAAATATGCTTCAACAATAAAGAAAGCCATTGTAATACAGGAAACACCCTGCTCTGACTTGTAGTGCTAGGTGAATAATATGTATGGATGGTGCATAAAAAAACCCCAAACCAAAAAAAAACTGCTCTAGAATAAATCCACCCCGATGAAGGAGCATTGCAGTGAAATGAACAATAATTGTAAAGTAGCTGCACTACTAGCAGCATTTTCTCCAAAGCACACTTGTAATCTTAGATTGCTACTAGCAGATTTTTGGAGCGGGGTGGGCGGAGAGGAAATCAACCATGGCATTTGTCCTTACAAGGGAGAGAAGAGCAATACAAGCAATTCTCGCCTGTTCTCTGAGAACAGATAAGACATATARMAAAAAAAAAAAAAAAAAAAAAAATCCTATTTCACCATTAATAACTTTGCAAAAGTGTTCTGGTTAAAATGGAGAAAAAAAAAAAAAAACTCTGTTCTGAGAATTTGTACAGCTCAGTATCTGAGAAACTCAGAGCCAAAGATATGTTCCCTTTATTTTACTTGATTTGATTATTAATAATTTACTTTAAGAAAACTTACATGGCAAAAATAAACATCTTTGATATAATGGCCTTGTTTCTATTATCTAAATCCGTATTACACTGAATTTCTGGTAAACTATACAGATATAATTGATTTATATCCTACAACAAGTATATTACAATTAACATGTTCATTATCCCTTCCCTACACCAGGGCCTATAGCATGTCCCCAAGATTAACAGATTTTGTGACTTGTAATTAATTTGATTCAGGAACTGATGGTGCTGCATGAAGCAGCTCAGACTATCAAAGTCTGCAGAGGAGCCTTGTAAAGAAATGTCCTGCCTGGGGAAATACAGTACTTTTTCTAATGGCAGCTGCCATTGAGTCATCAAGCAAAAGCAGTCAAGGAGAATCTCTTTCCCAATGCCTTGAACTTCAATGAATCAAAGATACCAAATAGATAACATGTTGCTTCCTTTTAAATATTAACCACAAAGCCCAAAGAATATTATTAAAAGAAATGTTGCTAGAAACTGTATCTAGGGGTAACAAATCAGACAGACTCATGATGGACCAGCTCGTGCACGGAAAAAAGATGCAAAATAGCTAAAAAGAAGATTCCCCTTTTTATAATACTATTTTTATGTATTATAATGAGCTAAAAGTCCTTTTGGGGGGTTTCACTTAGAGCCTTCTAGAAAATGTGGCTTTGGCAAAACTTCCTTGATTCTGCTAATAAGAATGGTGCCTCAAGTGACTGTCTGATAGAGCTATTTTACTACACATCGCTGAACATGCAGTAAGAGCACAGATTTCAGCTGAAGCTCCCAACTGAAGTCAATAGAGCTGTGCAGGCTGAGACTAGTGGAGAACTGGTCTATTGTCAGACTGTGAAAAGGGARTTACACACAGCAGTTCAAGGAGTGCCTCTTCACTTAGTGTAAAAAATGAACTCTATTATTTACTTAAACGAGTGAAAAAAGGAAAAAAACATGAGTGTTAAAAAAAAGCCCAGAGATCATAATCTTGTTTCTTATATAATGAGATCACGACAATGGCTGAATACTACCATCTGGTTGTTACAGTAATGAGCACTTTCCAAATGTGTAGTCTACACCCTCTGCTTTACCAAGAGATCTCCAAAACTATGTGCTTTCATGTTAATAATAGCATGCAAGCAATTTTTTTTTTAACAGCTGCAGCCTCCAAGATGGATCTCGGCAGCTGCTCAGCAGCGTGCAGTAACATGGCACAGTAAATTTGAAGCAATCCCACTTGAAGCTGTGCACGGAACTGGGGAGCCCGGGGGCAATTACTCAACCTGGAACTTTTCCCAAAGTAGAGTGAGCTACACAGCCCCTTCCTCTGCTTATCCCACCATTCTGCAGTGACAATTTTGGCTAACTTTCCAACATAGTCTTTAAAAGCCAAATGCTATAGTGTATGATACAGCCTTGGAAACTATTCATGCTGCTGTTTGCACTGTGCAAAGAGAGGGAATTTTGCCTCTCCTTTCACATGGGACAGGTTAGTTGAAATCTTAGTGAGATGTTTGACTTGGAATAGACTTAAAATTAACATTCAAGTATGAAAGATCTAATCACCCATGGAAAGGACTGGAAAAAATGCTACTATTAAAATGGCAGAAAAGTTGAATATAACTGTACTTACTGATGTCATGAGTAAAAATTCAGTTGATTCTATTCAAATCCTCTCATATTTCATACATTGTATATAATAAAATTATGAATATGCAGCACTTGGCTAATAATAAAGGTGAGGCCTAAAATAAGGGTGGAAAAAGAGACTTACAATGTGAAGAAAATGAGAATGAAAAATTGAGAGGCAAACAAAACCTAATGGTGGGTGATCTAGAGAAAGCTAGCAAGAAGCAGGACAGAGTGCCAGGGAGACAAAGTTGGAGAAAGGAGAGAGAGGAGAGAAATGAGACATAGTAAGGAGGAAAGCTGGGTGGAGGGAGGAGAAGTGATCAAGAGAAGAAGAAAGACAAGGTCATGAGGAAAGGAAAGCATGAGATAGGTATTAGCATTGAACAGTAAGAGTCTTACAAAGCAATATCACATTGCAAATCCTAGTCTTTCTGAAGGGTTACCTGCAAGTTTTGCGAATGCTAATAGTTGTATGTATTCTGCAGAAAGTTCTACATATTTTTTCCAGCTACAGAGCTTAATTAGCTTGCTGGTTGACTACAAAGTGGATTTGTAAATGCCATTGTAAAAGTGCCATCAACATAGATAACATTATTCTCTGCAACCTTTCAACTAAATGACYGTAAATACTGTATGTACAATGTATGGTGTTGCATAGATAGTAAATACTGTATATATTGTACGAATACACAAGGCTACATAGTGCACTGTCTCTCAAGAGTTGAGAGCACAGCTAACAGAGGCAGCGAACAGACTCAGCAGTTTGCACAGCAGTTCACGCAGGAGGAGTGCAGTTAGGTGCAAGAGGACATCTTCTTCCAYGCCAGTAGTGCCCACTCTTGCTAACATGGTTGTAACTCGCCATAAAGCATATTTGCCAGTAGCTGTAGGAATTGCTACATCAGCTGTGTTAGAAGCGTCGAGCCAGACAGAGCCTCTTACAGCAGAYGCTGCCCTACAGGTCTCAGGCTGCAGGGAGTGCTTGGAGCCTCTCCAGAAGGTCTGGACCGATGGTCCGCCCTCCTGCAAGAGGTGTGCTGCTGTTGAGGATTTGTGTGGTCAGGTCAAAGAGTTGCAGGATGAAGTCAGTAGACTGCGAAACATGTGAGAAAGTGAGCAGGAGATAGACAGGGTGTTCTCAGAGACCGTGCTGCTCCCGGAGTCCCAGTCCCCTGCAGCAGGGGAGTTGCTGGAGGACTCGGTGAAGAGTGAAATAGTTCAGCACAGCACTGTCAAAGAAGGCTGGAAGCTAGTTGCTTCTCGAACAAAAAGAAGAAAGGCCCCTAATCCTCCTGTAGACCTGGTGTTACAGTTGAAGAACAATTTTAGTGCACTCCAGGGTGAGGAGAACCTGGACCTGGCCTCAAGGGAAGCAACTGGGCTGTCTGACCCTGTGCCTTGCATGACCACTTGGAAGAGGTGACGAGTGATTGCAGTGGGTGAGTCCATGCTGAGGAGGACAGAGGTGCCTATCTGCCAAACTAACCCCTCTTCTAGCGAGGTTTGCTGCCTGCCAGGGGCGAGGATACGAGATGTGTCTGCAAGGCTACCAAGGCTTGTCTGCTCATCAGACTACTACCCTCTGTGCTTTTTAGGAGAGACAGGCCGGGAAGGCGAGGTGGTGGAGTTGCTCTTTATGTGAGAGAGCAGCTGGAATGCATCGAGCTCTGCCTAGGGGTGGAGGAGGAGGCAGCTGARAGCTTATGGGTAAAGATCAAAGGCCAGGCCAACATGGGGGACACTGTTGTGGGTGTCTACTACAGACCACCTGAGCAGGAAGAGAAAGTTGATGAGGCCTTCTATAGGCAGCTGGAGGTAGCCTCACGATCACAGGCCCTGGTTCTCATGGGGGACTTCAACCACCCTGACATCTGCTGGAAGGACTGCACAGCAAGGCATAAGCAGTCCAGGAGGCTCCTGCAATGCACTGATGATAACTTCTTGTCAGCAAAAGGGGCAGGAGACCTGCATGGGTGAGCAAGGAGCTCTTGACCAAATTCAAACAGAAGAAGAAAACACACAGAATGTGGAAGAGGGGTCAGGCTACTTGGGAGAATTAGAGGAATGCAGTCAGAGTATGTACAGATGCAGCGAGGAAGGCTAAGGCCCAGCTGGAATTGAGTCTGGCAAGGGATGTCAAGGACAGCAGGAAGGGCTTCTTCAAATACATCAGCAGCAAGAGGAGGACTAGGGAAAATGTGGGCCCGCTACCGAATGGGGCGAGGGCCCTGGTGACAAGGGATACAGAGAAGGCAGAGTTACTGAATGCCTCCTTTGCTTCAGTCTTCACTGCTAAGGGCAGCCCCCATGAATCCTGCAGCCTGGACGTGAGGGAGAAAGTCTGGAGAAAGGAAGACTTTCCTTTGGTAGAGAAGGATAGGATTAGAGACCTTCTGGGCAGGCTAGACATCCACAAATCCATGGGCCCGGATGGGATGCACCCACGGGTACTGAGGGAGCTGGCAGATGTTGTTGCCAGGCAGCTCTCCATCATCTTTGAAAGGTCCTGGAGAACCGGAGAGGTTCACAAAACCTTCACAAAACAAAGCTTGCCATTTATATAAAGTTTGTGCATCTGTATTACACTGATAAGRATGTGCAGTGAAGAGACAGTCAGCTTCATTGTCCAAAGATGTGAAGCACTAGTTAAAAAACATTAT